>NC_137622.1:3289446-3341946 GCF_963280865.1 Gymnoscopelus braueri | reverse complement strand
ACACTAGCAATGATTACTATCAGAATATAGAGCTTTAACCTTTCAACAAAAAAACGTTTGTTTTAACCATAAAATATCACTTATCCAACCTTTAATTCCCAACTGACAACTCATCAAGTATCGGAAGTACTGAAAAGCCCTATGTAAGATTAATGTATTATTATTGTTTCTAATAACTCTTATCTTATGGAGCTTGAGGATATTAATGTGTGTGTGTGTGTGTGTGTGTGTGTGTGTGTGTGTGTGTGTGTGTGTGTGTGTGTGTGTGTGTGTGTGTGTGTGTGTGTGTGTGTGTGTGTGTGTGTGTGTGTGTGTGTGTGTGTGTGTGTGTGTGCGTGCGTGCGTGTGCGCGTGTGCGTGCGCGCGTGTGTGTGTGTGTATCCCAAACGGTTGTAATGTTTACAATGGACTGTACATAGCCGGGCATGACAGAATTGTTGACATTATTACCAAAGATGTGTCTCCCACATTCGATTCCTCTGTTGTGTTTTACAAAAAATCCTGTGTGAAACCAGAAATGTTTCAATGCAATGAACCCCATGTATTTGCAAATATAACAGCAAATACACCAGACGTCATTGTGATTGACGAGAACAGTAGAGAGGTTTTCCTATTGGAAGTTGGTTGTGCTTTTGATTCATTGTGCTTTTGGAAGCTTTTCTTACCAAACAAGTAAACTACCAACCATGAGTACAAGCCATTATACATCTAGGCTATAAGTGTCAGCCCATTGTTTTTATATTTGGCAGCTTGGGCCATGTCCACAGGCTGGTGGTCAGGGGCTTGAGGATGGGGTTGTCCAAGTCACAGTGTAAGGCAAAGCAGCTTGCAAAATATTGCTCAATCTCCTCCATTATAGGCAGTCGATCTATTTTGAGGAGAAGGTGCTTCCTTTACCCATCATTTTTCTCCGGTGTTGGTAGCAGGGATGCATTGGTCATGGGACACGGTGACATGCAGGGCAACAATTTTTTTGAGCAGGTGCACGCACATGCATCGATTTAAAACAACCCTTAAGTTCACACCTCAACAAAGTTTACCAAGCCTGCGACTGCCGGGTGTCACACCAGCATGAATTAACATAGGAATGAGCCTAGATGCATATCCATTGTCCATTGTGTGACCTGTAGTGTAGGTGTTAAGCGACGTGCGTGTGACATCTTTAAAATAGCGTCCCACAGCTAACAAAATGACCAATACAACACTGATTAGTAATATGGCAGACTGAAGTGTATGACCAATGTTGACTGTGAATAAGTAAAAAAAAAGCAAGAGTGACCCCTCTGTACAAAAAAGGAAACCAATTAGACCCTGGCAACTACCGCCCTATTTCTATTCTTAGCTCCATCTCGAAAGTCATGGAAAAAATAGTTTATGAACAGGTCGATAAGTATCTTGCGGAGAAAATCTAGTTTACAAATTCCAATCTGGTTTCAGAAAATCCCACTCCCCTGCAACGTGCCTTCTCTATTTGAACGACTATATCAAACAAGAGGTCGACAATGGACATTTTTGCAGCATGGTCATGCTGGACCTCCAGAAGGCCTTTGACACCGTTAATTACCCAATTATGATCGATAAGCTAAAAGCAATAGGTTTTGATGATACGTCGGTGAGCTGGATGAGATCCTATCTGGAAGGGAGGGAACAAGTGGTGGAAGTAAACGGCACCCAGTCCCCTCCCCTCCCAGTGACTTGTGGCGTTCCGCAAGGAAGCATACTAGGACCTTTACTGTTCCTGATATATGTGAACGATATGTCTTCAGCTTGTGACTGCAAACTGTTCCTGTTCGCAGATGACTCGGCTCTGCTGGTCTCGGACAGGGACAGGCTGCAGTTTGAGAAAAGCCTCAGTACAGCTCTGAACTCGACACGATCCGCATCTGGCTCACTGACAACAAACTATCATTACACCTGGGTAAAACTGAATCCATCCTCTTTGGGTCTAGTACTAACCTTAGCAAGGCTGAGAGCTTCACAATCAAAGCGGGTGATGATGTTGTCACAAGAAAGGATGAAATTACCTACCTGGGTTCCATCTTGGAAGCAAACCTCACCGGTGACAAAATGGACGAAAAAGTGATCAAAAAGGTCAACCAAAGAACACGCTTTTTGTATAGAATTTCCCCTCTAGTCAGTATGAATACCTTGCTGTATCTTGCAGGGGCCCTCATACAAGGTCATTTCGATTATGCATGCTCCTCGTGGTATCACAACACCACCAAGGCCTTAAAAACAAGGCTTCAAACATCCCAAAACAAACTAGCAAGGCTACTTCTTGGCCTCAAACACCGAACCCATCTAACCCCTGGCTCACTTTGCTAGGATTGGATGGCTTAGGGTTGAGGACATCTACAAGATACAGTATGCCACAACATTGGGATCCCCCTGTATTTGTCAAAATACTTCCAAAACGTAAATGAAGTCCACGATCATAACACCAGAGGCAGCTCCACGGATCATGTTCAACCCAGATTTGGCTCAACAAATGGAATGAACTCGTTTTCATGCTATTCAACAAAAATGTGGAATGCCCTACCGAAAGGAGTAAAGGAGTGTAAATCCCTACTCACTTTCAAAACTGCCCTAAAGAAACCTTCAGGAGGCTGCAATAAAAAAAATGACCCCTGTCAAAGTCTTAACCTACCCAGTTTAGTAGACCTTGTATTGTGAATTTGTACTTCCATGTACTGTTGTTCTCATTTCTTACTAAATAAAGTACATCAATCAATCAATCAAGCATTTGTTGTTTACATTCCGTACATTCTGTACTTGTTTGGATTCAAGCACTGAGACACATGTTGTTTGAAGTGTGTGGGACATCAGAACAGAAGCATCTGAAAAATATTTGTGGACTCAAATAAAGAAATTGTGTGCGTGCGTGCGTGCGTGCGTGCGTGCGTGCGTGCGTGCGTGCGTGCGTGCGTGCGTGCGTGCGTGCGTGTGCTAGTGCGTGTCTGTGTATGTATGGGATCTCCAGAACGGCATTATAGCAGAACTGGCCTCATATGGATAGTTAATGAGCTACAGTAGGGCTAACAGTCAGATACTAATGTTATTTTGTTGTTGCCGGGGGGCATGTCTAAACAAAAGAGCCTTTTAGTGCATCATTATCTTCCCGCTCGGCCGTCCCTTTAAAGTTCATTTCTGACTGCATTCTCCTCTAATTTCCTAACGACTAGATCCACTCTGTCAAATCAATTCACGTTGATGACACAAAGTGTCTTTGTTTTGTTGATGATGGCCACAGAGTCCCCCGCGGGCTGTTTGTGGGGGTCCGACATCTCATCCTCAAGCAGTGCTTTAGCCAGCGGACAAGACCACATCTTTGTCTGAAAGAAATGACCTTAACCCTGTCTCTTTCAGCGCTGAATTGAGCGTAAACTTAATGGAGAAGGGCATGGATGGAGCTCTCTCAACGAGAGGACACGATGTGCCTCTGACTCAACCAACCCCAGTACTTGAGTCAGAGTTACTAGATACTCCTAGTGAAAGTTGCTGAGTTAAATTTGTACTTGAGCTAAAGTAGTATTGTACTTTAAACAAGAAATACTTAAGTATTCAAAAGTGCATGCTTTTAAATTCAATACATTTTCTTATTAATATCAATGTATTGCTGTCTTGAAATGTAAACATTTTTAAATCTAAAATTGAGAAATGCTACTTTTATAAAAGAGCTTAAGTGGTTAATTCATAATGTAAAGTTTGAGTTCCGTGGGGGTCCCTTTCTAGAAATGTATCGGAGTCAAAAGTATAATATTTGTCTTTGAAATGTACAGTGAAGTGATAAATAACAACATGCTCAAGTAAAGTACAGATACTCCAAAAATGTTCTTACAACTGCGGTACTCCAGCAAATCTACTTCATTACTGTCAACCTCTGCTCCTCAAGCAGCCTGCAGACAAGACCACGTCTTTGTCTGAGAGGACTGACCTTAACCCCGTCTCTTTCAGCGCAGAATTGAGCGTAAACTTAATGGAGAAGGGCATGGAGCGCAGAGAGGACATGATGTGCCTGTAGCAGCTCCTTAACCCTTCACCCCAGCCACTATCACTGCTACACAATGACTGCTCTGATGGACACAACTGCCCAGTGGGCCAACACACACTTTGTAGTTTTTTTTCTTTCTTTCTGAAAGTATTTTGCAGCTGTTGTAAAGTCAGTGGTGGACAGTAACTATAGGACTATCAGTCAAATATTGTACTTAAGTACAGTACTTTTACTTTACTTACTTTACGTATATATGCATTTTTCAATAGTTTATACTCCACTACATCTCAGACACAAATATTTAACTTTTTACTCCACTATAATTATTTGAAAAATTAGTTGGTTTGCACTTGCAGATTTAGATTATTATTAAAAAACATTTACCAATTAAAGCCTAGTTTATACTTTGGCTATAATTTAAAAAAATGCCAATCTACAAGCTCACAATGCGTCGCTTTGCGCATTGTGAGCTTGTAGATTGCCTTTTTTTTTATCTTTTTTTTTTTACATTCTGCATAATGAGTACTTTAGTATCTTTGATGCTAATACTTTAGTACATTTAATGATTTAGTCATTTTGAATACAGGACTTTTACTAATACTAGTAATACTTCTGCCACTGCTTGTAGGTTCAACTTCTATTCGTCTGAATGTGGTTTGCAACTGTTAGCCGTACGGAAGATGGTGAAATATTCACGAGGCCAGGACCACAACTTGATATTAATTTACAGTATTAGGTCGTTTATTGAGGTAGAGAATAGCCTGGAAAATAGATCAATATTTTGGTATTTTGTATATTTTGGTCCATGGATATGAGGTTGAACGGTTGGTTGGTCGGTTTGGTGGATGGCTTCCTTGGGTGAAGTGAGATGGAGGATGAAGTCCTGGTGGTCTCCGCAGACAAAGGCAGAATCCCCCAAGAGAGAGAGAGAGAGAGAGAGAGAGAGAGAGAGAGAGGAGAGAGAGAGAGAGAGAATGAAGGGTGGGGACAGCATGAAGGAGGGAGGTGAAAGCCTGAAGTACTTCCTGTCTGTATTTATAGAACTCGAAAGTGGCGGCTGGGAGGAGCTGTGGTGGGAAAAGTACTCAAATGTTTTCCTTAAGTAAAAGTATCGATACTGCAATGTAGACGTACTCTGTTATAAGCAAAAGTCCGGAATTAAAAAGGTACTTGAGTAAAAGTACCAAAAGTAAAAGTACTAAAAAATGTTTGAAAATAGCAGATCTACAAGCTTGTAGATCGGCTATTTTCAAATAGCCTAGGTATAAAATAGGGCTGAAGTGGTTAATGTATGTTTCATAATATCATAATGTATATCTGCAAAGTTACTAGTAAAGTTTTCAAATAATTGTAGTGGAGTAAAAGTACAGTAGAAGTATGGACAATTGGAAATACTCCATACAGTAAAGTAAAAGTATACTCAACATTGTACTTAAGTACAGTATTTGAGTAAATGTACTTAGTTACTTTACACCACTGGGGAGGAGTTTAGCGTGGCTCGATGTGATCAAAGTGGTGGTCCTTCCCCCTGGACTTCAGTTATCATCATAACTCAGATTTTCATGAAATCTGCAATGTGTATGCAGTAGAGGTTGGTCGTAATGACAGAAACACAATAAGTGAAGAGTTAAAAGCCACTGCCAATAGCAACAGCAGTAGAGTGGAAGTCTTGCTCAAACAAGGGAAGCAGAGACGTTCTTTGTAAGCAAGAGGGGTGGTGGTCGGTGTGGCGGGGTTAGTTAGAACAGTGCTATTCAATGTGGGGTCCTCCGGGGACCCCCAGGCGTCCCCGAGGGGGTTCCAGGGGTCCCCAGCAAAACAAGGAACAGTTGAACCCATTAAGGCCTGGGGCCAGTTTTACAAATGTCCGCTAAATCCTACACAGTTTTCTGGAAAACCTATGTTTCTATGTCAGTGGTTCTCAAACTTTTTCGTGTCAAGGACCCCCAGCCCCATCTCAAAATGTTTTGTTCCAGGGACCCCCCCCCCCCCCCAGAAGCAAATATTTGAGTTACTAATGTTCACTTTAGAAATATATATATTCAAAGATTTGCACACATTCTCAGGATTTTTCCAAAATAGCTGATCTACAAGCTCATAGCGCGGCACTCTGTGCCACGCTATGAGCTTGTATATCTGCATGTATATACGCATGCTTTCTCGGCTTAATTCCAATCTCGCACTAATTCCAATCTCGCACTCTGGATAAGAGCTAAATGCCTAAATTGTAAATCCCATTTTAGTTTATCTCATCTTTCCATCTCCTCATTTACCTACTGTACCTAATTTACAGATTGTCTTCAAACGTATTGCCCACGGCTGAAGGCTCTTTCTCTCCTATGGTGATGATGAATGGGTCAGGTGCTGCTGTTTGAAATGCTGTCAGTTTGTCCCGGATCTGTAAACAAATCTAAGCTCTTAATGAGAATGAAGCTGAGGTTTGGCTTTCTCAACCCTGTGGCCATGTGGTCTGTGTGGGTTTATATGCACATTTACTGTATTTTTTATTACTCATCATAACTTTATATGACATACAGTATCATATACATTCCAGAAATTACAAGCATAGCGAATGTCCATGCCCTTTTTTTCCCAGAGGGCTGATTTACATGTTTTTGTCTTCTTAGTTATTCATCATTTAGAATAATATCAAATGTTCTTTGGCATTTTGATGAGGTCTATAAATGCATTCTTCATTGGTTGGTTTGGAAATTAATCTTGTGCCATACAGACGTCAGATAAATGAGACAAGACAAAACAAATAGATGAATACATATTTACACATTCAGGAACTCCCCAATGTTGCTTCAAAGTCTGTGTACATATTTGATTCATATTAAGTTTATAAACGCTAAAACTACAAAGTCGGGAGAAATGAAATCCCCTGAGATCACAGACATCCAGCTCTGTTCCTTCCCTCTACCTGTAAACACCACCCATTCACCTATTCACCAATTCACATATTAACATATTCATCCATTCATCAATTCACCCGTTCATACATCCATCCATCCATCCATACACCGTCGAGTATAAATTAGGCTTAAGAGGGATTACAGGAAGGAAGCTGACGGGATCTTCTGTAGGATGTTTCTCTCTCCGTGTTCTTTCATCTGTGGTGGAACGCAGCTTCCTCTGAGGCCTTGCTTTATTATTATCACATCATGGGAACATCAAATACACTTCAGTTCATGGGATGTGAACAACTTAGGTGTTTAGAAAGGGATTCGAACAGTTTAGATGGTGTGTTGGACCGTTGGGTCGGCAGGTCAGTCAGCCGGTCAGGGAGGGAGGTTGGCAGTGGACGGGTTGCTGGTATAAGTTCAGCTCACATCAGCATGTAAATATACACATTTGAGCTATGGGATCTATAGCACCATAGATCTACAGTATCAGATCATTGAAAATGAGGGGGCACATGCCCCTGAGGGTTTTGGGGGATTTAACAGAGAGGCACATTCCTGATCAGGGACCCGCCTCCAAGCTGTTTGGCATTGGCACCGAAGATTTGGCATTTTTTAAAGGGGCGCAACCCACATACTCGCCTGTGCTGCCCGTCCCACAAATGCATGTTGCTGCCGATGCACATTTTATTGTGGACACAGAGACAGAAAAATTACCAACATTTCGGACAGACTATTAAGGGTCTTACGTCGAGCATAAAAGGGCCTTAAAAGCTGCCTTCTTCAGGGGGCTACCTTCTTAAAAGGGAAATAAACAGGCGTTCCAGTGTTATAAAAGTTTGTCTTTTTATAGAAGCATTGTTACGGCAGAGACATAATCTGCCAAACACAAATGTCAGAACCTTTTGTTCGATGTTTATTTGGTGTGTGTGTGTGTGTGTGTGTGTGTGTGTGTGTGTGTGTGTGTGTGTGTGTGTGTGTGTGTGTGTGTGTGCGTGTGCGTGTGCGTGTGTGCCCCGGGTATGGGCTGGTCAGCTTTCAATTTAAAGGAACTCAAGAGTTGCACCGTAGAAGTAGTAGCAGGGCTATTTATGCTTTCTTAGTATATAAACAAAGGAGTAACACAGTCTAAGTATAGCGTGTGAAATGGGTCATGGGCCAGAAATAGATCCATGACCACCCATCATTACACAAGCCCTCACTCACTCACTCACTCACGCACACACCCACCCACACACACACGTCATTTACAGGTACATCTGTGCTAGCCTGGCATTGCCAGACTGATCACGTGGGATCACTCACACGTTCCTCCACGGTACCGTGGAGGAACTTGTGAGTGGTGCGCATGCAGAGGTGTAAAGTAACTAAGTACATTTACTCAAGTACAAGTTTGAAGGTACTTTTATTTTACTTGAGTATTTCCATTTTTCAGTACTTTACTTGGTAAGAGGATAACGTCTCACGAAATGTAAATTCTCAAGTAAACCAAAATTACCTTGAAATTGTACTTTAGTACAATACTTGAGGAAAGGTACTTAGTTACTTTACACCACTGCATGACCCTTCAGAGAATGTGTCAGAAGGGAGCTTCCCAGCGCTTCGCTCATCTGTTGGAGGTTCTCCCACCATCTCTGAGGGCTTGTGGGCCAGACTGTGACTGATCAATCAGTTAGAGATCAGATTGGAGTGATCAGAGAATCATGTCACGATTCCTTTGCGCTGAAGAAGTGGCTCGTTGACATGTTTTCAATTTGTTGCATTTTTTTCCACTTTATCCACGGAGTCAGATGCACTCTAGGAAGAACTGCACACATGGTCTGATGTGACGTTTGGAAGTTTGTTTACTATAATACACACAACTTTAACCTCTTAATCCCTACATACATTGATGACCAGGGTCCTCAGGGCTCTATACGAAGTCTGTTCTTTTTTTTTTTTTTTTTACGCTCTACAACAAATCTCCTCAGAATACGCTAGGGTTCATGTGCTTAATGTATTACAAATCCGACAGTAGAAGACTGTGGTTTTACTAGTCAGCTCCCAGTGACCAACAGTAGAAGACTGTGGTTGTACTGGTGGTCAGCTCCCAGTGACCACTGGTCAACTCCCAGTACAGCAAGACTGTGGTTGTTGGCAAATCTGTGTGGTTTTTTTTACGTTTGTACATTAACCACTTGAACGCCAGCATCCCTATTCTGAGGGGAACATTAGCCGAAAACAGCAGATCTACAAGCTCACAACGTGAAGAGCGAGGTGACGGGGATTTGTGTTGAGGGAAAAAAGAGCAGATCAAGTACAGGCCAACGGTCAAGTTTAAGTATTGAGGGTTTGATTGGTTAAATGCCTGAAATGCATTAACATGAATCCAACATATCATTAGAAAAGATAAAGTGTTAACAAATAAACAAATACGCTGTCAAACAAGTCTATGAAGCTATTTAAAAAAAAGTTTAATCTGCAACACAATTGTATGCAACATATGGTGGGGGTCTCCGCTTCATCTCTCACTCAGCTAAAGGGGTCCGTGGGCAGAAAAAAACTTTGAAGACCCCCGCTGTAGAGCATTGGGGCCCCGAGGGTCCCGCTGGCCGGAGGCAGGGACATTCTGAACGGCCTTCATGTGCTTTGCTTTCTTCATCAAGTTGGCCATTGTGTTCACTTTACCCCCCCCCCCCCTCAACCCCCCACCCACCCCCCCGTCATCATCATCACATGACACCTGGTCACAGCCCGCTCATCAGGGTTAGCCCCAGACCCTCCGATTTCACACACATACACACACACGCACGCGCGCACACGCACACGCACACACACACACACACACGCACACGCACACGCACACGCGCGCATGCACGCACGCACACACGCACACACACACACACACACACAATAGGTTGCTTGTTATCTCCCTCAGCGTACAGGAAGCCGGCCCTCCAGATGTGAGTGGAGTTGAGGGAGATTCAAGTCATGATGTTGGCATCGGGCCCTGCATGCCTTCCTCCATGACCCCCCCCCACCCCCCCCCCCCCCCCTCCAGTGGGGGACAGTAACAAAGTACTGGGTATTAGACGTTAAAGGAAGACTTCACCCATGTTCAACCTATCTTCATATAATAGGTCCTCACTAATGCTCATGATAAAATTATACCATTTTTTTCTACTTGGTCTGTGTCTCATAGGAGGGCTGTGGACAGTCCAGAAACCCGTCTACCAGTGACATCATCGTCAGGCAGGATTTTCCCCCCAAAAAAGATTTTTTTTTTTTTATTCAGATTTTTATTAAGGCGAGAGCAATGGGATCTATTATTGCATTGCAACTTTCCAGGAATACAAAGCCTGCCGTTTCTATTAGCTTGGATTCCCCACCGATGATGTCACTGGTAGACGGGTTTCTGAACTGTCCACAGGCCTCCTCTGAGACACAGACTGATTAGAAAAAAATAGTATCATCATATCATGAGCATTAGTGAGGACCTATTATATGAAGATAGGTTGAAAATGGGTGAAGTCGTCCTTTAAGTTAAGGTCGGGTCTGTAACGCATCAGTGGTGGAAGAAGTACTCACATGTTTTACTTAAGTACAAGTATCAATACTACCATGTAGAAATACTCTGTTGCAAGTAGATTCCAGTATTCAAAATGTGGAAGTGTGCAAAAGTGTTGGCATCAAAATATACTTAGAGAACCAAAAGTATAATACTCATTGTGCAGAATGTCCCATTTCACAGGTTCAAAATGTATAAAAATCTGGCCGAAATATATTATAGGGCTGAATTTCATAGATTGTTATCACAAAACATACATTAACCACTTCAGCCGCTGAAGTGGTTAATGTATGTTTTGTGATAACAATCGAAATCTGCAAAGAATCGTAAATTGTCACTTCCCTCGTCAGCAAGCAACGTCATGGGTACACCCAACTTGTCAAATGCGTATAGGTAACAGGTAACAGTTTTTTTTTGATTGATTGAATATTTTATTAGGCAACAAATGTAAACAGCACAATTACATTTATAATACTTTGTCTAAAAGGTCCGTCCAAAAAAAGTCCTTGTGGTCTTATTTCCATTGGGGTCATTGGTATTCAATTCATAGGCATACATAGTAGGTCACATGCCGTTCCATGCCGTCGCACACACACACACACACACATCTACACAGAACACATACACACTGACACACAAAATGTATTGTCGCTGTTGCGGGCAGAAACCTTGTATCTCCATATTTCATCTTTTCATGTTAATCATAAATAAATGCCCTACTTTAAACTTTGTCTCATGACAGTGTCGCACAAAAGCATGTGTTGTGGAGTTGTAGATTGGACATTTTCTACATGACATCTACATTCTACAGGAACATTTTACATTTGGCCTCTTTTGGACACCAGGTTGAACGTGGTCACGTGTGTCCGTGGGGTTTATAAATCCAATGAAAAGTATTAACAAAAAGCTTCAAAGACCAAATAATAACTACATTGGGTCCATTGGAGCACAGGTTACTCTTTTCCCATTTCCTGAAAAGTAACGCTACATACAAGGTTTCCTCCCAACAGCAATGATATACTATATTTATAGCATCATACAGTTTGGCCCATTGGAACAATAACTTATTTAGAGCCTAATTTGTACAGTGATGTACAGTAAGTGGTTCTGTATGGTCATACCAGTGTTTCCCCCCCAAAAAATATGGGTCGTCGTGACTAAATGTACCTTTTTTACATTTTAAAACATTATTATTTCAAAAGATTAAAAAATATATATAATTAATTTATACGTTTATTTCAGGAATATAAAAAAAATAAATCACTAAAGAAATAGTGAAAATATCCGATCGACAAGATAATTTTTCAGTTCGTTTGGGTCCCAGGGAGACACTATTTGGTATTGTTGTTGTCGGGCAGAAACCTTGTGTCACCATATTTCAACTTGTGTTTTTTCGTACATTAATGGCCTTAGATGGGCTTCTCTGTAGAGAGTCTCATTAGTGGGGAATCCTGCACACCTGGGTGGGGTGATTGCTCACCCTATATAATGGGGCCTCAGCCTTCTCTCGCTCCATCTTGTTTGGTTTGATTGCTTTGAGTAGCTTTGAGTTTCTTTGGGTTGTTTTGGGTTGTTTGGTTCTTTTGTATTGTTTTCTCACAATACTTTATCAAGTTTATGCCAATTACTTTTCCTACTATTTCTTATTCTAAATAAATGCACTTCTTTAACTAAGTCATGTGTAGTCTCCATTTTGTCCGCCTTTGAGCCAAGTCGTGACACCTACTTCATCATAGAAGACCTCCCCCTGTGCTGCTACCTTGCCCCGTTGTGGGGAGGCCTGCGTGCCTCCGTGGATCTGAAGGCTATACCGGCGGGGGTTCATACCCTCAGCAGGTGGAACCATGCGGGCGGGTTTTAGAGTAGAAGTCGGACAAAAAGCAGCACCTGGTCCTCCAGGTTGGGGGTTCAGCGTGGGGCCAACAATCCCCCCCCCCCTCCCCTTAAAACACTTTCAGTTACAGAAACGACGACAAGGACACAGAAAGAGACCCTGGGAGAGAAAAGTTCTTCAGCTCCAAGACGCATGACGTTGTGTGGTGAAAGCCAGGAGCCCATGGAAGCCGCAGGCCGCACCCTTCCCTCAACCAGGAAAAGCATCACCATTGGAACATGGAATGTAAGAACAATGTACCAAGCAAATAGCGCAAGAGATGAAAGACTACAATCTTGCTCTATTGGGAATCAGCGCGGCAAGATGGACGCAATCAGGACAGAATACAATGATGAGTGGAGATCTGCTACTTTACTCGACCCGCGCAGAGAGCACTGATAGAATGGGAGGCCCATGGACCAAGGATCATCACAGCATCATCCAGAACAACGAAAGAGAAGATCAAGATGAATGTCATCCAATGCTACGCACCAACAAAGGTGCTACGACAGACTTCAGTACATCCTGGACAAATATTCAGAGAAAGATACCTCCATCCTTATGGGAGACTTTAACGCAAAGATAGGCGAAGTAAACACTGGATACGAAGAAGTGATGGGAACACACATGGAGAAATTAGTAAAAACGGAGAGAAGTTCATAAACATCTGTGCACTGAACAAGCTTGTTATCGGAGGCAGCATCTTCCCCCATAAGAAGATCCACAAAGCAACATGGGTATCACCAGACCATACTACAGAGAACCAAATAGATCACATCTGCATAAGCAATAAATTCCGAAGATCACTACAGGACGTGAGAGTTATATTAAAAGAGGAGCAGATGTAGCATCAGACCACCACTTGCTAACTGCTAGGCTGAAACTCAAATGAAAGAAGAACAAGACAGAGACAACAGCCAACAGACGTCTCACGTCACAACGTGAGCCCATTGAGAGAGGCAGAAAAACAAGAAGAATACAGACTGAAACTCTCCAATACATTTGAAGTTCTCCAGGACCTACTTGAAGACGAGACCAGCATTGACATTCAATGGCAACGAATTAAAGACACTAACATCTAACACACTAACATCAACATGCCAAGAAGTGGTTGGCTACAGGAAATTCCAGCAAAAAGAGTGGAAGAAACGCAACAAAAGTTCCAAGCAAGGAAAGAGAAGAAAGCAGCCGTGACAAATAGCCAAACAAGAGCATCAAGTGTATACTGATGTCAACAGAACAGTAAAGAGAAGCATTAAAGGGTTAGTTCAGATTTTTGGACTAGGAAATACTTGCCATGAATGTAGTGGTTGCGAAGGTATTAATTGGTTGTCCGAGTCCCGTGGTCAGAGTTCTGGTCCGGTTCTGATGAATATGAAGTAGTTCCGGTAGATTAGTAGATTTGGTGGGGGCCGCTCATTAAAAATAAATTAATTTAAAAAAATTGCGTAATTTGTATTGTTGACCTATTTCTACCATATAGTGCAGGTTTCGTTCAACTTCGACCCCTCTGTCACATGGTACTCACCCACAAACAATATGAAACAAAAAATAGTACCATGTGACAGAGGGGTCGAAGTTGAACGAAACCTGCACTATATGGTAGAAATAGGTCAACAATACAGATGACGCTAGTTTTTTTTAATTCATTTATTTTTAATGAGCGGCCCCCACCAAATCTACTAATCTACCGGAACTACTTAATATTCATCAGAACCAGACCAGAACCGGACCAGAACTCTGACCACGGGACTCTGGAAATCAATTAATACCTTTGCAACCACTACATTCATGGCAAGTATTTCCTACAGCTTTAAAGGGTAAGACCACTTTGGTAGAGGTTTGGGTTGTGTAGTTACCTTGCCATGATGTAACCCCAAAGAAATCAAGAAATCAAAAATAATTGCTCCATTGATTAGAAATTGATAATTCAAAATATGCTCCTCATTGACTTACATTGTACGGTAAAACAGCTCTCAAAGTCACTCTTTTAGCACATAAATGAACCCAAACATAGCTGATTCAGGCAATATAGAGCATCACCAAACCCAGTACTGTTTGTTTTTTTAATAAATATGTCAACTTCCTGTTGATTTTACTATTTGAAGATCTGGATCCGGATCCACGGATCCAGTCCAGGTTTTCTACTTATTAAAAATGGCAAAATCAACAGGAAGTTGACATTTTTATTTAAAAAAAAAAACAGTACTGGGTTTGGTGATGTTCTATATTGTCTGAATCAACTTTGTTTGCGTTCGTTTATGTGCTAAAAGAGTGACTTTGAGAGCTGTTTCAGCGTACAATGTAAGCCAATGAGGTGCATATTTTGAATTATCAATTTCTAATCAATGGAGCAATTATTTTTTATTTCTTGCCCACCTTTGGAGTTATATCATGGCAAGGTAACTACACAACCCAAACCTCTACCAAAGTGGTCTTGCCCTTTAAGTCAAAAAATCTGAACTAACCCTTTAAAGCGGACAAGCTGAAATACATCGACAGCCTAGCTGAAGAAGCACAGGAAGCAGCAAGAAATGGAAACATGAAGCAGTTGTATGACACCACCAGAAAGATGTCGAGCCGATATAGCAGGCCACAAAGACCAGTCAGGGATAGAGAAGGGAACATCATTAAAACAAAGGACGGCCAACTAAATAGATGGGCGGAACACTTTGAAGAACTGCTTAATAGACCCCCACCAGCAAACCCCCCAGATATCCAACCCACACAGATCAACCTCCCCACCTGCTGGGACATACCCAGCAGAGAGGAGATCAGGAAAGCTGTACAACAGCTGAAGAATGGAAAAGCAACAGGGAATCCAGTGGACTTTATGGACACAGCTAGATGACTTGGACTTTGCAGACGACCTGGCACTATTGTCACATAGGCACCACCAGATGCAGGAAAAGACCAAAACACTGGCAGAGACTTCCTCACAAGTAGGACTTAACATCCATAAGGGAAAAACAAAATCTATGAGGATAAATATGACCAGTGCAGAGCCAATCATTCTAGGTGACAGCACGCTAGAAGAAGTAGAGTCCTTCGCCTGCTTGGGGAGTATCATCGGCAATCAGGGTGGTACGGATGCGGATGTGAAAGCTAGGATAGGCAAGGCAAGGGCTGCATTCCTACTGCTCAAGAACATCTGGCTCTCTAGAGAGATACAGCCACAAACACAAATAAGAATCTTCAACTCCAATGTAAAATCAGTCCTGGTTTATGGGGCAGAGACAAGGAGAATGACAAAGACCACAACAAATAAAGTGCAAACTTTTATCAACAAATGTCTCCGAAGAATCCTGAATATACACTGGCCAGACAAGATCAGCAATAACGATCTATGGATTTTGTCTGCTGCTCCCAGCAGCAGACAAAATCTACAAACTCACAACGTGACGCGTAGATCTGCTATTTCCACTACTTGTAATAATAATAATAAAAAAGGAAAGGTTTTGGACATGCAAGGTTTCCGCCCGACAGCGACGATATTCATCTTTTGGGGTCTGGAGCTGAACATAGTTTATCGACGCTGTTGGGCAGAAACCTCTTATCTACATATTTTAACTTTTTGTGTTTTTTTTCTCGTAAATTAACGCCCTACTTGATCATACTACAGCGTCACACAAAAGCATTAAAAGTAGCGGATCTACAAGCTCGAAATGCCGAAGCGATGCGTTTTGAGCTTGTTGAATTTTAATTCTGAAAAGTTAACAGCTTTGGACATGTGAGGTTTCCACCCGACAGAGACGATGTGAAACTCTATCTGATCCATACTGTCAACACAGTGTGACATACTGTATTGTTGAAGTGAACACACGCAGACGTCATTGGAACTCAGATGGCTGCTTCATGCATCAGGGACATTTATGAAACATCCTGTTGGAGACATGCAGTCTATAAGATCTATGAGAACTCTTGTTATTTCACAAATATATTCTGTGTGTGTGTGTGTGTGTGTGTGTGTGTGTGTGTGTGTGTGTGTGTGTGTGTGTGTGTGTGTGTGTGTGTGTGTGTGTGTGTGTGTGTGTGTGTGTGTGTGTGTGTGTGTGTGTAATGCTGTCATGTCATGTGTCTCCACCTGTACTTTCTCTCTATTCCAGTTTTCCTTTGGTGCTCGAGCACACACACACACACACACACACACACACACACACACACACACACACACACACACACACACACACACACACATTGGTCATGGTTGCATGTTGGACTGTAGACACCTCAAGCCAGCTGAGCACAGAGATGGAAATATGAAGCAGATGTCATTTTGGGATCATCATTCTGCATGTGCAGTCGCACATACACACACACACGCACACACACACAACCCCGCAGACACGCGCGCGCACACGCACACACACACGTCAGCAACCAATCCTGTATACTACAAGGTGGATCAGCGTCAAAGTATTTTTCAAATCCGTCAGTGACAGCTATGTCTTTTTTTGTTAGAATTGCAGAGCAATTGTCCCTCCAGGCTATGGGATAAGTATCCTGCCAGGCTATAGACGGGAGATAGCCAATCGCAGAGATGCACGATGGGCAGTGTTGCTGAATGAACACAATCTTTAAGTCATTACAGCAGGTCAACATTCTGCATTCATGTTCATCCACTGTGTTTTACAGTTTGTCCAATTTGAAACAGATTTATTTACGTTCTCTGCGTTCAGTCTTGTTTCGGCAGAGCGCCCACAGAGCTTCAGGCAGAAAATAGTTCAACTTTTGGAGAGGAGCGCCGCTCGTCAATGTCATCCTCATCTTCCTGGCTGCATGTGTTTGACAACCCGGTCATTTAGCAATCGGACGTTGAATCGTTACCACTATCGTCCAGAGTCCATGTTTACCGTTAGCCTAGGGAGACTACAGTATGTGTACTAATAACGCAGATGACACATTGAACTTAACGCATGGGTTCCCGAGGCTACATTCAACTCAACTCAACTCAAATTGTAGTTATAGAGAACATTTCAAATGGCCGAAGCCAACCAAAGTGTTATACAACACAGCAGGAGAAACAACAATGACACAATATACAACAAATACATGCAGCAATTGAAAAACAAGTTAAATATGCACAGCAGAAAATAGTGAGGTGGAACCTATGGTCTTGGAGTATCAGGTTTAGCTGTAATCAAAAGCCAGAGAAAATAAATATGTCTTCAATAGTGATTTAAAATGTTCTATGGACTGGGAGGCTCTAATATAATGTGGCAGGCTATTCCAGAGCCTCGGGGCTCGATCACCTCTGGCCTTTTTATTAGTCGTGAGCTCAGCCAATAGCAGCTGGTCGGCCGGCCTTAGCGGTCTGGATGGAATGTAGTCCTTAATAAGGTCTGTGACGAAAGACGGGGCAAGCCCATTTCTCACTTTAAAAGCAAACATTAAAACCTTAAAATCAATTCTAAAACGGACCAGGAGCCAATGGAGAGAGGCCAGAACAGGAGTAATGTGGCCACGCTTCTTTGTACCAGTGAGGAGGCGGGCAGCGGCATTCTGGATGAGCTGCAAAGTGCAAACGCCTAAGCAACAACTGGTCTATGACGACGTAGAGTGAATTGCAGTAATCCGGCCTGGTTGAAATAAAGGCGTGGATCACTCTCTTCGAGGTCACTGGGAGAGAGGTAGGGCTTGACCTTTGCCAATAGGCGCAGCTGGAAGAAACTGAATCTTACCACAGAGCTGACTGCTTATTGAAAATTTAAAATTGGCATCGAAGGTGACACCAAGGTTTTTAACAAGGGTGGAGTCAGGGCCAAAAAAGATCACTTCCGTCTTGCTTTTGTTTAGTTTATAGGGTTGACGTGATTAGGTGGAATTTGTATTTAAGGGCAGGTATATCTGGATGTCATCCACGAAGCAGTGAAAGGACACATTTCTCAATGATAGAACCTAGGGGCAGCAAATATAGCAAAAAGAGGATAGGGCCCAAGACCGAACCTTGGGGGACTTCATATGTAATTGTTTGCATTGTTCGAGCGGGTTGGTTGTCCCACACAAGCCACCACAGTCTCACATAACAGCATAACATCTGACTTGTCCTTTAATGTCACAGCCCCTTTTGCCTGGCCCTGTGTTTGTGTGTTTGTGCACTCTCCTGTCTTGGTCTATTGCCACAGGTCCTGTACTGTAGGCTGGCCTTTGGGGTTCTCAATTAGCTGTAATTGGGGCCACCTGGCCAGTGCTCCCAAATCCTGCCTTTAAAAGTGACTCAGCTGGCCTGTCTTTGCCCCTGATGACAGCAGCCAGCTGTTTTTGGTTCGCATTGTTGTTGTGTTAATTTCTACACCTTTTCAACACCCCACATTACATCTACCACACATCCACACATTGCTGACACCACTGATTTGACTGATTAACACTCCTCATCTTATCCTTTGTTGTATATTTAGGTTTGGTGTTTGTTTTGTAAATAAAGTTATTATCTTTGCACTGTAAACGTGTCTTCCTCATTTTGGCATTGCCTCACAGGCCAGGTCATGACAGTGATTATACAACAACTCCACCTATTCGTGTGCGCATTCAGATTTCCAGTTTTCCTTACTTGACCATCCAAATTATTATTACGTGTTATTAGAGCTGCAGAGATTTCACCCTTCCAGTTCTCTGTAGGCTAATATAAGTGGACCTGACAAGCTCACGCACGCGTGACACACGTACGTAAACGGGGGCGCACGCACGTACACACACACAGGGCTAGGGGTGCGTGCTACAATAACAATCATATGAATGGCTGAATGTAATGGCGCGTTCTAAAGCGCTTTGGATAAAGACGCAATATAAACACACCATTTACCATTTATGTGACGCACACACACACACACACACACACACACACACACACACACACACACACACACACACACACATATGACGTGCACACAATGCATACACGTTCACATATTCATACGTGCACACTCGAATACATGCTCATAAACATAGGCCTACACAGAGACACTAATATGCACACAGACACGCACACACACACCACACGCACACACTCATAAACATTCACATGCACACACATGCGATGAGCATTCACATGCAAACTTGCAGAAACTCAAAATGCACCGATCAAAAGCAGATGTCTCTAGATTTATTGTCAAAGTCAAATTATGTATAAATAAGGACATTGTAACCCCCCCTCCCCTCCCCCCTCTTACTGTCACTTATCCAACATCCATATCTCCAAACACATTATGTTTGTAATATAAGAAATTATATGCTCCAGGCAGGATTCTATACACTCAGGGCTTAGCTGTGGTCAGACTATGTGTTCCAAAACACTTCTCCATAATATTTCAGTGGTCCCTTGGAGCCCCCCCTTAGCGCACACGCATGTACGCTAATGGAGTTGTTTTCTCCCTATGACCCACACAAAGTACATATACTTGTATAACGAGGCAATAAGGAAGAAACCAGACTCAGAACAGGCAGCCATGGATGTAATGAAAGATCTTGTATTCAGGCAGAGAGAAAATAGGTTACAGTATCACATAGGTCCGCATCATCGGTCGTCCATCTCTCTGTAGTGTAACAGAGAAAGCACTAGGTTTTAACAGTGTCCAGTAACATAAACATATGACATCAGAGGATGTGACATAGATGAGGTTCCGGGCGAAGGTGGACTTCTCGGATTGGATGAGACTGATGATTACGTCGTCGTCAGATGAGGATGATGATGGTAGATGATGAAGATGGTGATGATGGTGTGACAGTTTATCTCTGGACAACAGCGTCCCCATGTCTGGGTCAACACATTTGACATTTGCTCTGACCTGTCACTGGTCAGAGATGGCTTGGTGACACTAAAGGAAGACAGCTGTAGAAAAGAGCATTCTAGATACAGTGTTCTCAAACAATAGATAACCACAGAAAAAGCCTACAGCATGGGTTTGACCTTGGCTTGCACAGAAACAGAGACTGGGAATAAGAAGCACTATTTAACATGACTGTATTACAGGCCCATATGGAACCATTATTGTCTCCGCCGGAGGTGGAGAGTATGTTTTCGCTTCGTCCCGCCGTGTGTTAGCATGGCCCCTAGCCAAGCTAACATTGGTCAAGCTCCACGTGACACGTGTCAATATGTTGACACCAATGCCTTTGATTGGCTAGAGGGACGTATGACGAAATAAAACCCTATAAATAGGTGTGTCACTTCAAAAATCCATTGTTTTTGAAGTGAGGTAAGACAGGATCAATCAGTCTTGATTGGAACAGTACCTTCCAGTACAAATCACCCGTCCGTGCGTGTGTGTGTTCCTCTGAGAACACCTAACATTGGTCAGTTTTACGTGACATCACAATATGTAATATAAATATATAAATAACTTAGATAGGAGAGGCTGAGATCACACAATGCAACTAACTCCCATTATGCAAACTAAAGAAGCAGCAAATGAGCATCTGAAACCTGATGAAAACGCAAAGGCGCAGAAGGCCAAAGCTAAGAAACAGAGAGAAAGAATTAAATTAAACAGAGCTAAGAAACAGAGAGAAAGAATGAAATTAATCAGAGACAAAGAATCCCTAAATGACAAAGAACGAAGACTAGCCACAAATGCTGACAACATGACATTCCTAGAGAACTATGGTTAAAGATAGGGTAAGTGATTTCATTTGATTAAAATAGCACGGATCTGCTGGCGGAGACTTGTGCTCCGAGGAGCACATTTTCTAGTATTAAATTGATATTTAAAGCAGGTTTATGACACTAGACAAATTAGGATCAATCAAGATAAGAGATTAACTCTATCATACGCACTTGTGATTTTCAGACATGTTCGCCACTTAAGCCCTCTCGATAAGTATGACAAATAGCGAAAATACGCGATCTACAAGTAAGTCGTCTATATTGAACACGTCACCTCGCAACGCTTTGTGAGCTTGTAGATTGTCTATTTTTTTTATTCTATTTTTAACTTTTTGAAAAACACGTGACTATTTTCGACAAACATTACAATGAATGGCATACCCAAATGCCTCAGGTTGAACGTGATTACTTTTCATTTATTTATTTTGTTCATGTTGTGCCTCACATTGATTTATTGTGGGAATCAACTGTTCTATGTGGGAATTAACTATCGTCTCTGTCGGGTGGAAACTTCATATGTCCCAAACTGTTTTGGACATTATACAAAAGTAGCAGATCTACTGGCAAAAGTAGCAAATCTACAAGCTCAAAACGCATCGCTTCGCGCCGCATTTCGAGCTCGCGGATCTGCTATACTTTTGATGCTTTGGTGTGATGCTGTAGGATGATCAAGTAGGGCGTTAATTTATTTACAAAAAAAACACGAAAAGTTAGCATATGGAGGTTTCTGCCCGACAGCAACGAAATGTTGCAGCTTCACATTGATGTTCCATGCGGGAATTAACTATGTTAAAGTTACCATTTTGGCCTACCTCCAAACATACAAGGTCTCATGTCCCCCACCAGGTTGGGAAACAGTGCCACATTACATTATGGGATTAGAGCTGTAGAATTGTATCCAGAAGAACAGTGTAAATGTCATTGTGAAGCGTATAGGATGGATATTTCAGTGACTTGTAGTACAACTGTTGGCTTTGTATCCCCCCCCCCCCCCCCCCCCACAGTATCAGTGTCTGCATGCCGACCGGTAATGGAACACATGAGGTCTTCATTATACTGCAACACATCACTGCACACTGCACAGGCCCTCTGTGGGAGAGTACAGTATGTATGAGAGTAGACAATTACCCCCCCCCCCCCCCCACATACACACACACATGTACATGTGCACAAACAGCTTCTTATGTAACCAAAAAAACTTTTTTACAGATCCAAAAGTAAAGTTTCTAAGAATTGAAGAATTGAGGGTATGTATTAATATTAAAGATATTGTGTAATAAAAAAATATCAGCAATGATGACAGCACTGTCAAAAAAGTCTGTGAATCTATCTATGAAATCTATGAAAAAGTTTAATCTGTGACAGAATTTTGTACAATATGTAGTGGGGGTGGTCCGATGTTCTCTCAACTAAGGGGTCTCCTTGGCCTGAAAAACATTGAAGACCCCTGGTATAGCACATTTCAACAAGGCAATTCAATGTGCTTTACATCAAACATTAAGTAAAACAAACACAGAGAAGTTAAACAGCTATCTCCTTAATATGAAACACCTATTCAGGACCCAGGGGGGGGGTCCACAATTTGAATTCAATAAAAACAAAATAAGTTAAAATGAGATAGAAAAATAAGAGAAAAATAAGTAAAGAAATCTCAGTAAAAGGCAGCAGCAAATAAAAAGGTTTTTAGCTGTGATTTCAAAGAACTGAGGGTTGCAGCAGACCTGCCGTTTTCTGGGAGTTTGTTCCAGATATGTGATGCATAAAAACACTGCTTCTCCACGCTTATAGTTTTGATTCTGGGGACAGAAAGCAGACCTTTCCCAGATGACCTGACAGGTCTGGATGGTTCATGATATTGCACAAGATCATAAATGTATTTTGTCCCTTTACCATTCAATGCTTTATAAACAGTATATTTTGAAGGGGAAATTACATATAGGGAGCCAGTGTAAAGAGCTAAGAACTGGAGCAATATGCTCTTCTTTCTTGGTACTGTATTAGTGAGGAGTCGAGCAGCAGCGTTCTGAATCAACTGCAGTCGTCTGGTCGATTTTTAGGGAGGCCTAAGACACTGTTACAGTAGTCGAGTCTGCTTAAGATGTTTTGCTTGTCCATCCAAGAGTCCTTTAATCTGTGATATTCTGAAGGTTATAGTTGGCTGACTTTGTAATTGTGTTAATGTAGCTGTTAAATTCCAGGTCTGAATCTATGACTGCACCAAGTTTTTTAGCTTTTTAAACATCTAACTTTTAGTCTTCTTTGCCTCCAAAAATAATTACAGAATCGGTTTTATTGCCACATCACAGATTTACAGGTGTTAATCAGTTGGTTGTCCATATTTTGTATTGTTCCATATGCCTCATATTGACAAGGATGACAAATGTTTCGGCTATTCAGCCTTCATGACACTGAAACGTTTGTCATCCTTGTCAATATCAGGCATATGGAACCACAACAATTTTCATTACACCTGCAGTATAGTAAAACTGAATCCATTCAGTTTAGGGCCCCAGATGTGTTTGCATTTCCAAGTAATGCGACTCCACCGCTCACATCAATAAATACAATTTGAACGCGACACATTTATCAAGAAGGAAATCGTCTTAAACCAAATTACATCCAAAGACAAAGAACAATAATCATAAAATACAGATGTCCTCTGAGCGCAGTGTGCGCATGTTATCGTTAACACAGTCTGGCGTCTGGAACTGGATAATGGGTGTATGTAAAACGGTTTAGTTATTTAAATTGTTAGTCTAGTAACTAGATATTTACAGCCGTACAGAACGTATCCAGAACAGTTGCTGTGAGTGCCAGGAGAGATGATGTGTCGTCTACACTACATGTGTTTTACTTTAAAACGGACACAGATACGTTGAAAGGAAAGCGCTGTAACCAGTGGTGGAAAGTAACCAAGTACATTTACTCGTGTACTGTACGCCTACTTTAAGTACAACTTAGATTTTATTTTTACTTTACTTTACTGGAGTATATCCAATCTTCTACTCCACTAATACATCTCAGAGGCAATTATTGTACTTTTTACTCCACTACAATTATTTGAAATATTTAGTTACCAGTTACTTTTGATTATTATTACAAAATTATGTTAACCACTTCAGCCCTATATCCTATATTTTAAATCGTCTATTTTCAAATAGCCGATCTATAATCTCACAATGTGTCACACAGCAACGCGTTGTGAGATTTTCAAAAGATCTTGTGAAATGGGACATATTCTGCATAATAATTACTTTTACTTTGGGTACTTGAAGTATATTTTTATTCCAATACTTGTTCTTTTACTCAAGTCACCTGACTTTTACTTGTAATGGAGTATTCCTACATTGTGGTATTGATACTTTTACTCAAGTATAAAAATATGAGTACTTCTTCCATCACTGCCTGGGACCTGGGGAGTCTGGAGATATTTCTATGGAATGTTTAGCTTTTTTTCCACCCATATTTCTGTTTGAACTCTGATAGTTAGAAAGACTGTGACATCCAGGTTTTCCTTTTTTTCCCCATTAGCTATATTTTATTTATTATTTTCTCATGCTCTGTGTGTTATCTAGGAAAGGAAAGTCAGGTTATCCAGGTTTCCCAGGTCTGTTAGGACTCGTGGGGACCTTGAGAAAACAAACACACACACACACGCACGCACGCACGCACGCACGCACGCACGCACACACACACACACACACACACACACACACACACACACACACACACACACACACACACACTCACACTCACACACATGCATGCACACACATATTGAGATGGACGGTCAGATAAAGATGGCTCAACAGGCACAATGACTATAGTTGCTGTCGGGTAAAAAAACATGTGTCTCCATATTTCAACTTTTTGTTTTATTGGTTAACGAATGCCGTACTTTGTCGTACAAGAGTGACACACAAAAGTAGTGAAAATAGGCGATACAAGCTCACAACGCGGCGCATCGCGATGCGTGCCACATCGTGACGCGTGCCTCCTATACAGTGTCTTATTTCGTTTTAGTAATAGTCTTTCGAATAAAATTCCATTTAGTTTTAGTCTTACTTTAGTCACCTGAAATGTTTTAGTGTTTTAGTTTGACAAAATCAACTGTAGATATTTCGGTTGGCCGTGATACTGTCTATAAGCTCACAACGCGCCGCAACACATTGTGAACTTGTAGATCGTCTATTTTCAGAGCGCGACACCGAGCATAAAATTACTTGTCTTAGTTCTACTGTATCTCTTCTCCACTAGTCCCTCCCTAACATTTTTGTCTGGTTTTTATTTGTTGACAAAATTGTCAATATATGTAGTCACAGTTTTAGTCATCATATCCATAGCTTACTTTTTTTTTAGTTTTCGTCAGTGTAAAAAGGTAGTCAACAAAAACATTTTGTCATGGTTTTAGTCGACGAAATGAACACTCCTGCTCCTATACAGTACATAGTTGGGTTCACACCAATGGACTCGCAGGTTCTGTTCTCCCACACAAATGAACCTTTCAGGGTATTCAATAGGACTGATGTCCAGGCACTGTCCATGAGGTGAAAGATGTGCCACTTCCTTCACCGTTCGCTCAGCACAAGTCAGCCTTTTGTTGAGTTTGCTTTTCTCAGAAACGCTCCGGATGAGCAGGACGCTTTCGGTCAAGGGGACCGGATAAATAGACACTGGGGTGGTGACAGTGATGGCTGTGGGTCCACGACCCCACCTGCTGACCGCTCAACCTCACGATGACTGACCAGCTCCTTTCTGTATACTGCTCTTTCACACCGGGAGTTATTTCAATCTCTCCGTTTCTCTCTCTCTCTCTCTCTTTGCTTGTGTCTCTATTCAAGACAGCCTCTCTCTGACTCCCTTCCTCTGGGACATTAGCAACTGCCTTAAAGGACGACTTTTTTCACCCATTTTCAACCTGTCTTCATATAATAGGTCCTCACTCATGCTCATGATAATATGGCACAATTTTTGTCAGTCTGTGTCTCAGAGGAGGCCTGTGGACAGTTCAGAAACCCGTCTACCAGTGACATCATCGATGGAGAATCCAAGCTAGTAGAAACTACAGGCTTTCTATTCCTGGAAAGTTAGCAATGCTATAATGGAAGCTATTGTTCTCGCGTTAATAAAAATAAAAATAAATACAAAATTATATTGAAGAAAAAAGAAAACCTAACGATGATGTCACTGGTAGACAGGTTTCTGTAGTGTCCACAGCCCTCCTATGAGACACAGACCGAGTAGAAAAAAAATGACACAATTTTATCAGGATCATTAGTGAGGATCTATTATATGAAGATAGGTTGAAAATAGGTGAAGTCGTCCTTTAATTAAACTTGTGATCACACTAAAGGGCATTTAGTTTAGTGTCTGGGTAGCTCAGTCAGTAGAGCACTCACCTTCGGACCACAAGGTCTTAGGTTCGATCCCTCAGTGAATGAGTAGCATGGCTTGGGTGACTAAGTTGTGCAGTAAACACCGGGAGCTGATGATCAGGTGTTGCCCTCCATCTCCCAGCGGTCTAGTGCAGTGGTTCTCAACCAGTGGTCCGGGGACCACCAGTGGTCCTTGGGGGGATACCAGGGGGTCCCCAGCAAAATGAGTCAACATAGCGTCACTATCGTTTTAACCACTTAGCTTTGGCTATTCAAAAATAGCAGACCAACAAGCTCATCCGAGTGCCGCGCTATGAGCTTATAGATCTGCTATTTTTGGAAAATGTGTGCTTATCTTTGAATATATATATATATATTTTTTTAAATCGAACATTTTTAACTCAGTTATTTGCTTCTGGGGGGGTCCCTGGCACAAAACATTTTCAGGTGGGGTCCACGGGCCATATGTATAACAATTTAGGGGTCCTTGGCATGAAAAAAGTTGAAAACCACTGGTCTAGTGCATTGTAAAAGGGATAGACAGTAGACAGCTATGCTCTCGGCCGATACAGACAACAAGCCATTCTGACCTACCGGTAGTTAAAATGCAAATGCTGCTATTTCTGAACTATCAATTTCGTTCTCTTTTACTCTGTGTCCGTCTGTCCCCTCTGTCTCCGACATCTGTCCTTGTGCATTGGTCATTTCCTGTACAAGGGACACAGAGAGAGGAAGTACCCACCTATCCTGAGTCTGTCTTTCACTCTCTGTTTCCATAGTGTGGCTAAACAAGAGCAGAAGACCTTTTGCCCCGTGGTACTACGTCTGCGGCGCTTCCCTCGCAGGGCGGCTTGACCAACGCGCCGGACGTAGGACAGGTCTGTTGATGTCAGCCAGGAGCAAAACGTCCGGTTCCCAGGATAGAAGCGGACCAGGGTGAATGGGGGGGGCGATATACAGGGGTGGAGCTGGCTTGTGCGTGTGCGTGTGTGTGTGTGAGTGTGTGTGTGTGTGTGTGTGTGTGTGTGTGTGTGTGTGCGTGTGCAGTGGTGTAAAGTACAGTAACTATATTTACGCTAGTACTGTACTTAAGTACAATTTTGAGGAATTTAGAAATTACTGGAGTACTTCCAAAGTACTTTTACTTCTAAACTTGAGTTACTAGTTACTTTGTAGATTTTGATTATTATTACAAAACATACATTACCCACTTAAGCCCTATATACATTTCAGCCATTTGAAAATAGCCAATCTACAAGCCCACAATGTGTCGCATCGCGACGCATTGTGAGCTTGTAGATCTGCTATTTTTTTATACATTTGAAAACTTGGGAAATGTGACATTCTGCATATTGAGTAGGCTACTTCTACTTTTGCACTTTAAAGTATATTTTGATATCAATACTTTTGTACTTTTTCATTACCGGACTTTTACTTGCAAACAAACGCACTCTTCGTGTGTGTGTGTGTGTGTGTGTGTGTGTGTGTGTGTGTGTGTGTGTGTGTGTGTGTGTGTGTGTGTGTGTGTGTGTGTGTGTGTGTGTGTGTGTGTGTGTGTGTCTGCAGCCGTGTCGGCATCTGTTTGTGTGTTCATGCACAGAAGAAGTGTTTACTGTTTTGAAGACAGAAGAACTGTATCTGGTGTCACAGGCTCTAGGGGGGAGGTGGCCTATGGCTGTTTTGAAGTACAAGAACCAACCGTGTGTAACATATTCCACGGCTTCTGTTTTTGTTTTTGTATGGCTCGGCTCGGTTTCGGATAAGGTTCTCAGAACCACATTTTCGGTCCTGGGAACCTATGTGAGGTGCTGTGGATTGGCCAAGCTGAGGCGACAACACAATCAAATGCTGGAGCCATAGACATAAATACTGTAGGTAGAAACCTCATTGGCCAGTGGCAGGCACAGATAGACATCAAAGGGGGCTTGAGCCCCTGCCCTTTTACCTGTCTATAAAAAGTGCCCTCTCCATGCCATGAATGCAGCTTTTACTATAGTGAAAGAAATGCAAATGCCCCCTCTCCTGAACTCTCATGAACTTAAATGCAGCATTTTCTGGTGAAAGGATTGCTCTCGGTGTAGAAATCAATGCTGTGCACCGCATCTCCAGTAAAGGCTTGATTATACTTAGTTGAGAGCGGTGTGTCGCACACCGAAAATACCCAATCTACAAGCTCACTGCGACACATTGTGAGCTCAAAGATCGTCCATTTTCACTATTTTCGCCAAAAGTTTCCTTTTAGAAATGTCTGCCCCTGAAAATTGGTTGAGAATTCAGTGAGTTATGATGATTTTAATAGTGAAGAAACCTCCTGCTTCAGTACATGGGGCAAACATGCATTTAGAGGCACAGCCTCAAAATATGGTGGCTATGCTGCTGCATCGCTCCAATGACGCAGCAGCCAAAGAGGTATCTACGTTTATATACCTACAGTATGGCTGGAGCAACACAGCACCGTCATTTGTCTGGTGCTGTCAGAATTATGCCGATTGCATTCAGACCAGCAACAAGCATTATTATGAAGACATTTTGCCTGACAGTGTCTGCTGTTGTTCGGATTCTGTGGAAATGTTTCTGTTGAAATGTCTCAAAATGAATAGAGGCGCAACATCCGGCAGGTTTTAATGGTCTACCTCAGTGGTTCTCAAAATGGGGTCCAGGGACCCCTAGTGGTCCTTGACTGGCTTCCAGGGAGGTCCCAGCTAAATTAATTATAGGCACCAAATGGCCTGTAACTCTGAGAGTATGAGTCCATTTGTACAGCTCACAGCGTCTGCTACGTAATCCTCTCAGTACTGTTCATGTCACGGCCCGCTCCTTAGCCATTGGACACTGGCTGTTTGTGTTAGTTTTTGCAAAATTCTCTTCTGTTGTTCCCTGTCGGTTTAGGTGTTTAGTCATGTTACTTGTTAGTTTCTGTAGCTCTATGTTTCTGTATTTAGGGTTTAGGTTTTTTGTTCTGTGTTAGTCTGTAATTCCCCAGGTGTTTTGTAACCTATTTTGTAGTAGCGTTCTTGTGCTCCCTGTCTGCCATTGTAGCTGTTACCTGTCTTGTCTCCCCACCCTGATTATTGTTAACCCTTGTCACCTGTGTCCTGTTTGCCCCAGCCAATGCTTGGGTTGATTGTACTTTGAGTTTACCTGTGTCTAGTTAGGTCCCTGTCTATATATACCCCTCCATATACCCAGTCTATGTTGGTCTGAGTAAAAGTTTGATTGATTACCGCACTACTGAGTTATTGTACTTGCCTGTTTGAGGAACGTTTAGTTCAATAAAGACGTTTTAAGTTGAACTACTCTGCCTGCTCTGTTGTCCTGCTTTTGGGTTCTATTCTGGGAAGAACATTTGGTGAAAATCTACGGCCTATCTACGATCTATACGCGTTGTGAGCCACAACGCGCTACGCTTATAGATTGGGTCCTTCAGAGAAAGATATTAGTGTAGAGGGGGGGGGGGGGGGCGGGGCCTAGTATAAAGCCCTGGGGGCCCCCCTGTCAACTTAACTATATAGGGTTTAAGTGGTTAAGGTTTCTCACACTCCAGCTCAGCAAACAACAACCAGACTGTCGAACCTGCAGAGAAGAACAGCAGAAACGTGTGGGAGGAACAAAGATAAGGAAGCAGTGGCAATATGCATCTTCTTTCCAGCCCAGGGCCAAACTACTACTATATCACTGTTTCCCCAAACTGGGGTCCAGGGGCCCCAAAGACCAATGGGGCCCATAATATTCTAAACGCATAGTGTGCCTTGAAGTTTGCACACTATGAAGTTTGCACACTATGAAGTTTGCACACTATGAAGTTTGCATAGTGTGCCGTGAAGTTTGCTGACGACACAGCAGTGGTGGGTCTGATTTCCGGCGGCGACGAGTCGGCCTACAGGGAGGAGGTGGCCACCTTGGAGCAGTGGTGCATGGACAATCACCTCTCTCTAAATGTTAAGAAAACAAAGGAGATTGTGGTGGACTACAGAAAGAAGAAGGATGAGCTCCAACCAGTTCACATCAATGGCTCAGCGGTGGAGAGGGTGGACACCTTTAAGTATCTGGGAGTGAATATTGAGAAGGACCTGACCTGGGACTGCCATGTTACCGCAGTCGTAAAAAAGGCCCAACAGCGCCTGTACGGGCTCAGGCGCCTGAAGCAATTCGGCCTGAGACCCAACACCATCAGGGACTTCTACAGAGGCACAATTGAGAGCCTCCTAACAAGCAGCTTTACATCCTGGTACGGCAGTTGCACGGACAGAAACCGAAAGGCGCTGAGGAGGGTTGTTCGCACTGCAGAGAAAATCACCGGGTGTGAGCTGCCCAGTATGGAGGACCTCTACACCCAGCGCTGCCTAAATAAATCACTGAGGATCATTAAAGACCCCACCCACCCCCATAAAATACTATTTTCCCCACTCAAATCAAGAAGGGTAAAGGGATACAAGATCCTCTCAGCACGTACCAGCAGGCTGAGGAACAGTTTCTTCCCACAGGCCATCAGGCTGTTAAATGACAGTGGAAAATGAAATGTGCAATAACTGTACTCTGCACTATGCACTTTCCTTAAACTGATTTGCCTGTGTTTGTTTATTTATTGCTTATGAGCGTTTTAGGTTGTTTTATCATGTTTTATTGTTTTATTATTGGAGCTTCCGAGCATAAGTTTTTCACATGTATGTACCTGTGCATCTAAGTGACAATAAAAGTGAATCTGAATCTGATCTTTTTCAAGACTTTTCAAAAGGTTTTTTTTTCTTTTTTTTTTATTACGAAAACAGCAGATCTATAAGGTCTCAACGTGTCAAGTGCTTGTATATCGGCTGTTTTCACTATTCGTCGAACGAGAATATAAGGCTTAAGTTGGAAGAACACTAGATTGTGTGTGTGTGTGTGTGTGTGTGTGTGTGTGTGTGTGTGTGTGTGTGTGTGTGTGTGTGTGTGTGTGTGTGTGTGTGTGTGTGTGTGTGTGTGTGTGGCATCAGATGAAAATAGGCAGGTCTCCAAGGAAAAAAGGATGGGAACCAGTGTTTTACAATAAGCAGAGGTCCCTCCAGATCCTTAGAAAGATAAATCAATTGAGACGTGATTTCATGTCTTCTACACACACAGTACGAGTACACAGGGGGGGGGTGTATCAAACACACACAAATGCATAAGCAAACAGATCATACGCACACACACAAATGTAAACGCACACAGGCTCAAATAAACAAACACACATGCAGTTACACACGCACATGCACACAAAAGACATGAGCACAAACACTGACTGGCAGACGCAAAATAAACAAAGGTGTCTATTCCATTTTAACATAGACACACACACACACACACACACACACACACACACACACACACACACACACACACACACACACACACACACACACACACACACAAAGCACGCACACACACACGCACAAGCAATCATGCACGCACACGCAATCACAGACACATTCACTCACGCATTGCAATCTCTTTCTCTCTCTCTCTCTCTCTCTCTCTCTCTCTCTCTCTCTCTCTCTCTCTCTCTCTCTCACACACACACACACACACACACACACACACACACTCACATGGACATGCAATCACACACGCACACACATGCAATCACAGACACATTCACTCACACATTGTAATCTCTCTCTCTCTCTCTCTCTCTCTCTCTCACACACACACACACACACACACACACACACACACACACACGACACACACACACACACACACACACACACACACACACACACACACACACACACACACACACACACACACACACACACACTCACATGCACATGCACATGCACATGCACATGCAAACACACACGCACACACATGCAATCACAGACACATTCACTCACGCACGCACACATGCAATCTCTCTCTCTCTCTCTCTCTCTCTCTCTCTCTCTCTCACACACACACACACGACACACACACACACACACACACACACACACACACACACACACACACACACACACACACACACACACACGTGCGCGCACACACACACACACACACACACACATAATCACAGATGCGCAGACACACTCAGTCAGTCACACTCACACACATGCAGTTGATCAGTGATGCGCTGACAGACCGCAGTGCCGTGGTGGGGGTAGCAGTGTGCCAGCACATAGATGGCTGCCACATGTTGCAGTGCGTTTCGCATGCTGGCTGGGAGGTCATTTCTAATGGCATGCCGTTATTACAGGAGACATAACGTTGGCTCCGCATCGCTCTTAGTCACGGATCAATGCTTTGATCAATAAGGATGACAAGGAGCTATTATGAACCACGCTGATTAGTTCAGATGGACAGGAAAGAGCCCTCTGCAATCCCAAACAATCTTCTCACTGTGTTTTAGTGGTTTTGATGTTGCTGCCTTGTATTTTGAGTTACATCAAAGTCAATTTATTTCATGTTTTCAAGCCTGGAACTGTAATGAAGATGTAATCGTAAACCTTTTTGAGTATAACTTTAAAGAGGTGGTGCCATGGTTTTGCACTTTTTCTGTTTTTCATGTGTCTATGAGGTTGATAGAACTTCATTAAGCCCCCTGGTGGTGTTTTTATGGTGTTTTATGTCTTCTCTGACTATTTTGAGTTTCTTCCTGGAGGCTGAAACCTTGAGGGTCAAACGTGCCAATAGAAAAACAGCACTTTAATGACACAGTAAAAATATACCCTCCCCCTCATTATCATAACACAACAGGTGTGGGCATGAGGAGGAGGAGGGACTAGGACAGGTGGGTGGTGCTAAGGTGGTGGAGGAGGTGCTAAGGTGAGAACCAGGTATACTTAGGGTGCGTTCGGATATTGCACACCGGAGCGCACTCGCCTATTAGTTTGTATTGGCCAGTGCGCTCAGTGCTGTATTTCCGAACGCACCCATAATGAACTGGAGGCGTGTCCACATAAAAACACCATTTTAACACTTTCTGTACACTTTTTTGAAAAATTCCTCCTAGCGTAACTATAATACCTGATTATGATTAAAAAAAAAGAAAACATATTTAATATCATATTGTTTATGTCCCTCAAATGTTTTTCAAAAGGTTTGAGCCAAAATCAAGCCTCAGATATACTCATTCCAACTAACTTCTCTCTGGCTTATAAAGCACTTTCACCTGCAATACCACAAATTTCCATTATTTGCACGTGGCGCTATTGAGCCAGTTTGTATGCATGTTATCTCCTGGTTCTTTCTTTTTTTCTTTTTTGCTGTTCAAAGCTAAGTAAGTGTAAAGATGTACTCTCAATCAACCACCACAAAGACAAAAGGTCATTACAACCTACAACCCCTCTCTGACTTTAATATACACTTGTGCATGTGTGTGTGAGCGTGTGTGTGTGTGCGTGTGCGGGGCTCCAGGGGCCTCCCAACAAAATGTATTAATATAGCATAAAAAGGTTGTAGATGTGCAATTTTCAAAACAATAAAGAATTTGGAATATTTTTACACATTTTAACAACACAAATCTTATATGGGTCGCTGGCACAAAATATTTTCAGAAGGGGGTCCACATACTGTACATATTATTTAGGGGTCCTGGTTTGAGAACCACTGCCCTCCTAAGACTAGTGTTTAACTTTATGCTGTGGACAGATCACAGATGTCAGAAAACATCTGCATCGTATCCTTTAACAGCCCTCTGCTCCACAGTAAATATGTTGGTTAATATCGAGTGTGATTCCCACACTGGGCTTTGATTGAAGGGTGTGATAAATCTGCGTGTCCAAGCGCTCAACGGACGTTAGTTGTTGTGCGTTTTGCTGTGAAGCTGCTTACCGTGTTACGCTTAAGCACTTAAACCTTAGCATTCCTGGGGCAAACTTTAGCCCAAAAGTTGCCGATTTAGGCTTAGGGTTACAATGAGGTTTGACAGAGGATTAAAGTAGTATTACTGTATTATTATTATTATTATTATTATTATTATTATTATTATTATTATTATTATTATTATTATTATTATTATCATTATTATTGTTGTTGGAATTTTCTTGGGCAGACAAATTGGTGGTGGATTAGGACTGTCTCATCCAAGATCTTATTGGTCCCCAGCTCATACTGAAGTCCAACACACACACACAAACATGCACGCACGCACGCACGCACGCACACACACACACACACACACACACACACATGAAGTTTTGCAACCTTACAGCTGTGTGGATCTCTGGCTCTTTTCGACACGGTTCTAATGTCTCACCGGACCAGGATACAAAGTGGTGTGTGTGTGCGCGCACATGCGTGTGTGTGTCTTCTCTGTTCCAGGACATGCTTTTATTCCATAACTTGTACCTTGTTTCTTTGCCATTTACAGCACTAGATGCTGCTATGGAAATATACTGACATATTGAGACTGTGTGTGTGTGTGTGTGTGTGTGTGTGTGTGTGTGTGTGTGTGTGTGTGTGTGTGTGTGTGTGTGTGTGTGTGTGTGTGTGTGTGTGTGTGTGTGTGAGAAAGTGTCCCTTGTGACCAGCAATCTCGAATTTTCCTCTCCCCCAGACTGACCATTTTGAGCGCAACAAACAAGAACCTTTCCCGTTTGCTGGGAGAACCTGACTGCCAGTCATACCTGCTCCTCCTATCATCGTCTAGATTGTTTCATTTGTTTGTTTGTTTGTTTTATTTCCTTTTGACTTCTTGTTTTCAATTTCAGTTTGGTCCTGATAGTGGGTTTGCTAGTTTAATTTTCTAGTCAGAAAAATAGCAACAATATTATAGTTATACAAGCTCACAACGCCTCACGACTAAACCTGATTTTATATTCATATATCTAGTTTTAGTTAGTTTTGTGAACACACAATTCAGTTTCAGTTAGTTATGAGTTTTTTCTAAAGCCTTGTTATGATTTTTATTTTAGTTAAAGCTGCACAACTTTCCTCTTCTACCCCGAATTTGAACCCAGTTTCCTGCGCAAGTGCTGAAATGTTTTACCATTGAGCAAATAAAGCCTGCCTGCTTGCTCAGGGGATACATTTAATCTTGACCATCAGGTCAAAATTCGTGTCTAGGTGAGACATGACCTTTGACACGATCTGCTGTAAACGTCTCAATAGAAGAGCGGGGATATAAAATGAGTTATAAGTTATATTGTGTTCAATAAAAATACATTTTATTCATTCATTAAAAAAGTTACATAGTAACTTTTTTTTGTCTTTCTTTTTTTTTCCAATAAAATAACTATGCCTCCTATTGACAGTCATGACCACGGGTGGACAACTCAACCCCAGTCCTTAGGTCAAAGTATAGTGTACATACTCCTAGTCAAATATCACTCAGCTCAGTGGCCTCGTGGTGTCCGCCCTGAGATTGGCAGGTCAGGGTTCGATTCTCGGGCCGGGTTATACCAAAGACTATAAAAATGGGACCCAATGCCTACCTGCTTGGCACTCAGCATCAAGGCTTGGATTGGGGGTATAAGTCCCTGTGACATACTGTACTAGCACCACGTCCAGGGCGTGTACTTGTGCGTCATGTCCTTTTGATTGATTGAATTACTTTATTAACAAGATTATTAGCAGTGCAGGTAGTACAGCCAAAGGTTGTGCCAGGGGCATTGTGGTCCATTGTACTCCAGGGGATGTACAAAAATAAAAAAATAAAAAATTGAATACTCAACAAAAGTACACATACTCAAAATATTTACCTAAGTACAAGACTCAAGTAAATGTACTTCGTTACTGTCCACCACTGGCTAACACAATATTCTGGGTTTAGTTATCTAAGATCGTACTAATTAACTGTTACAGCTGTCAAAAGGCAGAGACATGAAAACATTAAAGAATTGAAAATAAACCTAGATAACAATAAAGCACATGTGGCGCGTACTAAATGGAACCATGCTCCCATGTGAATGGACTGTGTGTTTGTGCAAAAAATAAAAAAATGTTTGGCACGTCATGACAGAAGTGCAGAACCTTTGTGGATCGTGATGTATTGCTTTCTGCTTCTCTGTAATGATGTTATACTGTACTGTACGCATTATCCTTCCGTCCAAGTCTGTGTACTCTTGTACAAAATACAGATAGGAAACATTTAACCATGCAGCTGATATAAACATCTTAACAGCATGATGAGGGATTAGGTTTATGAGCTAGGTCAAGTGAACCACAAATGCACCGATAGGATCACACCTGAAAGAAGTGTACTTGATGGGTATCAGCACTTTGTTTGAACCCCTTGAACCCTACATACTTATGTAGTTGACCCCAAGGCTCTCTCCCAGGGGTTTTCAAAGTTTTTCAGGCCAAGGACCCCTTAGCTGAGAGAGTAAGGAAGCAGGAACCCCCCACGTATTGTATAAAATTGTGTACATTTATGTTTTTGTTTGTTTGTTTACACATGATCTTTGTTATGTTGGATTATTTGTTATGTATTATCAGACTTTTAATCACTTAACCCTTGCATTGTGTTAGAAAACTACATCCACTTGTGGTGTTAGCGGGTCAAATTTGACCCGTGATTAAATCAGCCCAAAATACTCAAAAAATAAGTATTTTCATAAAAAAAAATCTCCCACCTCATAGCTGACTTGTAATGCATTCATATCCATGTATACACTTTTAAAAATATTATGTTGGGTTAGGGCTAGGGTTTCATCTTTCTATTCTAAAATATTCTTTCTATTCTAAAATATCTCGTTTTCTATTATAAAAATGTTAAAATTCACTCATTAAATTTCCTATAATGAAGGCAATAGATAATTATGTTATCTAGCTAGAATAGAATAATTAAGAATAATAATTAGAACACACTTCCAAAAAAAAATACTTGTTTTCGTTTTTTAACTTAATTTTTTTTTTTTAATTATAAAAAATAGTGACACTAGTGGTGTTAGGGTCCGAAATGACCCGTATACCATAGAAAGTAAAAAGTCATTTATTTTTCATAAAACTTTATTTTACTTCTGATAGCTAATGCTAATTGAGGACAAGTCTCTCTCACTCTCAAACATGTAGACATTGAATAGTGTCACTTTTTTTTTTGAGACCATCAGAATTAAATAAAATGATGATAAACAATTTTGTTGCGTTAAAATGGCTATTTCTGAGGATATCATGAAGCCTCATTCCAATAAAGAAATGTAAAGGGTACTTTTTACCTATTTAAACTTGAAAACGGGTCAAAAAAGACCTAACACAATGGAAGGGTTAAACCCTCAAAACGTAATAAACTTGACCGTTGGCTCTGTACTTTGCCTGCTTTCCCCTCTATATCAAACCTCTTCGCCGAAAATAGCAGATCTACCAGCCCACAACGTGTCTCAGGCTGACATGTTGTGAGCTTATAGATCGGTTATTTCTGGTGAATGTTCCTCCCAGAATAGGGATGATAAAAAAATAATAATAATCTTATCACACACATTTTGGCAGCCCCCCTGTAGTAATTCTGAGGCCTAGGTTTTCTCTGTAGGCCTACACTACACAATAGTCAATCTACAAGCTCACATTTCGGCAAATGTTCGCCCCCAGAATAGGGACGCAAGGGTTCAAGTGGGGTATGAGAGTGAATGAGTTCAAGTATCTTGGGGTGTTGTTCACAGCTGAGGGGAGGAGCGTGACATCAGCTGGAGAACGGGAGCAGCAGGAGCCGTATTGCGTTCGCTGTACTGCACTGTTGTGACGGAAAGAGAGCTGAGCCAGAAGGCGAAGCTTTTGATATACTGGTCAATGTTCGTCCCAGACGTCCCTACTCTCACCGGAGAAACCGGACCCAACATTGAGGAACCAGAATCGGTTCCATCACATTTGGAACCGTTTCCGGAACCGATTTATCACACTGTCAGAGCTGGTATGTGCACGTCTGCTATTACAATTACAATACCAGTGGTTCTCAAACGTTTTCATTTCAAGGACCTCCATAACTCTGAGAGTGTACAAATGGAACCAAATTGGTTCCATTTGTACACTCTCAGAGTTACAGACCTGTAAGTGTCACACACACACACACACACACACACACGCACGCACACGCACACACGCACGTGCACACGCATGCGCATACGCACACACACACACACACACACACACACACACACACACACACACACACACACACACACACACACACACACACACACACACACACACACGCTTAACACACACACGCTTAACTAAAAAGCGAAGTGAAGACACACATTTTCATAATGCTGAATTATAGAGCTTCAGCTGATAAAGTAACTGAAAAGACCGCAACAACAAGCCACTGGCTTTATTGCGTTGCATGATATAAAGCATAATACAATTATATACATTGTAATATATTGTGCACACTTCTTCTGTCTCAAAAGCTGATAAATCATTTATCTCTGTGCATGCCTCAATGCAGTGCACGGTCTACTATAAATGACTGTGACAAAGATTATGTTTAAAATGTATTGTATTTATATGTGGACTGAATATGAAGTAATTCAGAGTCAGACATACTCTGTTATATACAGTGGCAAAGCAGCTGTGCCTTGCGGGACTGCTACAAAATGTAAGTTTGCTCATCCTGGCGCTTCATTCACTATTTCAGGAATAAATGGCTTTGCACAACAATGTTAACTATAAAGATAACGATGTGGCCATCCACATTGATGAATTGTCTATTCTTATATTCTGTATTATTCTATACCTGCATATTATTCTATGCATGTATATTTTCATCCACGGCTCTTGTCCAGCTGTATGAAACGTCATAAGTGATCGTGGAATTTGCCGTCGCTTTGAAATGACGCTAGAGTGCGTTCCTGTGAGGCCAACGGGTCGACCACTCCGTCCTCGCATTTAATCCTCTCCTCCTCGCAGGGGCGGGTCTTAGGCGCGAGTGGAGGACGCGAGGAGAGTGAGCGAGTGACCGAGTTTGGGGGATTGGGATTCAGCTTTAGAGACATCCTTTAGGATTTGAATGATTTCGGTTCCTTAACGATTCCCTCTTAACGGTCCGATTCCTGAACGGTTCCCTTTAACGATTCCGACATTTTGAAAAATCTATATCATTTTCATGATGATTTTTGATAAACACAAATGTTATCGGAGTGGTTCTCAAAGTGAGGTCCAGGGCCCCTCTGGGTTACTTGAGGAGGTTCCAAATGGACACTTACAGGTCTGTAATATTCTGAGAGTGTACATGGAACCCATTTGTTTCCATTAGTACGCTTTTGGAGTTATGGAGGTCCTTGAGGAAATTGAAAAGTTTGAGAGCCACTGGTATAGTAATTGTAATAGCAGACCAGATACCAGCTCTGACAGTGTGATGAAACCGGTTCCGGAAACGGTTCCAATGTGATGGAACAGATTCTGGTTCCTCAATGTTGGATCCGGTTCCTCCGGTTCCGGATCCCATCCCTAAACACAAGCAGCCAGCCACTAGCGATGCTTTAGTAACACAATGCCTCTGAAGTTTGATACATGTTAGATCTGAGCAGAAAGTCTGACATCGTAATTCACATTAATATGTGTTTGCATTGAATCACAGGGAGCAGTAGCACCTCAGTGCCGTTTTGTCGGCACAAACAGCATTAGTGGTAGATTCGGTGGTAAAGAGAAGAATTGTCGCACAGACAAAAACATGTATTTAATACAAGCACAGCAGAGAGCAGTGTCATGAGGAGCTTTTGAAACCGTTCCCAGAAAGAAAAAAGACAGTGGACGTGTTTCTTCCAGACGGGGTGGGGAGTTGGGGAGCTGGGGGCAGACACACACACACACACACACACACACACGCACGCACGCACGCACGCACGCACGCACGCACGCGCGCGCACGCACGCACGCACACACACACACACACACACACACACACAGTCATACATACGCACTATACTTCTCGTGCGACAAATAACGAAAATAGCCGATCTACAAGCTCACAAGGCGTCGCACCGCAAGTCATTGTGAGCTTGTAGATCTGCTACTTTTTTTTTCACACACACACACACACACACACACACACACACAGGCCTCTTTCACAGCGTGTTCAGAGGATATGGCAGCAGATCTGCAGACAGAGTCACCTCCTCACAGTCATCTAACTGGACTGATGCCCAAACCAGCAGGGTGGTCCTGCTGCTCACGTATTAAGGAGACATTGGATTGGTCAAATTCTGTTAAATGCCTCTCTCTCTCTCTCTCTCTCTCTCTCTCTCTCTCTCTCTCTCTCTCTCTCTCTCTCTCTCTCTCTTTCTTATGGTTGCACCACAATAGCAGGCCAGCCCTGTACATGCAAATGTGTCTGTCTGTCTGTCTGACTGACTGACTGACTGACTGACTGACTGACTGCTGACTATGAGATTCAATTCAAAGAGGCCTCACAGGTAGTTTGTGGTACTATCTGTGTAGGCCCTATAAAGAGAAGGTGCATTCGCCATCTGTTTTGAATAAGGGGTGTCATGTTTTGCAATTAATTAAACTTACATAAACTATTTATGTTGTTAAGGCTTTGTGAATTCTATTTAAAATAAAGTATAGTTTTGGACCATGACAGAGGCGCGCCGACTCAGTAGACCTTGAGGCCAAGGAGTCGCGCCCGAGCGCCTCCAGGCGCGAGTGCCCGCGGCGACCGGCCGATGGTCTGCTAGTCGACTCAGCGCCGTCCGAGTTATGTACCGATAGGCACAGAATCGTAAATAATATTGGTGGGGACTGCGTTTGCCCCACTAACTGTGTAATTAAACTTACATAGACTATTTCTGTTTTAAAGGTTTGTGATTTCTATTTGACTGTGCAGGGCAGAGGCGTCAATTCTCTGAGTCATGGTAACAGCATACCCTCGGATTTAAAATTATTTCCACTATTTCTTAATTCCATTTAAAGATGTGTTTACATTATATTTTATAACTAAGGGATAGGTGCTATAAGGTTACAGGCTTGGAACCCAGTTAGCATATCTACAGTTCTGCTGTTCACACCTCCATTTTGGAAGACAATGAGCTCCCTGTTGATGGCCCAATTGCTGATGGCTCTTGGTATCAATGTGTCTTCATTAATATTCTCACTAACTCAACAATGAGATCTCCCACTCAACTCTGTGGTTTGATGTAGGTGATCAACTCCATTGTTTAGTTTAGTGAGAATTTGTGAAGGGTTTCAGTTCTGTTGGGCAGTTTAAAAGTTTAAACCACCTGGATATTTTGTGCTAAGTCTTGTGATCCATTCTTTTTCATGGAATCTTCTCTGTCCAATTGTCCAGCGGTCATTGTATTCCAAGCCACATACCTTTATAGCCTCAATTCCATGTGTCATAAAGTGTTGAACAATTAACAAATGGGTATCCTTTTCATTATTAATGGTATATTTATGTTGGCTTATTCTAATTGCTATGGAGTTGCTCGTCTCTCCTACATATTGTAATCCACATACTTGGCAAGTAATCAGATAAACACAATTTCTGGTGTTGTATGTGATGTTCTGTCTTAGGATAATTATATTTTTGTTTGTCCTGTTTTTAACAGTTTGTTTTGGGCTAAAGTAGTTAGGCCTTGTCCTAATTATCTGGTTCCATGGTTTCAATTTGCTGTGGACCAAGTGGTCTTTTAAGTTTTTGTTTCTCCTGTAGGCCGAGATTATGTTGAAGTTCTGTAAGAGGTCCCCTCCCCTGTTTTCAAAATTTCTTTTGATGGCTCTGTTTGCCAGTAAACTTTGGCTAGAAAATGTGGTTACTAATGCTAGTGTGGGTTTCTCATTCCTTACCTTCACTTCCTGGAACGTGTTGTATGCTTTCCTGAGAAATGTTCTTGTATATCCACGATTCCTTAATGCTGTGAACAGAGTCTTGTAGGCATTTTCAAAATCTGCTGCTTGTGTGCAGATTCTCTTGAAACGTAGGAGCTGTGACTTGACTATTCCTGAGAAACAATGGGTTGGATGGAAGGAAGTTTTGTGGAGCAATGCATGTGTATCAGTCTCCTTAAAAAATACCCTTAAATCCAGTTTGCCGGTGGTATTGAAGTCTTTCCCTTTGAAGACCGTAACATCCAAGAAGTCAATTTGTTCTTTGTTAGTGACATATTTCAGTTATTGAGGCATGACTGACTGACTGACTGACTGCTGACTATGAGATTCAATTCAAAGAGGCCTCACAGGTAGTTTGTGGTACTATCTGTGTAGGCCCTATAAAGAGAAGGTGCATTCGCCATCTGTTTTGAATAAGAGGTGTCATGTTTTGCAATTAATTAAACTTACATAAACTATTTATGTTATTAAGGCTTTGTGAGTTCCATTTAAAATAAAGTTTGACCATGACAGAGGCGCGCCGACTCAGCAGACCTTGAGGCCGAGGAGTCGCGCCCGAGCGCCTCAAGGCGCGAGTGCCCGCGGCGACCGGCCGATGGTCTGCTAGTCGACTCAGCGCCGTCCGAGTTATGTACCGATAAGCACAGAATCGTAAATAATATTGGTGGGGACTGCGTTTGCCCCACTGACTGTGTAATTAAACTTACATAGACTATTTCTGTTTTAAAGGTTTGTGATTTCTGTTTGACTGTGCAGGGCAGAGGCGTCAATTCTCTGAGTCATGGTAACCGCAGACCCTCGGATTTAAAATTATTTCCACTCTTTCTTAATTCCAGTTAAAGATGTGTTTACATTATATTTTATAACTAAGGGATAGGTGCTAAAAGGTTACAAGCTTGGAATCCAGTTAGCATATCTACAGTTCTGTTGTTCACACCTCCATTTTGGAAGACAATGAGCTCCCTGTTGATGGCCCAATTGCTGATGGCTCTTGGTATCAATGTGTCTTCATTAATATTCTCACTAACTCAACAATGAGATCTCCCACTCAACTATGTGGTTTGATGTAGGTGATCAACTCCATTGTTTAGTTTAGTGAGAATTTGTGAAGGGTTTCAGTTCTGTTGGGCAGTTTAAAAGTTTAAACCACCTGGATATTTTGTGCTAAGTCTTGTGATCCATTCTTTTTCATGGAATCTTCTCTGTCCAATTGTCCAGCGGTCATTGTATTCCAAGCCACATACCTTTATAGCCTCAATTCCATGTGTCATAAAGTGTTGAACAATTAACAAATGGGTATCCTTTTCATTATTAATGGTATATTTATGTTGGCTTATTCTAATTGCTATGGAGTTGCTCGTCTCTCCTACATATTGTAATCCACATACTTGGCAAGTAATCAGATAAACACAATTTCTGGTGTTGTATGTGATGTTCTGTCTTAGGATAATTATATTTTTGTTTGTCCTGTTTTTAACAGTTTGTTTTGGGCTAAAGTAGTTAGGCCTTGTCCTAATTACCTGGTTCCATGGTTTCAATTTGCTGTGGACCAAGTGGTCTTTTAAGTTTTTGTTTCTCCTGTAGGCCGAGATTATGTTGAAGTTCTGTAAGAGGTCCCCTCCCCTGTTTTCAAAATTTCTTTTGATGGCTCTGTTTGCCAGTAAACTTTGGCTAGAAAATGTGGTTACTAAAGCTAGTGTGGGTTTCTCATTCCTTATTTTCACTTCCTGGAACGTGTTGTATGCTTTCCTGAGGAATGTTCTTGTATATCCACGTTTCCTTAATGCTGTGAACAGAGTCTTGTAGGCTTTTTCAAAATCTGCTGCTTGTGTGCAGATTCTCTTGAAACGTAGGAGCTGTGACTTGACTATTCCTGCAAAACAATGGGTTGGGTGGAAGGAAGTTTTGTGGAGCAATGCATGTGTATCAGTCTCCTTAAAAAATACCCTTAAATCCAGTTTGCCGGTGGTATTGAAGTCTTTTCTTTTGAAGACTGTCACATCCAGGAAGTCAATATGTTCTTTGTTAGTTACATATTTCACTGTTATTGAGGCATGATGTGTGTTTAGGATTTGGATGAACTGCTCAAATTCCTCTGTGGAGTGCTCAAAAACTCCAAAAATATCATCTAGAAACCTGAAATAATGTGTGGGTTTGAATCTGCACTTTTTGAGTGCGGTTTCTTCCCACAAAGCCAAATAAATGTTGGCATAAGATGGTGCAAATTTCTTTCCCATGGCTGTTCCACTGATCTGAAGGAAGGTTTTCCCATCAAATGTGAAATCGTTTTTGGTCAAATTTAATTCTAGCAATTTTAATAGTTCTGCGTCTGGTCTTTGTCTGTCAGGGTACTTTATAAAGATATCTCTGATTGCCTTCAGCCCCGCCACTGTGTTTATATTGGTGTACAAACTGTCAACATCTATTGAAAACAAAATGGCCCCCTGAGGCACTGTGATGTTTTTTATTTTATCAATAAAGTCATATGTATCCTTAATGTAGCTTGGATGTTTTACAGATAGTGGGTTTAAGTAGAATTCAATAAATTCTGCTGTGGCATATGTTTCTGAGTTACAATCCGAAACAATTGGGCGACCAGGTGGAATTTCATAAGGAATAGTCCATGTACTAGGATCCTTGTGGATTTTGGGTAAAAGGTAGAGAATTCTAGCTCTTGGGGAATTTTCGCCCCGTAGGTACTTTTCTTGTTTCTGATCTATAAATTTTTTCTTTCTTAATTCGGTGATGACACCCCCAACTTCTATTGCTGTTTGTTTAAAAATGGGTGCCTCCAACTCCACATAGTGATTTGAGTTATTCAACTGTCTTAAACCCTCAAAAACATATTGTTGTCTGTCCAAAATGACTATACGGCTCCCTTTGTCTGCAGGCTTAATCACAATGTCCTGGTTGTTAGCTAATGATCTTAGAGCTCTCACCTGATCTGATGTGATGTTATTTTTTTCTCTCAGGTGTCCTGGTACATTTTGTACTGTGGCTCTGTCCATCTGGATCAATTGTTTTAGGTTGTCCGGTATTTTGTCCTCCTCTGGTTCCCAGTATGATGGAAGGTGGAAGCGCGGAATTTCCGTGTTGTTTCCAACTCCAAAATGTGTAGCTAATTTGAGTCTGCGATGGTATTTTGACACATCTATTCTCAAGCTTTGTGATTGTTGTTTGTAGATGTCCAGGGTGGGGACGAATGACAAACCTTTTTCCAAAAGTGTTTTCTGGTGTTCGTTTGGTCGGAAAAAATGAGACAGATTAATTATATCCGACTCCATAAGGCCCTGCCGGTTTGAGCTGTCGGGCCGTATTAGTTTAAAGAGTTGAGCCAGTGCTGTAGCATCAGTTTGGCTGTGTCTTCTTCCCAGTGGACGTTGTCTGATCCTGTTTTGAAGTGGGTTGCGGGCAATTTTGGGAGGTGGGGCTCTTTCTTTATTTCTTCATTTAGGCTTATCAGAATATTCTTCGGGTCAGTTCCTAGGCTTTCTGAGTAGTTGATTAGTGCTATGCGTCTGTCTGCGCAGGGGAATTGTTTTTTGGCTGTTGTGCGGAGTTTCTTCAAGGCTGTGTGGCTTGTTTTTCTAGTTCTTTGGTTCTTGTTGTTAATTCCCACCGAGATGATGAGGTGTGTGGCCGTCTCATTTTTCTCAGCCTTGCTCAGGACTGTTTCGGCCCATTCCAGGTTCATTCCAGAGTAGGATTCTATCTGGACTCTGTCATCTGTGATTGTCGGGATCCGAGACAGGTTGGAGTCTCCAATTATGATGATGTCTCGGTTTGGTACTAATCTCCATTTGTGTTTGGTTTCCTTATTTAAGCCTCTCCAGTGGCGTGGTTTTCTTGGTTCTGTCTCGTTGGTTTCTTCTCGTGCTGGGGCCTCCCTCTGTGTATTAGTGTCTTCGGTAGGTCCCTCTGGTATTGTCTGGTTCCCTTCACTGTTCCTCCTCTCCTGGGTTGTCCTCTGGGGTGTGTCTCTGGGTGGTGTAGTTTGCCCCCTGGTGGGATTATCCCTCTGTGGTTTGGGTGTGTTTCTTGGGTTCTGTTCTGTTCTGTTAGTGACCTTCTGTTTCCTTTGGTTTCCATTCGGTCCAATCTCTGCCCATGGCTCCTCGGGTGTTCTGCTGCTTGTTGTAGGCAGGTCTGGGAACTCTTCCTGTGTTAGTTCTACTGGGCCCTGTGTTGTTGCTGCTACGGTCCCCATTCCTCCAGTTGGGTCTTCTCTTGTTTCTACCGTGCCTGGGTTGCCTGTAGAGGGAAAGGAAGGAGGGGAGGACGGGGATGGGGGAGGACGGGGGACCTGTGGTGTGGGGTGTGTTGTGGTGTGTGCTTTTGTGCTATATAATTCTGTTACTGCTGTACGGGCTAAGCCCAGTGTCTTCTCTGTTAGGCGCCTTCCTAGATTTTTTCTTGCCCATTTAGTGGCAATGGAGAAGGCCCTGTCGTATTCCCGTGTTAAGCACTGGGATAGGTCCTTTTTTGTGTTTTCAATCAATGTGTTAAAGTGTTCTATTAATATTAACAAAGTGGTGTAAGACCAATTCTTTGCACTTCCTTGTAGTAGCAGTAAGGTTCTCTCTGTTGGTTTTGCTGGTTTTATAAAATCCATCAGTTCTTGTTCTTTTCTAGCAATACTCTCTGGGTATTTGTCTATGTTTACATTCTGTGAATGGTGTAGTGCAACAATCAAGTTGTTTATCCCTCTAATTGATTTGTGAAAATCATTGTTTCTCTCTCCATGTGGTGTGTGTATGTAGGTTTGTCTGTGCCTACCTACCTGGCTTACCTGGTTTGGTTCCATATCCCTCCTGGGATTGTGGTTGTTCCTGGTTTCTCCATCTGGTCTGGCTCTTTCCCGCCAGGCCTGTCCTTGTCCATGGGTCCGTCGGTTCATTCTCAAATGCATAAACGTTTTCGTACTGTTTATTGTACTTCATCAGATGCGATTCTCCGGGTGAGAATGAGTTCCTGTGTCTTCTTTCCTGTATTTATGTGTTTCTGTTGTGGGCGTGGCTTCTCTGTGGCCACTGTCCTCATTGGTTGGTGCTGTTGATGGCCCATCCTGTTGGGGCCCTTTGATGACTCATGTGCCTGTTTTAGGCCTGTTCATGTTCAGGCATGTTTCTCTGTTCCATATGTATGGTCTATTCTTTGTGTTGAATCTTTGTTTATATATATGTATAAACATGGTTAGGTTTTTAGGAAATGTTATAAACATTTTGCAAGCATGAATATACCTCCATGCTTGCAAATGTGCATAACTAAAGTTTGCTTTAGATGACTCCCCTCACAAAATCAGAGGTACTAGCTTGACTGACTGCTGACTATGAGATTCAATTCAAAGAGGCCTCACAGGTAGTTTGTGGTACTATCTGTGTAGGCCCTATAAAGAGAAGGTGCATTCGCCATCTGTTTTGAATAAGAGGTGTCATGTTTTGCAATTAATTAAACTTACATAAACTATTTATGTTATTAAGGCTTTGTGAGTTCCATTTAAAATAAAGTTTGACCATGACAGAGGCGCGCCGACTCAGCAGACCTTGAGGCCGAGGAGTCGCGCCCGAGCGCCTCAAGGCGCGAGTGCCCGCGGCGACCGGCCGATGGTCTGCTAGTCGACTCAGCGCCGTCCGAGTTATGTACCGATAAGCACAGAATCGTAAATAATATTGGTGGGGACTGCGTTTGCCCCACTGACTGTGTAATTAAACTTACATAGACTATTTCTGTTTTAAAGGTTTGTGATTTCTGTTTGACTGTGCAGGGCAGAGGCGTCAATTCTCTGAGTCATGGTAACCGCAGACCCTCGGATTTAAAATTATTTCCACTCTTTCTTAATTCCAGTTAAAGATGTGTTTACATTATATTTTATAACTAAGGGATAGGTGCTAAAAGGTTACAAGCTTGGAATCCAGTTAGCATATCTACAGTTCTGTTGTTCACACCTCCATTTTGGAAGACAATGAGCTCCCTGTTGATGGCCCAATTGCTGATGGCTCTTGGTATCAATGTGTCTTCATTAATATTCTCACTAACTCAACAATGAGATCTCCCACTCAACTATGTGGTTTGATGTAGGTGATCAACTCCATTGTTTAGTTTAGTGAGAATTTGTGAAGGGTTTCAGTTCTGTTGGGCAGTTTAAAAGTTTAAACCACCTGGATATTTTGTGCTAAGTCTTGTGATCCATTCTTTTTCATGGAATCTTCTCTGTCCAATTGTCCAGCGGTCATTGTATTCCAAGCCACATACCTTTATAGCCTCAATTCCATGTGTCATAAAGTGTTGAACAATTAACAAATGGGTATCCTTTTCATTATTAATGGTATATTTATGTTGGCTTATTCTAATTGCTATGGAGTTGCTCGTCTCTCCTACATATTGTAATCCACATACTTGGCAAGTAATCAGATAAACACAATTTCTGGTGTTGTATGTGATGTTCTGTCTTAGGATAATTATATTTTTGTTTGTCCTGTTTTTAACAGTTTGTTTTGGGCTAAAGTAGTTAGGCCTTGTCCTAATTACCTGGTTCCATGGTTTCAATTTGCTGTGGACCAAGTGGTCTTTTAAGTTTTTGTTTCTCCTGTAGGCCGAGATTATGTTGAAGTTCTGTAAGAGGTCCCCTCCCCTGTTTTCAAAATTTCTTTTGATGGCTCTGTTTGCCAGTAAACTTTGGCTAGAAAATGTGGTTACTAAAGCTAGTGTGGGTTTCTCATTCCTTATTTTCACTTCCTGGAACGTGTTGTATGCTTTCCTGAGGAATGTTCTTGTATATCCACGTTTCCTTAATGCTGTGAACAGAGTCTTGTAGGCTTTTTCAAAATCTGCTGCTTGTGTGCAGATTCTCTTGAAACGTAGGAGCTGTGACTTGACTATTCCTGCAAAACAATGGGTTGGGTGGAAGGAAGTTTTGTGGAGCAATGCATGTGTATCAGTCTCCTTAAAAAATACCCTTAAATCCAGTTTGCCGGTGGTATTGAAGTCTTTTCCTTTGAAGACTGTCACATCCAGGAAGTCAATATGTTCTTTGTTAGTTACATATTTCACTGTTATTGAGGCATGATGTGTGTTTAGGATTTGGATGAACTGCTCAAATTCCTCTGTGGAGTGCTCAAAAACTCCAAAAATATCATCTAGAAACCTGAAATAATGTGTGGGTTTGAATCTGCACTTTTTGAGTGCGGTTTCTTCCCACAAAGCCAAATAAATGTTGGCATAAGATGGTGCAAATTTCTTTCCCATGGCTGTTCCACTGATCTGAAGGAAGGTTTTCCCATCAAATGTGAAATCGTTTTTGGTCAAATTTAATTCTAGCAATTTTAATAGTTCTGCGTCTGGTCTTTGTCTGTCAGGGTACTTTATAAAGATATCTCTGATTGCCTTCAGCCCCGCCACTGTGTTTATATTGGTGTACAAACTGTCAACATCTATTGAAAACAAAATGGCCCCCTGAGGCACTGTGATGTTTTTTATTTTATCAATAAAGTCATATGTATCCTTAATGTAGCTTGGATGTTTTACAGATAGTGGGTTTAAGTAGAATTCAATAAATTCTGCTGTGGCATATGTTTCTGAGTTACAATCCGAAACAATTGGGCGACCAGGTGGAATTTCATAAGGAATAGTCCATGTACTAGGATCCTTGTGGATTTTGGGTAAAAGGTAGAGAATTCTAGCTCTTGGGGAATTTTCGCCCCGTAGGTACTTTTCTTGTTTCTGATCTATAAATTTTTTCTTTCTTAATTCGGTGATGACACCCCCAACTTCTATTGCTGTTTGTTTAAAAATGGGTGCCTCCAACTCCACATAGTGATTTGAGTTATTCAACTGTCTTAAACCCTCAAAAACATATTGTTGTCTGTCCAAAATGACTATACGGCTCCCTTTGTCTGCAGGCTTAATCACAATGTCCTGGTTGTTAGCTAATGATCTTAGAGCTCTCACCTGATCTGATGTGATGTTATTTTTTTCTCTCAGGTGTCCTGGTACATTTTGTACTGTGGCTCTGTCCATCTGGATCAATTGTTTTAGGTTGTCCGGTATTTTGTCCTCCTCTGGTTCCCAGTATGATGGAAGGTGGAAGCGCGGAATTTCCGTGTTGTTTCCAACTCCAAAATGTGTAGCTAATTTGAGTCTGCGATGGTATTTTGACACATCTATTCTCAAGCTTTGTGATTGTTGTTTGTAGATGTCCAGGGTGGGGACGAATGACAAACCTTTTTCCAAAAGTGTTTTCTGGTGTTCGTTTGGTCGGAAAAAATGAGACAGATTAATTATATCCGACTCCATAAGGCCCTGCCGGTTTGAGCTGTCGGGCCGTATTAGTTTAAAGAGTTGAGCCAGTGCTGTAGCATCAGTTTGGCTGTGTCTTCTTCCCAGTGGACGTTGTCTGATCCTGTTTTGAAGTGGGTTGCGGGCAATTTTGGGAGGTGGGGCTCTTTCTTTATTTCTTCATTTAGGCTTATCAGAATATTCTTCGGGTCAGTTCCTAGGCTTTCTGAGTAGTTGATTAGTGCTATGCGTCTGTCTGCGCAGGGGAATTGTTTTTTGGCTGTTGTGCGGAGTTTCTTCAAGGCTGTGTGGCTTGTTTTTCTAGTTCTTTGGTTCTTGTTGTTAATTCCCACCGAGATGATGAGGTGTGTGGCCGTCTCATTTTTCTCAGCCTTGCTCAGGACTGTTTCGGCCCATTCCAGGTTCATTCCAGAGTAGGATTCTATCTGGACTCTGTCATCTGTGATTGTCGGGATCCGAGACAGGTTGGAGTCTCCAATTATGATGATGTCTCGGTTTGGTACTAATCTCCATTTGTGTTTGGTTTCCTTATTTAAGCCTCTCCAGTGGCGTGGTTTTCTTGGTTCTGTCTCGTTGGTTTCTTCTCGTGCTGGGGCCTCCCTCTGTGTATTAGTGTCTTCGGTAGGTCCCTCTGGTATTGTCTGGTTCCCTTCACTGTTCCTCCTCTCCTGGGTTGTCCTCTGGGGTGTGTCTCTGGGTGGTGTAGTTTGCCCCCTGGTGGGATTATCCCTCTGTGGTTTGGGTGTGTTTCTTGGGTTCTGTTCTGTTCTGTTAGTGACCTTCTGTTTCCTTTGGTTTCCATTCGGTCCAATCTCTGCCCATGGCTCCTCGGGTGTTCTGCTGCTTGTTGTAGGCAGGTCTGGGAACTCTTCCTGTGTTAGTTCTACTGGGCCCTGTGTTGTTGCTGCTACGGTCCCCATTCCTCCAGTTGGGTCTTCTCTTGTTTCTACCGTGCCTGGGTTGCCTGTAGAGGGAAAGGAAGGAGGGGAGGACGGGGATGGGGGAGGACGGGGGACCTGTGGTGTGGGGTGTGTTGTGGTGTGTGCTTTTGTGCTATATAATTCTGTTACTGCTGTACGGGCTAAGCCCAGTGTCTTCTCTGTTAGGCGCCTTCCTAGATTTTTTCTTGCCCATTTAGTGGCAATGGAGAAGGCCCTGTCGTATTCCCGTGTTAAGCACTGGGATAGGTCCTTTTTTGTGTTTTCAATCAATGTGTTAAAGTGTTCTATTAATATTAACAAAGTGGTGTAAGACCAATTCTTTGCACTTCCTTGTAGTAGCAGTAAGGTTCTCTCTGTTGGTTTTGCTGGTTTTATAAAATCCATCAGTTCTTGTTCTTTTCTAGCAATACTCTCTGGGTATTTGTCTATGTTTACATTCTGTGAATGGTGTAGTGCAACAATCAAGTTGTTTATCCCTCTAATTGATTTGTGAAAATCATTGTTTCTCTCTCCATGTGGTGTGTGTATGTAGGTTTGTCTGTGCCTACCTACCTGGCTTACCTGGTTTGGTTCCATATCCCTCCTGGGATTGTGGTTGTTCCTGGTTTCTCCATCTGGTCTGGCTCTTTCCCGCCAGGCCTGTCCTTGTCCATGGGTCCGTCGGTTCATTCTCAAATGCATAAACGTTTTCGTACTGTTTATTGTACTTCATCAGATGCGATTCTCCGGGTGAGAATGAGTTCCTGTGTCTTCTTTCCTGTATTTATGTGTTTCTGTTGTGGGCGTGGCTTCTCTGTGGCCACTGTCCTCATTGGTTGGTGCTGTTGATGGCCCATCCTGTTGGGGCCCTTTGATGACTCATGTGCCTGTTTTAGGCCTGTTCATGTTCAGGCATGTTTCTCTGTTCCATATGTATGGTCTATTCTTTGTGTTGAATCTTTGTTTATATATATGTATAAACATGGTTAGGTTTTTAGGAAATGTTATAAACATTTTGCAAGCATGAATATACCTCCATGCTTGCAAATGTGCATAACTAAAGTTTGCTTTAGATGACTCCCCTCACAAAATCAGAGGTACTAGCTTGACTGACTGCTGACTATGAGATTCAATTCAAAGAGGCCTCACAGGTAGTTTGTGGTACTATCTGTGTAGGCCCTATAAAGAGAAGGTGCATTCGCCATCTGTTTTGAATAAGAGGTGTCATGTTTTGCAATTAATTAAACTTACATAAACTATTTATGTTATTA
>NC_137622.1:3271969-3284246 GCF_963280865.1 Gymnoscopelus braueri | reverse complement strand
ACATGTGTATTATAATCCTCAGCACCTTCTTTCTATCTGGGGGGGGGACTGTTGAAAGTGTCCCAACCGTGTCCTGGCAGGATATGGAAACCGACCACAACCACAATGTGCAACAGCTTCCTCCCACAGGCCATAAGACTGTAAACACCTACAGTACAGTAACTCCCCGCGAAGTACTTGACCTCCACACACTATGGTAATGGGAACTGCACTACTGTACGCTGACAACGTGTGGTACAAGGGCTACCTGTCAGTCACCGTACAATTATAAATATGTGTGCGTGCGTGCGTGCGTGCGTGCGTGCGTGCGTGCGTGCGTGCGTGCGTGCGTGCGTGCGTGCGTGCGTGCGTGCGTGCGTGCGTGCGTGCGTGCGTGCGTGCGTCACATACAAAATGCCTCTCATGATGCCTATCATGATCCTTCCTTGAAAACGTACAGCACAATCAGTGGTGGTCGGTATGGTACATTTACTTGAGTACTGTATTTTTTTGTTTATATTTTAATACAGCAATGCATTGGCATTCAAACTTAAGTATTTTGAATACTTTTGAATACTTAATCCAGTACTTTACCGCAAGTACAAATTTGACAGAGCAACTTTCACTTGAAGTTGAGTAATATTGACCTGGAGTATCTGTACTTGACTCAAGTACTTTGTCCTCCATCGACCACAATCCAACGTGTGGATGTAATCGCACATCCAGTGTGTGTGTGTGTGAGTGTGTGTGTGTGTGTGTGTGTGTGTGTGTGTGTGTGTGTGTGTGTGTGTGTGTGTGTGTGTGTGTGTGTGTGTGTGTGTGTGCGTGCGTGCGTGCGTGCTTGCGTGCGTGCGTGCGTGCGTGCGTGCGTGCGTGCGTGCGTGCGTGCGTGCGTGCGTGCGTGCGTGCGTGCGTGCGTGCGTGCGTGCGTGCGTGCGTGTGTCCTAATGGTAAATAGATTATGAGAGCCAAGTCAACTCTCATCTCTCACATGGATTACATTAAGAGGACGGATGGTCTGATATATGGATGGTCTGATATATGGATGGACTGATATATGGATGAGCGGACGGACGGACAGACGGACAAGACAGCAGGCACTATGTGCAGGAGCTGCTATTGTGTCCTTTGAGTTAAATGAGTTCAAGCGTTACTTAGTACCACTTGGAGTCCCATGGGTCCCAACCTGGGGTCCCAAGCATTCCCATGATGTCAGCAGGTTCCAATTGGACCTTTACAAGCCACATGGTCCATCTATCATGTTTACATGACATGACAACATGTGTCACCAAAGACAAGACCTTGTGGCCTGTTATTACTTCATCATTATCATCACACAGTGTATGTGCGTATGTGTGTGCGTGCATGTGTGTGTGTGTGTGTGTGTGTGTGTGTGTGTGTGTGTGTGTGTGTGTGTGTGTGTGTGTGTGTGTGTGTGTGTGTGTGTGTGTGTGTGTGTGTGTGTGTGTGTCTGTCTGTCTGTCTGTCTGTCTGTCTGTCTGTCTGTCTGTCTGTCTGTCTGTCTGTCTGTCTGTCTGTCTGTCTGTCTGTCTGTCTGTCTGTCTGTCTGTCTGTCTGTCTGTCTGTCTGTCTGTCTGTCTGTCTGTCTGTCTGTCTGTCTGTCTGTCTGTCTGTCACAATTATTACATAATCGTCTAATCACAATTATTTAATCGTGACGTGTTGTAAGCTTATAGATCAGCTATTTCTGCTTTTACATTAATTTCTATGTATATGTTTCAGTTATTTGTCATATCTGCCCTGTGCAAATTTTTATTACGAAGCCTAAAAGGCTTCATATGTTCCAATGTTCAATGGCCAAACACAATTAAATCGTTAATCGCAATTATTTGTGTGACAATTGATTGTCAACTTCAATTTGTAATCGTGACAGCCCTATCTGTCTGTCTGTCTGTCTGTCTGTCTGTCTGACTGACGGACGGACTAAATTGTTGTCATTATAAAGCTCTTGGCTATACTGTAGATTAGATGTTGTGAGATATACATCATTTTCACATGACTTATATCTCAGTAACACAACCGCACACAACATAGAAGGTATAGTACTGCTCAGGTGAGTCACACTATGCTAAAGAGAGAGAGAATGGACCACAGAACGTTGGATCTTTATCACTTCACTCTAAAACAGAGTTTTTAAGACTGTCCTGAAAAAGGCTGAAAAGTTGTCTTCAAACTCAGTCTGGATATGGAATGAAGAGATGGAGAAGATCAAACATTTCACTTTATTATATTGTCAGTTACACCTCAGCCAAAGACAGAGCGATCTTTCAGTATAGGAGAGTTGATTTATAGTCTGTCTCATATGCAGCATCAATCTCACAGACATTTATGATACCTGCATGCTCTCCTTTACAACCCCTGTATAATTAACAGATCTGTAGACCCTGCCGTCGGGTCAATGCCTTCGGGTCCCCGGCAGTTCTACAAGCAACAAGACAAGGAGCTCTTTTATTCTGTCTACAATTGTTGTGTACAATGCACACTTGTTACATGCGTGAGTTACAACTCACATGATGTACTCACTCTTATGGTAGGAGCGCCAGGGGAGTTGAATCATCGGGTAACATGAGTTACCCCATTTATTTTAAGGCAGCGTTTCTCAAACATTTTCACGTCCAGGACCCCCAAATTGATAGGTATTTGGCCGAGGACCCCTATCTGAAAATGTATTTTGCCAGGGATTTGTCACGATTCGTTAACATTTTGTCAAAATTTTTTTGACCCCCTGGAACCCCTTCAAGGACCCCTGGGGAGTTCTAGGTTACAGCATCCACGTGATGGTTTGGATTATACAGTGTACGCTCAATGAACTAGAGACAAGAGTTTTTTGTCATGTGAAGTGATTTTATTGAGCTGAGCTGATTTAATTAGTTAGGGGTTACGGCGTATTGTTCACACAATGCCAGGGCCGGGATTCAAACCTGGGACCTTCTGTTTCCCAGGCGGCTTCTTTCCCTAGCCTCATGTACATACTGTACCTGCTGCTTTATGCTGTCTATATACTGTACCTTAGATGTTTGCCTCTCCTTGACATGTTTTTCTTTACTGTTAGATTTTTCTCCTATAATTGCTCCAGATTTGGCCTGGCCCCGCTCGGTTGTGATTGGATTAGCTCCCTGCCCTACCTCCCTCTTCTTCTCTTTTCTCTTTCTGAAAACAATCAAAACAACGGAGCTTGCACAAAAACGAATTTCACCCACTTCTTTACGCCTGTAAGCCTGTGATGTGACAATAAAGTCTGATTGAGGTTATATGTGTACACTAGGGCTGCACGATATTAGGAAAACATGCAATATGCAATAGCATTGATGAATATTGCGAGGACGATCGGGATACGTAAAAAAAATACTGAGGTATACAGTTTTAATGTACCTCTGTCTTTCTTCCTTTAGGCTCGCTGCTAACATAGAACGTATCTATGATTGTCTTGTTCTCTATCTCTCTATAGCCACTGGAAATCCGCACGCAAAGCCCATACTTACACCTGATGTGCCCCACCACTACCACCCATTGAGGAATACAGGGAACTTCTACTACACAGACGGGATTAAAACACATATTTATTGAAAAATACGGACTAATACAGTGCACCTGGGGCGGCAGTGGCTCAGGGGTAGAGTGGCCGGGTAGAGTGAACTGGAAACCGCAAGGTTCCCAGTTCGATCCCGGGCTGGGGGGCTCCCCCAGAGTTAGTGTCGAAGTGTCCTTGAGCAAGACGCTGAACCCCAATTGCTCCCGATGAGCAGGTTGGAGCCTTGCATGGTTTCCTCCGCCATCGGTGTATGAATGTGTGTGTGAATGGGTGAATGTATATGTAGCCTATATGGACAAATACGATTTTAGTCATTTGGTTCCATTTGGACCCTCTCAGAGTTACAAACCCGTAAGGGTCCATTTTGGACCCCTTGGTGTTCCCCGCACCAGACATTAATGAGAACTAGTGGTCTATACCACTGTTTCCCAAACAGTGGGTCGGGACCCACTGTTTGGGAAACAGCAATCTGGGAACCCATCGCCAAATGAAAAGGAAAAACAGCGCCCTCTGCTGTTTTTGACTATCTCAGTTGGCTCTGGGAGGAAGTTGACGTAGCACCCGTGCGCAAGGAAACCGGGGTTTTGGTCTGCCTTCAGCGTATCACTTCCGGTGGTGCGACTATGTTTCCATTCCCACTAACAATATTTCTACACGGAACACTAACACCACTTCTCCCAGAGAACATGGATCGTTTTGGTTATAAGCCCACTTGTTTCTATGATGAAAGAGTAAGTTAAAATGTTAAAATCTTTCCGTGGTTTTGTCTGCTCCGAGGACGCTATTGTTACATTAGTTTCGGTTTGTTTCGAGTGGGGAAGGATCGACGGACACGTGAATCCCGCCCACTACATTTGATTGGGTAAAGCGCGGCCTGCTTCCTGATCTGAAGGCACGCCCACTTGTAGGCCAGTGCGTACGCGATATGACGAACCCCCCCGATAGATTAAAACGCAGAGCAGAATCTGTTCTTGAGAGATTAGGGAAACAGTGGTATATATTATGGGTCGCGAGTAAATCCCCCCCCCCACTTTTTTTGTTTCTTTGTTTATTAATATTATTTCAAAAGATTTTCCAGGGTTGGGTTAGTAGTCCACCATGGGCACCGTTGGAGGTGCGACAGGCCCAAGGCCTAGCAGGAAGACCATTCCTCTGACTGTATGAAATAATGTTCATATTTTGTCATACATTCCAAAGAAATTCTAAATGAAAAAAAATCATAATTTCCACTAATTTAACTTTTAAGAAGGAGTGAAAATAGCAAATCTGCAAGCTCACGTATATACTAGTTTGTGTCCCGGGGAGACATCACATTTCTATTTTGGGTCTCGAGCTTGTTTGGGAACCACTATAGAGCAGGGGTCTTCAATGTTTTTCAGGCCAAAAGGACCCCCTAGCTGAGAGAGAGAGGGCGTTGTGAGCTTGTAGATCTGCTATTTTTGCCTAAAGTTCTCCCCAGAATAGGAATGCTAGGGTTCAAGTGGTTATTGTTAATGTAAAAAAATAAAATAATCCTATCACACAAAGATTTGGCTGTAGTAACTCTGAGGACCCCCTAGGGGTCCCGAACCCCCTATTGAAGACCCCCGCACTCGAGTCTATACAGCTGCAGGAGGGATAATAAGTTGGTATATCTGTGCCGTGATTGGCTGTGTGATGAGCTCCAGGACTCACAGGCTTTTATAAGCAGCAGACAGTGCGTGGTGGGAGTCACACCACAGGATCTCTCTGCTGCCTGCATGGGATCAAGTGGATCTATATCTAAAACTAACGGTCATCGCAGGGAGCTTTTGGGGATCGCCATAATATAACGGTCAATCCAACGGTCGTCAATTAACGCGGCCAATTAACGGACACTGGCCGGACTTTAAAAAAAACTGTTTTATCACTAGTTCTGTTCCTGAAGGCAGTGAAGTGACGTTTGTAGGTGCTGAAGGTGAGTCCGCACTGCCAGTGCGTGTTGTACAATGTGTTTTATCAGTGGTGTAAAGTAGCGAAGTACATTTACTCAAGTACTGCACTTCGGTACAGTTTTGAGGTATTTTTTTTACTTTACTGGAGCATTTCCTATTTTCAGTACTTTTACTTCTGCTCCACTACATCTCAGAGGCAAATATTGTAGCCTACCTTTACTCCACTACAATTATTTGACAACTTTCGTTAGTTACTTTGTAGATTTTGATTATTATTACAAAACATTATTAACCACTTCAGCCCAACATTTCGGCCATTTGAAAATAGCAGATCTACAAGCTCACAATGCCCATTTGAAATTTTATGAAATGGGACATTCTGCATAATGAGTAGCCTGCTTTTACTTTTGGTACTTTAAGAACACTTAGATACCAATACTTTTGTAGGCTACCTTTACTCAATAGGCTACATTTTGAATTCCGGACTTTTACTTGTAACAGAATATTTCTACATAAAAATGTGAGTACTTTTTCCACCACTGGTGTTATACAATGCTGTTATTAGCTTTGCGCGCAGACGGTAAATTGATTGCATTTGAACATTTAATTTGAGCATTTAATTCAATTTATTGAGTTCCTTCAGCGACCTGGGATGACGCACAGATTAGTCAAACTGCAATCACATGACTTTATACCGTGGCCTACTTTTAAAACATACACATCATTATCCAGTTTTTAATTGAATTTTTTAATTTTTAATTCTATTTTTATTTTTATGGAAAAAGGCATACACAGACACACAGCTAGCCAGTGGTGTAAAAAGTACTGACATGGTTTACTTAAGTAAAAGTATCAATACTGCAATGTAGAAATACTACAAGTAAAAGGCCAGAATAAAACATTTACTTGAGTAAAAGTACAAAAGTATTGGTATCAAAATGTACTTAATGGATGTTTTGTAATAATAATGAAAATCTACAAAGTAACTAGTAACTAAAGTAGAGGAGTCAAAGTATAATATTTGCCTTTCAGATGTAGTGGAGTAGAAGTAAAAGTACTGAAAACTGGAAATACTCCAATAAAGTATAGAAAAAAATACCTCAAAATTGTGCTTAAGTACAGTACTTGAGTAAATGTACTAGTTACTTCACGCCACTTTTCTACTCATCTGCAAAGTAGTAGGCTATAGACATACTTCATGATGCATGCAGGAGCATGCCACATTTACCTACAGTATTCATGAAACAATATTTTACCTGTTAACATGCACAATTGTATACTATTTTCTTGCATGGCTATCCAAGTTGTTTGGAGCCAATAAAGCCTTTTCTTATTTATTGACTACGATTATAATACATTTATTGTTGTGAGATTTGTTTGCAGGGTTACATTTCATAACCACACTTTGTGCTGGATGTATGAGAAACTAATCATAAATGTATCCGGATTATGTTGTCCTCACCTATAACACAATACCTAATCATAATTTCGTATGGATTATTGATTGAGACATTTATGAAAATCCTTCTAGAGATTCCTATTTGACTGTAGTCCAGTGGTGGAAAAAGTACTCAAATGTTTTACTTAAGTAAAAGTATCAATACTGCAATGTAGAAGTACTCTGTTAAAAGTAATTGTCCGGAATTCAAAGTTTACTTGAGTAAAAGTACAAAAGTATTGGTATCAAAATGTACTTAAAGTACCTAAAGTAAAAGTACTAAAATGTTTGAAAATAGCCGATCTACAAGCTCACCGCGACGCATTGTGAGCTTGTAGATCGGCTATTTTCAAATAGCCTATGTATAAAATAAGGCTAAAGTGGTTAATGTATGTTTTAAAACGTAATAATTTATATTTACAAAGTAACTATCTAAAATGTTCAAATAATTGTAGTCGCCTCTGGGATGTAGTGGAGTAGAAGTAAAAGTATAGACAATTGGAAATACTCCAGTAAAGTAAAAGTACCTCAAAATTGTACTTAAGTACAGTACTTGAGTAAATGTAGCCTACTTAGTTACTTTACACCACTGATGTAGTCTTATTGTGATAGAGTTGTAGTAATTCTAGAGGCTGGTGAGCAGAGACATCCCCGGGGAATACATGAATGTTGACAAATGGCTCACTTCAGATCAGTGTGGATCATGGGTCCCGCTTGTCTATTTCTGCTAAAGTCACAGTTTGTCTCAATATGTGTGTGTGTGCGTGTGTGTGTGTGTGTGTGTGTGTGTGTGTGTGTGTGTGTGTGTGTGTGTGTGCGTGTGCGTGTGCGTGTGTGTGTGTGTGTGTGTGTGTGTGTGTGTGTGTGTGTGTGTGTGTGTGGTGATAATCACATGTTGTATATATATATTTACACATTTTCTACACACAGGTCTACATGCAAGCTCATAGTGCGGCACAAAGTGAGGTTGTATACAAGTAAGACGCGCGAACGCGGGAAGCGAACGCCAAAAAAAAAAAAAATAATGAAAAGAAATCATCTAAAAAAAAGTAACCAATAAAAAAATATATAAAAAATAGAAAGAAATTCTGCGTTAAAAGGAGCATCTTAGAAAAATAGAAATTCACCAAAAAAAAACTTTTAATGTTTTTGAACAATTCAACAAAGTGTTTGAAGTGCCTGTTTCACCCACTTCCGGGGGGCGGAGCCAAAATCCGAGCCCGAAGTATTTGTTCGTAGACCCCCACTTAGGGGGGGTAGAAAAAGTTTCGGAGTGAATCGGGCACTTTTCATTTAACATGGGGTTTCAATGGGGAGTTTTTAGGAGCCTTCTCCGGGGCGTGGCTTCCTGGGGAAGGGGCGGGCTTAAACGCAACCTTGACAGGTGTGTTCAGTTTTCAAAGACCTTTCATTTGATGTATGGTACGTCTATATTGGACATTTACTTGGCTGCACACAGGGCTGAGGATTTGAGCCACACTGCACACAGAGACACAGACAGAGACTGCACACAGAGATACAGAGACACAACCCAGGCAGAGTTACATAGTAAGCTCCACTTGGTCGGAGGCGCGGCTTCGCCGCGCCTCCTTCCGCGTTCGCAATCAGCTACTTTTGAATTTTCGTTAATTTTCGCGTAAAAAATAGCAGATATACAAGCTCACAGCGCGTCACGCATCCTTATTCTGGGGGATAATAGCCGATCATACAAGCTGACAACGCATTGCAACACGACACTTTGTCAGCTTGTATATCATCGGCCGAAGAGATTTAGTGCAAAAGCATACCAAGTACAGTTGCAACTCAAGTTGAAAAAGCCCTGAGCTGATCAGAATAAATTTGTGTCTTTCATAAACATGCTGATACGTCACTGTCTGGTACAGTAGGTGAACCATATACACTGGCCTGTTGTCTTCCATTTAACACTGCTAATGCTGTTCCTTAACCAGTAAATTGTTTAGAAACTCTTTTAAGGACTGTGAAATTAGATTTTTTTTTGTCTTGATTTTCTAATTTAGTGTAAATGGTCAATTCTAAAGCCTTCACATAAAGCTGTTCTTTGTAGTTTTTTTGGGTTTTTTTACTCTCGTTTGCATGCTGAATTTTGCAAGATTAGTTTGGAGTCTTATTGGTTCAAGAAACTGAAGCCATTCCATATGTTACGTACAGTAAGACCGGAGAGACAACTTATTGACAACCTGAAGGGTACGGATCAGTGGTGGAAAGTTATTAAGTACATTTACTCAAGTACCGTACTTAAAATTATACAATTTTGAGGTATTTTTTACTTTACTGGAGTATTTCCAATTTGCAATACTTTTACTTCTACTCCACAACACCTCAGGGGCAAATATTGTACTTTTTACTCCACTACGATTATTTGAAAACTTTAGTTACTAGTTACTTTTTAAGAAGATTTTGAATATTATTACAAAACATACATTAACCACTTAAACCCTATATATACCTTGACTATTTGAAAATAGCAGATCTACAAGCTCACAACGTGTCGCAAAGCAGATCTGTAGATCTAGATCTGCTATTTTCAAAAGATTTTATACATGACGATGAATGATGAATGATGTACAGATCTTGAGACCACATACCTTACAGTCTAGGGCAGTGGTTCTCAATCTATTTCATGTCAAGGACCTCAAATTAATTTATTTGGCTGTGGACCCCCATCTGAAAATATTTTCTGCGAGGTACCCCATACAAGCTTTGTGTTATTAATATGTTTAGAAAGTATTCCAAATTGTTTTGTTTTGAAAGTGTCAGATCTACAACCTCACTCGCATCACGGCGTGTTGTGAGATTATAGATCGGGTATTTTAAAAAGCCGATTAAACTAATTTTGCTGGGGACCCCTTGGAACCCCTTCAAGGACCCCTGGGGGTCCCCGAACCCCACATTGAGAACCACTGGGCTAGAGTACCTAAAGGTCCGTTCACACTGAGCACTATAACGATAACTATAACCATATCGTTCACCATTGTATTTTCTTTTATAGTTGGTGCGAACCACTTGGTAATCAGTACCTTTGGGGGTCCAGTAACAAGGGACAGCAGAGCCTCACTAGGTAGAGCCAAGCCCCCAGAACCCAGTGGTTTCATTGAAGCCAAATGGACATGCTGGCCATTCATGGTACTGCAGCTTAGGGGCTCCTACACGAACGAGCGAAAACGGTTTCGACCAATGGACTCGACTCACGAGCGTGCGCACGAGCTTGCGCACGGGGCTGCGCGCTTCTGTGACGCAAAACGCGTCACAGAAGTGACGCGCAGGAGCCCCAAATAGGCCTCGCCCACCACATTTCACAACCCGGAAGAAGGGGTGATTTCGGCCCATGCGCTGTGTGAGCAACTTAATGCAAGTGGATGGGAGGGGATATCGGGTGCCCTCTCTATTATTTTTAACTCTATGGGTAGAGCAGGTTTCTCGGAATCAGAAGGTCCCCGGTTCAATCCTAGTCTAGTCTGTATCACTTTGCTAGGTCAAATGCAGAAACATGTTTTCCCCCTCAGAAATGAGTTCAAATTCCCTTTATTTAAATTGTCAAATAAAACTTTAGTTATTAGTTGCTTTGAAGATTTTGAATATTATTTCAAAACATACATGAGCCACCTCAACCCTATATATACTTTCACTATTTGAAAATAGCCTTGTTCAGCAGCCTGATGACAGGCAGTGTCGTCAGGCTGGTCTCAGACCTTAGCCCTTCCTTGGACCTACCTGTGGATTATATCAGGGACAAGTGACTTGACTATTTTTCTTTGCTCTTCCTCATGGACCTAGTTGCGGATTATACCAGTGTCCGTCTACATTATGTGGATCATGCGGTCGACACGCACTGACATTTTGCACCTTTAATCGCATATAAAAGTGATGCACTGCTTTGATGCACTGCTTTGATGACCGGCAGCGGTTCCGGTAGGAGGCACAAAGAGTCTCCTTTGTGTCTCCTACCGGAACCACTGCCTACCGGTCCGCTGGTCAAATTATTGGCTTAGGAATGTAACAAAAACAAAAATATCCATGAATTCAAGTCTCCACTAATCGATAGGAAAAAAAATATTGGGTGAACTATCCCTTTAAGCCAATTTTAATAGGATAGGATTCTATATATAATGGGCTAGAGTCTCTGAGAGATATGGGCTGATTTAGTAGGAATTTAAATAGTATTTGTTTATTTCTTCACTACCACATCTAATTGTAAATGTAAGATTTGTTTTATATTTATTTTCAATTTTTTTTAACATAATAAGTTGATAGATAGATGTAGCTGTTTCAGTTGGGATTTTACTACTTATATATATGCAGGTATAGTTCACCCACTTATTTTCTATCAATTACACACCCCATTTATTTTTGTCTCATTCCTAAGCCACTGATTTGATGACTGCAAGTGCTAGGGTTCAAGTGGTAAAAATCACACACACTTAAACTTAAAGTCTCCTCAAAGTAAAATTAGTTTTTGTACCAAATCTAGTAATGAGTTCTTATACAAGATCCTGCAATGAGTTATTATATACAAGATCTTATGAGTGTTATACAAGATCTTATAATATATATCACATGAGTATCTGTGAGCATGTGTGTGTGTGTGTGTGTGTGTGTGTGTGTGTGTGTGTGTGTGTGTGTGTGTGTGTGTGTGTGTGTGTGTGTGTGTGTGTGTGTGTGTGTGTGTGTGTGTGCGCGCGCATGTCAGTATGTGCGTGTCAGTATGTGTGTGCATGTGAGCACACATCTTTCCTTCGGCCCCGAAGGAAAGAGGGCGGCCCCTGAACTCCCTTTCTGTCAGAAAGCCCTCAGGGGCAACTTCTGCGTGGCCACCCACATGACACAGATACAGGAAGTCAGGCTCAGTTTGCCCAATAACTTAATGCTTAATTCAGGAAGATACGGCATCCCACGCTTCCCACTACATGCTAAATGGTACACCATACACGAAGATCTCCTAAGTAAGTGCAGTCTGTCAGATCTCGTCGACGTCCTATGATTACTGTTGCTAGATAGTGCGAGAGTGCATTGCTGGGACAGAGATAGGTCGGTATAACAAATGCCATTTTAGTGTGGCTTTAGTGGCTTGTGAAGAATGGGTCCAATATTTCGTTCAGTGACCATGCATGGGGCTAAAGAATGGGTCAGAAGCTGTGTTCACGTTCACTTCTCCCATTGGAATGAATAGACCCACTTCTGGTCTCCTGGGGTGTAAAGCGGAGATTGGAGTGTCTTGCTTTTCTATTGTTTGTCTTGGGTTTGGCAGTCTTGCTTTCTATAGATGGGTTTCCGCGCGATGTCATCACAGAGCAGAGTGCGCAATCTGCGCATGCTTGGGGTAGAACGAACCGGAAGCGCCCTTCACTCTGTTGTTTTGTTCGGGATTTAGATAGG
>NC_137622.1:3016969-3266969 GCF_963280865.1 Gymnoscopelus braueri | reverse complement strand
GCCGATGTAAACGGATGCAACGTGTTGTGAGCCAGTAGATCTGCTATTTTGGAGATTTGTGAAAAATGTGGAATAATCTTTTTAACACCACAAATCTTATGGGGCCGGTCGCTGGCATAAAATCTGTGGCTATCAATTTGGGGGTCCTTGACATGAGAATGTTTGAGAAGCACGGCCATGCTGTACTTGTACTGTTGTGCTTGGCTTTAGCTGCTGTGACATAAAACACATTCTTGAAGGTTGAAACAACAACAGCGGACACATGGAAGAAAGTGTCCCTGCCTGAACCCCAGACAGCCAGTGTTCATGTACAGCAGTGGTTCTCAAACTATGTCACGTCAAGGACCCCGAAATTTACACATATTAGCCTGCGGACCGCCATTTGAAAAGATATCATCAGTATTGATTTAACTCTGAGAGTGTGCAAGTGGAACCAAATGGACCCATACTGACCCATAAGGGTCAATTTTGTTCCTATCCTAACTATCAATCATTTGGCTGGGCACCCCCTGGAACCCCCTCAAGGACCCCTTGGGGTCCACACACCCCCACTTTGAGAACCTCTGATGTACAGTACACGCAAAACTGACTGAAAAGTATTTTATGTGGAACACAATAAATGTTTCTCGAGACAAATAGTTCTATCATGAAACATGTTTGGAGCCATGTAAAAACGTAGGTGTAGGAACGTTATTTTATATGAAGAACAACGTAAACATGTAACCTGAAGTTTTGGAGTTGTCTCCCTTTATTCTCACTGATGCAACTTTCCTCCTATTTCCCTGAGGCAGCTCTTAGCAGACGTCTAATCTAATCATACCTTCCGCTACGTGGATGTGTTCCCACTTTAGCTCCTTATGTTTAACCTAATGTCACATTCTATACGAATGTACATATCTTGATTTATTTTTGTATGTTCTCTTAAACATGCATGTTTTTTTCATCCTGCTCTCCCTCTCCCTGCCTGCCCTCTCATTTTTCAAAGTTGAGGACTGTTGCATTTTCCTGCTTATTTCCCTGACGCAGCTCTTAGCAGAGGACTGATGCGTCTTTCCTCTTATTTCCCTGATGCAGCTCTTAGCAGAGGACTGGCCCTTCGGTGTCTACATCTGCAAGCTCTTCCCGTTCATCCAGAAAGCCTCGGTGGGAATTACTGTCCTCAGCCTGTGTGCTCTGAGCATCGACCGGTCAGTGGAAGCCCATTTACTCTACACACAGACATACGTGCGCGCACACAATTTACATATCATATGACCTTGATATTAACGAATTAAAACCAGGAAAGCATCATTAGATTTTTGCGTTGGCTATTCAAAAACAGTACAAGCTCACAGCGGGTCACTTCGTGCCGCGCTGCGAACTTGTACATCTGCTGTTTTTGAACATTTTGGAAAAATCGCGAAAGTTTCAGAACTACTAATTCAGGAGGCATTCTGTGGAATCGGCCTCATGGAGGCCTTTTAATTTGTCTGTGTCTTTTTCTGTTGTGTGAATGCATGCGTGTCTATGTGTATGTCTGTTGTGTGTGTGTGTGTGTGTGTGTGTGTGTGTGTGTGTGTGTGTGTGTGTGTGTGTGTCAGTGGTGTAAAGTAACTAAGTACATTTACCCAAGTACTGTAGTTAAGTACAATTTTGCGGTACTTTTTACTTTACTGAAGTATTTCCAATTTTCAGTACTTTTACTTCTACTCCACGATATCTCAGAAGCAAATATTGTACTTTTACTCCACTACAATTATTTGAAAACTTTCGTCACTAGTTACTTTGCAGATATACATTTTTATATTATAAAACAAACATTAACCACTTTAGCCCTATTTTATACCTAGGCTATTTGAAAATAGCCGATCTATAAGCTCACAACAGCTTTACATTTGAGCTTGTAGATCTGCTATTTTCAAACATTTTAGGTACTTTTGGTACTTTAAGTATATTTTGATGCCAATACTTTTGCACTTTTACTCGAGTAACATTTTGAACACAGGCCTTTTTACTTGTAACAGAGTATTTCTACATGGTGGTATTGCTACTTTTACTCAAGTAAAATATTCTACTTCTTCCACCACTGGTGTGTGTGCGCGCGCGTGCAGCTACCATGCAGTGACGTCGTGGAGCAGGGTGAAGGGGATGGGGATTCCTCTATGGAAGGCGGTGGAGGTGACGTCCATCTGGCTGGTGGCCGTGCTGCTGGCGGTCCCCGAGGCGCTGGCCTTCGACATGACCGAGATGCCCTACAGGGGCGCCAAGCTGCGCGTCTGCATGCTGCCCCCCGAGCAGAGCACCAGCTTTCTGCAGGTATGATACAAGCAGTGGTTCCCCCCCCCCCCCAAAATTCAATATTCAATCAGTTATATTTGTCACTTCAGGTACAAGCTTTCACCTCATTTAATGAAAAAAACAGTTAAAAGCTAAAAGTTAAAAAGCATAAAGCACATTGTTATTTCATAAATCCCTTTACTATGAACATTGTTGCTTCCTGTGTTCACGTGATGTCACTGCACTATCTCTGAGAAGTCAGAGATAGTGACAAAGAGCAGCGTTTCCGGTCAGGCGTTTCAGGATCATTATGCTTGTGAAACAACTCTGTGTTGGACTGTGTTCATCAACACCCTAAAATATAGACATGGTCAGTGGTGGACAGTGACAATGTACATTTACTTGAGTATTGTGCTCAAGTGTGTGTTTTGAGTATCTGTACACTATTTGAGTATTTTATTATTATTATTATTATTATTGGGTACTTTGTCCACCACTGTACATGGTGCCTTTTCTTATCCTAGTATCGCCAGGGTGGAGCTAGTGAACCCAAAAGATGCCTGCTTTACATTTGACATGTCTGCTTTTCATAATATTCTCAATATTGAATTACTTTCAAATAAGGTAATGTTAGCATTCTTCTTGCTAAACGGCAGACTAACGTTTCCCAAAGGATTCATGTGTGCACAGCCCACTTCTGCTTTGACTTTAGGCCTTCCAGTGGATTTATAAACTACGAACACACCGCAGGAATGTGCGAAACCCATCTCTGTGTTAGTAAATAAATGCAAATGCTAAGAGAATAGTGAATTTCTCGAGAAATATAGCCGTCTATAACTGGATGTCATTGCATAATTCTGATCGTGAACAACCTCAAAGTGACTGCACATGGGGAAATCGAGTGATTGAAAACCAAGTTAATTTCTTTTCCTGTTTTTCGTTTAATTCTCCCGGCTCTGATGACAGAACCAACGTACTGAAATGATCCTTTTCCATCAAGCAGCACATTTTCTGAACTGAAAACATCGTCGTTGAAACCACAGTCAGGAAACAGGCAGGAGAACCAATTCTCCCAAATCTTGTCTTGAGTAAATCCACATGTCCATTCTCTTAGCGGGCGTGTCTTTATGTTTTTCCCCCCAGTTCTACCAGGATGTGAAGGACTGGTGGCTGTTTGGCTTCTATTTCTGCCTGCCGCTGGCCTGCACCGGTGTCTTCTACACGCTCATGTCCTGCGAAATGCTCAGTCGCAAGAAAGGCATGCGCATCGCACTCAATGACCATATGAAACAGGTACGTACATGAATGCTCTCTACTGAGACTGAATTTGAATCCTGAAAAGTAACAGTCTTGCACATATGAGGTTTCCACCCGATATACGATATACAACACACAACATATTATCTACGTTATATGTCTCAATAGGACAGAATAATTGGCGTCATACTTTAAGGGACAGCAGTGGCCCAGGAGGTACAGTAGAGTGGCTGTCTGGGAATCGGAAGGTCCCCGGTTCAATCCCCGAATTCTCCAGGCTTCCTGTCAAGGTGTCTATGAGCAAGACAATGGAGCTCCATGTGTTCCCTCTGTGAAGCACACTGCTAGGTCAAACAGAGTAGTGGACTCTAAGGATATTGTATTCCTCTGCTTTTGCACATTTTTGACTCTGACAAAAAAATAATCTTATCCAGTATTATTATCTTTAGTTTATCGTTCTGATTGCTACTACCATGTCGTTGTATTGTTTTGTATTGTATTGTTTTGTAAGCACACTTCTGCAGAACAGGCCTCACCAACATTTCGCTGCATGTACTTAGGTGCTAAGTAAGACAAATAAAACCCTTCTTGATTCTTGATCGTCTCTTTTCACGTGTGTCTGTAGAGGAGGGAAGTTGCGAAGACGGTGTTTTGCCTGGTGCTGATATTTGCACTGTGCTGGCTGCCTCTTCATCTCAGTCGTATTCTGAGGAAGACTATTTACGACCCGAATGACCCCAACCGCTGTGAACTGCTCAGGTAAGCACCTACAGACAAACACACAAACAAACACGCACGCACGCACGCACGCACGCACGCACGCACGCACGCACGCACGCACGCACGCACGCACGCACGCACGCACGCACGCACGCACGCACGCACGCACGCACGCACGCACGCACACACACACACACACACACACACACACACACACACACACACACACACACACACACACACACACACACACACACACACACTTACCTGTACAGGTGTGGCACTCAACATCAGCAAAACCATCTCCCTGCATTGTTAATGCACTATTCCATGAAAATACCACGCTTTCGATGCTCGACTGATGCAGACAATAATCCACAATGACCTGCTTCCTTACAGTATAGATATGCAGGAACACACACACACACACACACATACATACTGCATCTTCCCTGATGTCACGTTAGGGTCATGAGAACTCATTGTTCTCTGCTCTCACATCCTGTTGACCTGGCGGTGAACTTTGACCCTCTCTCTTCAGCTTCCTGTTAGTCATGGATTACATCGGCATCAACATGGCGTCTCTGAACTCCTGCATCAACCCCATCGCTCTCTACTTTGTCAGCCAGAAGTTTAAGAACTGCTTCCAGGTCAGACAGCACACGCACGCATGCGTCTCTCCCACACAGGCACGCACGCACGCACGCACGCACGCACGCACACACGCATGCAAGCACGCACAGTCACACACGCACACGCACATGCACGCACGCACACACATACACACTATTGCTGTGTAATGTATTACAAATTATTATACCCAGGTTACTGTATAGCTATTGATTTAGGGCCTCAACTATCAATTATTCTATCAATTACTTTTCTTAATCACATAATGGAGAAGCAGGGTTTAATGTTTTTTTCATTTTATTTATACATCAACTAATCGATTAACCACTTAAAGGACCACATCACCCATTTTCTACCGTATCTTCTAGTGATGAGCGGGCCGACCCGTAACCCGCGGGTCCCGCGGGTCAACCCGCGGCGCGGGTGGTCGAGTCAGGATTTCAGAGGCAATTATGCGGGCTGTGGGTGAGCGGGTCAGCCGCTCTCACACGCCAAAAAAAATATATATATATATTTTGAACAACATATGCTTGTTTATTTAGCCCATGACAATGTTGTGCTACTGTAGACATTTAAAGCGACTTTGGGTATTTAAAAGAGCGCTATAATATATATATATATATTCCCACCGCGGGTCGTGGGGCGGGTTGAGCCATAGATTTATATATGGGTTCGCGGGGCAGGTTGGGGTGGGTTGGGTTGGGTTGGGTTCCGTGGCGGGTTGGGGCGGGGCGGGTCATGAAAAAACCGACCCGCACATCACTAGTATCTTCAAATATGTGGTCCTCACTAATGCTCATGATAATATGGTACCATTTTTGTCTACTCAGTCTCAGAGGAGGGCTGTTCAGAAACCCGCCTACCAGTAACATCATTGGTAGGCAGGTTTGGTCATTTCACAATGGCTTCTATTATAGCACGCTAACTTTCCAGGAATTGAAAGCCTGCAGTTTCTATTTGCTTGGATTCCCCATTGATGATGTCACTGGTAGACAGGTTTCTGAACTGTTCACAGCCCTCCTCTGAGACACAGATTGAGTAGACAGAAATGGTGCCGTCTTAATTATAAGCATTAGTGAGGACCAATTATATGAAGATGGGTGAAGTGGTCCTTTAAGCCCTATTCTATACTTTGTCTTGCAACGGTGTCATGCATTGGGACACATTGTGAGCAGGACACATTTTATCCATTTACCAAAAAATATATATATAATTGGTTTGATGTACTGTTGCAGCCCTTGACAGAGTGTTTTGTGTGTTCTGTGTTCTGTGTTCTGCAGTCGTGTCTGTGCTGCTGGTGTTACAGAACGTCTCCCATCGATGAAAGAGGCTCTGGCATCCGCTGGAAAGGCTCCTGTCATGGAAACGGACTGGATCGTACCAACTCACGCTCCAGTCAGAAATACAGCTCCACATAGACACACACATGCATACGCGAGCGAGCAAGCGCGTGCACGTACGCACGCACACACGCACGCACGCACGCACACACACACACACACACACACACACACACACACACACACACACACACACACAGACTCCTCTACAAAGCCTTTAGTATAAATCAAATGTTGAGAAAGCAATCTTCACTGCCGCAGACTGTGCATCAGACTGTTCACCGCTGTGCTAGCTAGCAGTAAAAGACCAGCCAAGACATGGGCCCACACGATGACCTGCTTACCACTGTTAAAAAAGCGAAAACTGAGGTGGTACGGCCACATCACCAGATCCTCAGGCCTTGCAAAGACCGTTCTACAAGGCACTGTACGTTGGTAGAAAACAGAAAAGAAAACATCAGAGAATGAACTCACTTGAAACGCATTGAGGCAATGAGAGCTGCCGAGGACAGAGAGGGAGCTGGTCAACCGATGGTCTCTGGTGCCCCAACCACCCTCCATTGTTATGGGATAGGATAGGAACAAATACAACCACTGTGTTAACGGGCAGAACCGTCACACTATCTAGCAGAACTGTGCTAGCTAGCACAACCACTGTGCTAACTGGCAGAACCACCTTGTTAGCTAGCAATATCGCCATGCTAGCTAGCAGAACCATTGTGATAACCGGCAGAACCACTGTGCTAGCTAGCAGATCCACTGTGTTAACTACCAGAACCACTGGGCTAGCTAGCAGAGCCACTGTGCTAACTAGCAGAACCACTGCGCTAGCTAGTGGAACCACTGTGCTAACTAGCAGAACCATTGTGCTGATTAGCAGTAGCCTACCGCAGTGCTATCTAGCAGAACCACTGTGCTAGTTAGCAAGTAGAGCTGCTGTGCTAACTGGCATAATCAGTGTGCTAGCTTTCCATAGAATCGTACAGAATGAGAAGACAGAGGGAGAAACTCACCATGACAAAACGAATGTGACTAAACCAGAAAGTCCAAAACACAAACCAAAGCATCATTTAGCTTTTAGCTGAGTCCTCTGTGATAGATTTTAGTCTTTAGTAGTGGATGTACTTTTAATCAGTAGCCTATATTGTTAAAGTGAGTTAATGTGAGTTAATGTTGAATATTTTATCCAGGCTGCAGAGGTGTGTATATGATACATGTCAATTGGAACCTCTTGGTTAGCCTTTGTACTATACCAGTGGTTCTAAAACAAAAAAGAGAGAAAAAGAAAACTTTCAAGGACCTCTATAACTCTGAGCATGTACAAATGCGGGTCCATTTGGTTCCATTATTTTGTACAGTGTCAGATACAGACCTGTAAGGGTACATTTCCCGAGAGTCCCTTTGAGAACCACTATACCAAATATGAATGAATGCAAATGTTAAAGACCAGCTGAAATGGCTTTCTTTGACCATAATCTTGAAGATTGGACTTTTAGTGACTTTTTGATATTTAAAAAATCTGAATTTTATTTTATATTTGTTTTCTTCATTAGGACCACGGAGATGCTCTAAAAGTGCGACCAGGGTGCAAAAATATTTTTTTTACATTTCAGCTGGTTGCGAACGCGGAAGGAGGCGCGCCTCCGACCAAGTGGAGCTTACTATGTAACCCTGCTCAGGTTGTGTGTCTGTGTGTCTGTGTGTCTGTGTGTCTGTGTTCATGCCCTCATGTGACTCACATGCGTGCACTGCCTGTAAGCAGCCACCCGAGTGCGCCAGAGTGCAGGAATTTAGACAATGCTCTGCTTACAATGCACAACAGCCTACACACACACACACACACACACACACACACACACACACACACACACACAATGTCAATGTTCTCTCCCCATCACGGTGAAATAACACGGATTACAAGTCCGTAAATACACAATATTTTCAAGCTGCGTTCGCTTCCAGCGTTCGCGCGTTTTACTTGTCTTTAAAAGATGCTGGTTTCACCGTTTGGAGCTTCAACGTCTGACAGGGGAAAGCTGGAGACAAAATGTGAGTGAGAAAAACAGTCCAGAAGCTCCAGAGGGTGAGCGTAAATCCAGAGGGGTGAGGGTAGCTGCAGAGGGGGGGTGTGTGCGTTCAGCATGACCAACATCCACAGCTGACAATGGAAGCGTGTGTTCAGTGTGTGTTTTTGCCCCTAACCAGCAGCACCAACGAACTCACAGGCAGTGACGGCATCATGGTGGAGGAAAATGGGCCCCACTGTACCAGCAGCAGTCATGCGACAGAGTCGATAATCTGTGATCTTTTCTCTCTGCTTACACATGAGAGAGAACAAAGTCATGCGGAGGGCAGCTGTTATTCAGTCTGGGAAATTGCATAGAAAGTTGTTTTGTGTTTTCCAGTGGTGGACACTAACCGACTAGGCTACAGTACATTTACTGTTGTGCTGAAGTGCATTTTTGAGTATCTGTACGTTGCTTGAGTATATTTGTGTTTATTTTTTTGTTGGTAAGCTTAGCCTATGACTTTAACTCCACTACACTTCAAAGACAAATATTGTACTCTTAACTCCAGTACATTTCTAGGAAGGGACCCAAACTAAAAAGAAAAAATATATATAGTGAAAACAGTAGATTGGCATTTTTGGGGGAAAATTTACTTTCTTTTTTTTGTTGAAAATGTCAATATAGCGATGCAATATAAAAATAAAATGTGCTTTGTAATTTGTGCTTTTGAATACAAAAGCATGCACTTTTGAATACCCAAGTAGGCCTATTGTTAAAAGCAATTAAGTACCAGAGTACTTTAACTCTAATGATTTGACTGGGTAATTTTCACTTGTAGTTGAGTAATATTTCACCAGGTACTGGGGTTGAGTACTTTTGTCCACCACTGGAGATGTCATTGTTTTCCATGTTGTTCATAATCGTTACCATACCATGACCGCTGTGTATAAAGCTTACGCGGAGTATACGCGTCCAGAGTCCAGACTGGAAGCACCTCTGCACAAGCTTTCACAAATTGTATTTTTGTAAGAAAATATCTTAGTGTCATTTTAAAATGTACCAGTTTGTATTATAAAGTGTTCATATATTATTTCATTACGTCCATTGATGTGTTTTTCTATCTCAGCTGAGTCAGCTACCTGTAATAGCTGCAGTTTTTAGGGCTGTACTTCTGTTGACTGAAGCCGCAACTGGTTTAGGAGTGAACTACAAAGAACAGACCCTGGTTCACTCCTTTAAACGAGCCCGTTCTCGTTAGCAAACGTAAAAATCGATACTAATGGTCAAAACGTACATAATAGTACGTTATGTCTCCCCATAAGTAACATAGTATGTATTCAAACGATGTAAATAACTAAATGTTGTCATTTGTTATTAATTTTATAAGTGCAACTCAACATTTAATCGCAAGATTATATCCATGTTTTTATTTTTATAATTGTATATCAAAATAAAAGTCTTGCAATTTAATTGTTGAGTTGCTATAACTAGTAATCATGTTACTTATGGAGTAGACTGGAGGAGCCAGCCCTATCGAAGGTCTTGAAGGGCGGATCCAAAGCCTTGTGCTCGGTACCAGCGCCGCTTCCTATAGTCCATATTCACACGGTGGCCATTTTGGAATTTAACATTGCGTTGCTGTGGCAACTGGGGTGGCAACTGGGGTGGCATTTCATTGACTTAATGGCAATATGGCCGCCATGTGAATATGGTCTATTGCTTCACCAATCTATGTCCCCGCCTCCCCCCCCCCCCCCCCGGAGCCTGTGCACGGAACATGCTCACGTCACCAAATTTAGAGCGACTCCCCTCTGCACTCTGATTGGTTAGGAGATAACAAGGTTTAGAAACCACCGTTCCTGCAAGGTTCCCCCAGACTTTTTTTCTTTTGAAACAAAAAAAAAGGCATGGGTTTCTGAGGCTACTTATGGAGAGACATAACTTACTATACGCTGTTATGTACTTTTTGACCGTTAGTATCCATTGTTTTATAATGAGATCGTATTGCCTAAACACACCATCACTCTTAGTTTATTTTGTGTTAGAAAATGTGAAAAGTGGGGAAATGGTGTTAACAATGGAGTCAAAGTACAAATAATCAGCATACAAGCTGTTCTTCACAATTATCTCACTTCATACACGACGCAAGGCTTTGTTATGATGATGACTTCTTGTCAGCAAGCGAACACCGCCATACCGCAACAATAACTGAAGGGAGCGCTTCACCCATTTTCAATATATATCTTCATAAAACTGGTCCTCACTGATGCCATAGAAGATATGGCTCCTTTTCTGTCTACTCACTCTGCATCTCATTGGTGGGATATGGACAGTTCAGAAACCTGCCTACCAATGACTCCATCAATGGGCAGTGGTGGAAAAAGTACTCAAATGTTTTACTTAAGTAAAAGTATCAATACCGCAATGTAGGAGTGCTCTGTTACAAGTCAAAGTACGGAATAAAAAATGTACTTGAGTAAAAGTACAAAAGTATTGGTATCAAAATGTACTTATAAAAATATGTTTGAAAAAAATAAAATAGGGATCCCAAGGTAATAGAAACTACAGCCTTTCTCTTCCTGGAAAGTTAGCATACCAAAATAGAAGCCATATTTGTTCTTGACTAATAATTTTTTAAAGGTTGAAAACTTGTTTGAAATGATCAAACTTGCCTACCAATGATGTCATTGGTAAGCAAGTTTATGAACTAATAGTTCTATCCACATTTGGTTACATTTGGCCTGGGTGAAGTGCTCCTTTGGGCAACAGACTGAACACATGTACAGCAGAAATCTGTGATTCATTTAAAAGCTACTCAAATTGTCCACTTGAACCCTAGCATCCCTATTCTGGGGCCAACATTTGCAAAGAATAGCAGCTCCACAAACTTGAGCTGCTATTTTTCGGTGAAGAGATTTGTTGTAGAGGGAAAACAGTATGGGGCCCTATGGACCACTGGGATACTCAGGTCAACTAAATAAAGGGTTAAATGGAGAGTTTGTAACCACATTTTCAATAATTAACTTTTCAGCTTGTTGGTATTTCCATTTCCTATGTGATCTGAGCAACTTTGTGAATATACTTTCAGAGGGAAGTTTAGTTTATTAATGGTTCTGTTCTCAGTGTTCTGAAGTAGCCTACTTTTAAGGTAAAACATTATGTGAAGATAGGCCTGAGTGTAAAATAAGCATATCTTTTATATTGTACGTATTTGTTGACAATATGCAGTAAATAAATACTATTTTATAAAGTGTGCATTTTACTCATTTTGTTTTTTATAAACAGAGCCCATATAGAGCACATGGATTCAGCAGTTATTCAAATTTGCCCCCTGAGCTTTGATTTGAGATATTATAGTTAAGTGTACTTATATATCCTATGAATGTATGTATGTACGGTAGCTATGTGCGTGTGTGTGTGTGTGCGTGTGTGTGTGTGTGTGTGTGTGTGTGTGTGTGTGTGTGTGTGTGTGTGTGTGTGTGTGTGTGTGTGCGCGCGTGCGCCCGCGTGAAACCTTATGCGGGAGCAGTTTCATAATATGCCATAACTATCATCTAAAATGTACTTATAGTATGTTATACCTCTGTGTCTGGCATGAATATGAATGTGTCAACATCAGAGGCAGATAATGCATGTTTAGCATGTGTACATGCAATTACACCCTCTGTACAACAGATTACTCCCTCTCTTTGGTGAGAATACAAAGTTACTAAAATGTAATCCAATGAGAGATTGTGTAAGATTAGAATGACCATTCAGATCATAGGTTTCACTCTCTCCACCAGTATATGTCATGATCACAGCCCCTGTCCCGTGTACAGTGTGCCCCTGTTTTGTCGCTGATGTGACTGTTTGCCACTGAGGCCCTGTTTCCACCAGGATTGGACCTGTTCCGTTATTTTTCCCCCGCCTAATTTTGAACCAGTTCAGAGTGTTTCCACTGAAAATGTATTGGTTCAGAACCCTGCAAGTTGATTCAACACTGGAACCAAAAAATACTTGGGTTTTCTTTGCCCTGAACTGGGAACCAAAGTGTGTCACTATTCTACAGTTGTTAAATGCAGATGCGATATGCACAATGGCAAAATCAAGCGAAAAATAATCTTTAAAAAAGAAAAGAAAAATAAAACAGTAACTACCATTGAATTTCCCCTGAGAAATGTACACTTCGACCAATCATATATTTGACACATTGCTGGCCAGGCTTAGCATTGAACCTGGGGCAACTGGGGACCCCTGTTCCCCAGGCGGGCTCTCTAACCATTCAACTATGCAGCTCCCACTAATGATTTTTCTGCTTAAAACTGGTGGAAACGCTCCAAGAATCTAGAATGGAACCAGTTCTAGAACCAAAGTTCTCTTGGTGGAAAGGGGCCCTTTTTGCCCTGCTCTTATTTTCCCTCAGCCAATCTCCTCTCCCTTCACCCTGAGGTGAAGAGTCTGATTGGCCTGGTGGCGTCACCTGTGAGGACCAGCTGAGCCTGGTTGGGTTATGAGCTTCTGAGACTATAAAGACCGTTCTTGTATTAGTTTAGTGCTGAGTCATAAGTTGTAGTGTGAGGTTCTGGTTGTCCGTTAGGGTGAAGCGTTACGCTTGTATTCTGTGTACCACTCGTGTCCAAGTAAAGTCTGTCAGCTGCATCATTGTTGTCTCCTGGGTTGGGTTTTAGTCTTTGAGTTCCTGCCTGTTCCTACACCTTCTGTTCCTGACAGTTTAGACGGTTGTAGAATTCTGCACTAAATCTAATCTCTTATAGGTGTCCCTAGGACAAAATCTATTCAAATGAGGGCCCACGGCCTGATATGTATCAGTTTTGGATCCTTGCCATGAAAATGTTTGAGAAGCACTGAGCTAAAGAATAAACAGTGCTTGTACAGTAGATGCCATTTACCGAAAAATGCCCAAAAAAAAGGGAATGTGGGTTGAGGATCGAGACCCAAATAGATGGGCTTATATTTTCTTAATTGGATGCATTTATGAAGTTTTTTTAACATCACTTTAACGTCAAAGTTTATACAGTAGTACTCTCAATAATGATTTACTACTGTACAATTGTAATGTGCTTTACTATTTAAATCTAATCAAATAATTAAAGAAATACACAGAGACATTTGTTGCTTATAATTTGATTTAGAAAAGAGGAATGCTTTTCCTGTTGCAGTTTTTCCTGGGCTCCAGAAGAAAAGTCACCAGGTCGTCTTTTCCCTCACAAGAACACGTCATCTATAGCTGCCAAGTTCAACTTTTAAACTTAAACAGCAGCAACGCCAAGACGAGAGGAATATGATCTGACCGTATTTTTTATTCAGAAAAAGCATGAGGTTCATCGACCAATCAAATGGTCAGCCATTGACCCAAGCTGTAGACCAATCTGAAAACAAAACAGTGGCATCCAAACCTTTTCAGCAAAACTCTGTCTTCAGTATGGAAAGCAGTGGTGGAAAATAACTAAATACACGTACTCAAGTACTGCACTTGAGTACAATTTTAAGGTATGTTTTACTTTACTGGAGTATTTCCAATTGTCAATACTTTTACTTCTACTCTCCATTACATCGCAGAGGCAAATATCGTACTTTTACTTCATTACAATTATTTGATCATTTTAATTATTATATATTTTTATAAATTTGAAAACTTGTGAAATGGGACATTCTGCATAACATGTACATTTTGATGCCAATACTTTTGTACTTTTACTCAAGTAAATTGTGAACACCAAACTTTTACTTTTAACAGAGTATATGCTGTATTGATACTTTTACTTAAGTAAAAAAAAGAGTTGTTCCAGACACACCCCGCTTCTCCCTGACAAGAAGAGCTTTGAGCACCTTGATGAAACTATCCTCAGATGACTCCAATTTAGTTCAGCAAATTTAAATTAACGTCAATTATGCTTAATGCGATTAGCACTGATCAGCACTTCAAAAAAAACCTCTCTATAGAATCACTGCTAGTGGAAAACAATAAACCATACTCGGTAAAAGATCATAAAATGCACAACCAACTGACATAAAATGATATATACAGTACATTTGTTGAATTGATGACTTGTTTACTTGACAGGTCAGTTTCATCTTCACAAACGTAGTGAAAATAGCAGATCTCACACACAAGCTCACAACGCATTTTGAGCTTGTAGACTGGTTATTTTCACTATTTAAAATGTTTAAAAAATACAAATTGGACGGTTTTGGACATACAATGTTTCTACCTGACAGCAACTAAATATAACCTTGTGCCACACTATAGATTCATATTCAAGTCCTGCTTTCAACATATTCAGACAGAACTCACCCATCATAGGCTTCAAATAGATCTACAAGCTCACAAACTTGTGGGCTTATAGATCTGCTTGTTTTGGCCCAATGTTCACCTATTATGTCCAGAGGTGGAAGAAGTACTCAGATGTTTTACTTAAAGTAAAAGTAGCACTACCACAATGTAATAATACTCCAGTATTCTAAGTTTTACTTGAGTAAAAAAAGTACTGGCATCAAATTATAATTGAAGTAGCAAAGTAGAAGTACCAATTGAATGAATGTTTAGTTTTTTATACAAATTGTCAAACTTATTTTTTTTAAATAGCTGAGCTACAGGCCAACAACGCGTTGCATGTGAGCTTGCGGCTTGCTATTTTCGAACAGCTAAAGTATAAAACAGGTTAGTGTTACAGTACAGTATGTTTTTATTAACAACCTAAATCAGCAAAGTAACTAGTACTTAAAGCTGTCACATAAGTGTAGTGGAGTAAAAAGTACAATATTTGCCTTGATGTTGTGGAGTAGAAGTATAAAGGCTATCATAAAATGGAAATAATCAAGTAAAGTAAAAGTACCTCAAAAGTTTACTTAAAAACAGTACTTTTGGGCTTGTTTCTAAAGTGTAGTTGCTAATTTTCCTAATATTGTTTAAATCAGTGGTTCTCAAACATTTTCGTGTCAAGGAACCCCAAATTAATATGCATTTGTCCCCCCCCCCCCCCCCCCCCCCCCATCTGAAAACATTTAGTGCCAGGGACCCTCGTACATTTGTGTTGTTAAAATGTTTCGAATTATATTCAATTTCTTTTTCAAGATTTGTTTGAAAATAGCAGATCTACAAGCTCACGACTAGTTGTGAGCTTGTAGATCTGCTATTTTCAAATAGTCGATGTATATAGGTTTGAAGTGCTCATGTGGCCTATAGTCGCTTCTTTTGGGCTTGTTTACATAGAGCTGGTTGCTTATTTCTCCCACAAAATCTGGCAACAGTTATTCAGTTATCCAGCATTCTATTTTGATGCGGTGGCAGTGGTTCCCAAACTGGGGGCCGGGGTCCCCAGATCATTAGCTTAATGTGCAACATTGTTTTCTCACTCAACAGTTAACAAACCAACATACAGTATAAGTGTATACAGGGTATCTGCACATTTCTTAAGTTACAATTTAGGGACTTTTAATACCTTTTTAATACCAAATTGTCAAATATTACGTAAGAAAGAGGCAAACATTGTGAAAATAGCAGATCTACAAGCTCACAACGCCTTGCACAGCGAGGCTATTTTCATCATATTTTGGCTATTTTCACCATATTTATCTGTGGAACCGAGTCAAACTAAATGTAATGCCTACAATTCCAAGTGCTTGTCAGGGTGAGGGGTCCCCAGTTCAAATATGATTATTTAGGGGGGGGGGGGGTCGCTGCCTGAAAAGTTTGGGAACTCTTAGTATAGAGATAGGGTTCATGTGTTTAAAATAAAAATAAAATCTTTGCCCCATTCGTGGTCCATACCCCGCTGTGGCAGCCAAGCGTGAAGGTGTGCTGCCAGGATCCTAATATCACGGCTAGAGTCCCAGAGCTTAACCCATTAAAGACCTGAGGCCAATTCAACCAAATGTCTTCTAAATCCTAACAGTTTTCTGAAAAACTGTTGTCGCTATATATATATATATATATATATATATATATATATATATATATATATATATATATATATATATATATATATATATATATATATATATATATATATATATATATATATATATATATATATATCTTAGTGGTGCTCAAACTTTTTCATGTCAAGGACCACCCAAAATTATGTCTAAAGAGTTTATGTTTTAAGAGACCACCTGAAGCAAAGATGTGATTAAAAAGAAAATCCCTTTATATTCAAATATTTGCACAAATGTTCAAGATTTTTCGAAAATAGCAGATCTACAAGTTCAGTTGAGCTTGTATATCTGCTATTTTTGAATAGCCAAAGTATAAAATATGGATAAAGTGGTTACACAGATGCTTTCCCGGTTTGACTGGGTTAAAGCTCATTACATAAACTCCTCTCAGGGTGTGTAGCCGTTAGGTGGAAACCTTGTATGTCCAAAGCAGCAACTTTTCAGGAAATGGGAAAAAAATTACCTCTGTTCCAATGGATCCAATGTACCGGTAGTTATTTACTTGTAAATCTGAAGACCTTCTTCAGGCACTATTTCCACTATTCAGACAAATTAAACACAAGAAGCCGAAGTATGGAGATACAAGTTCTTTTTTTTTTTACCAGATAAACTTCTCTTCTCTCTGGGTGTCCTGTGGTGTTGGCTTGGTATTAAGTCCCTGGGCCCACATTCCTCTGCTAATAGGGACATTCTAGTCAGTCTGACAACGTGTCTAAAACAACAAAGGAGAACCGTTCTCCCGAGGTTTGTTGGACGCCCTTCAAACAGTGTTATGAGTATGAATGGAAATTACGATTTAATTATTATTACTGGAAAAGGCCAACCTGATGAGTTCTGTTAATGTGACAAAGGGGAATCAGAGTCTTTTGTTTTTGCAAAAGAGGAAATGTTATTTTATTTCGGCTAATTGTTCCCGCATTCCAGGAACATTGCCTGACAAAAGTAAAAGAAAGACATTTACAATAAAGGTGGCTTTGTAGGTAATAAGAAAGGAAAACGCTACAAAGACTGTTTTAATGGGGAATCATAAATAGCATTTTGAAGAGTAGAGATGTCTACTAGCACTTTCCCAACCAAGTAAAAAAATGTACAAAAGTAAGTGTGTGTGTGTGTGTGTGTGTGTGTGTGTGTGTGTGTGTGTGTGTGTGTGTGTGTACTTGTGTGGCCAAATGTCCCCACATGTAGTAGAATTTGAGGAACAGACATTGTGAGGACAATTTTCCTGGTCCTCACAAGAGAAATGGTTGCGTTATGGTAAATTGAGTTACCGGTATGATTCCGTTTGGGGTTAGAACTTAGTTGCACAGCCGGTTTTGTGCAACGAAAATAGCAGATCTACAAGCTCACAACACATCGCAGTGCGACACGTTGTGAGCTTGCGGATCTGCCATTTTCGGTGCATGATACTGATAGGATTAGGGATTAGAACCCTAATCCTTAGGGCTCAAAATGGCATCCTAAAACACTGATGTCCTCAAGTATAGTAATACAAATGTATGTGTGTGTGTGTGTGTGTGTGTGTGTGTGTGTGTGTGTGTGTGTGTGTGTGTGTGTGTGTGTGTGTGTGTGTGTGTGTGTGTGTGTGTGTGTGTGTGTGTGTGTGTGTGTGTGTGTGTGTTCTGTGCTCCCATGAGGTCTTGCCGTGCTCTTCACTCCATCGGTTGCAGGTCCTCCTTCTGTTTAAACTCATCTACCCGTGCCTGGAAAACAGTAAGACACAGTAACAGTAAGACACAGTTAACTACACTAGATGAGCCCCTGCTGCAACAGCAGAGTGAAACCAACCCACACACTCTAAGACATAATGCCTGACTTTCTCCCTGAAAATGTTCAACTTCAACAACTCTTTCAGCTTGAGATCCAAACGTTAAATGTGTATGTCCCCATACCCCTTTTGGATAGCATAGAAAGTATAGAACATATAAAAAATACAAAATACCAGTCGAAAGGAAGGCTTGATGCCGAAACGTGTCCGTGTATGATGCGACTGTCCGTGCGCATATGAATTAAAAGTACCAGATGGACTTCGGAGTGCTGGCTATTACTTTCTTACTGTGAATCTTTGTGAGCCGTGCAACTGGCAAACTGCATTATGTACAGACAGAGTGCTGGTTTTTGTTTTCTACTGTGGCCGATTCTACAAATGCCTTCTAAATCAGTAGTTCTCACACTTTGAAGATTTTTCAAAAATGTTCAAAAATAGCGGATGTACAAGCTCACAGCGCGGCATGAAGTGACTCGCTATGAGCTTGTATATCTGCTATTTTTTAATTACCAACGCAAAAAAGAAGAGAGATGCTTTTCCGGTTTTAATGGGCTAATAAGTGTAATAGCCGATCGACAAGCTCAATGGGCTATTTTCACTATTTCTTTTAAATTCATGGATTTTTTTTTAAATGTTAAGATTTTTTTCCTGAAACTTTTTTTTAAAAGATTTTTTAATTAACTCATTCCCTGCCTAGAACGACTAAAACGACTTTTGTCCTTTAAGCCCCCTCTGCCAAGAACGACTAAAACGACTTTTAATTTTTAATTTTTAACCTAAAGACCAAGGAGATATGATTTGTTGAAGATCTAGACTCCCATCCACTTCCTTGTTAACTTAAAACTTAAACATTTTGTATCTTGGCTCCTGAGTACTTTTTTTTTTTTCTATGAAAAATCTCTGGCAGTTTGTCAAACGCAAAAATAAAAAAGTTCTGGCAGTGAATGAGTTAATCATTATCTTTTTTGAAAACGTAAAAAAAGAAAGCAGTAGGGATATATACTCAGAGCCCATAAAACTTTGTCCGCGACCCCAAAATAGGGTCCAGAGCCATTGTTTGGGAACCACTGAATAAGACGGCTGCCTGCTGCTGCAGCAGCAGAGTGAGAGCAGCGCACAGACACTAGGACATGTGTCTGACCTTCTCCTTTCAACTGGGGGACTGTCATGCTGGGCCAAACCAAGGATTTCCTCACTGGAGCTTCACTCATGCGAAGCCAAAATGCTCAAACCCCAAGCTACAAGTTAATTATGAAACCTACAAAAAAAACTCACCACAACAAAATAAATTAAGTTTTCACGACTGCCTCGCATTTCTCTAGAATGATAAATGATGATCAAAACCTGTCTCTGTTCTCCACAACTGACAAATTGTTAATCCCACCAGATCAATCTCTCTGCTTCACATAAAAATATAATGAGTTTGAAATGTTATTCCGAGAAAGGAAACTGTTAAATTTGAATTAGAAATTATCTTTTAAGCTCTCATGTTGACCCATGTGGCCTCTCTCTTCCCCGTTATCAATGTATCACTGTGGGGCGTCTGCACAGTCCGTCATTTCTCGCAGTTTAAATGTGTAAATTTTCTCAATTGAGTTGACACTTTTCTCCAGAGTCTCAACACAATTAACTGCATTCTTTTCAGAGAATATCTTCATGAAAAACAAATGTTGACATCAACAGCTACACAGATGTCAAGTGCTGATTCGATAATTACGTTCAGCTATGCCTCATGGGTCTACTAGAATGTAAAATGTCAGAACGTTGAGGGGAATTTCATGACATTAGGCAAAAACGTCAAGTTGGATTCAAGGACAAACGGACGTAGGTGGTCAAAGGTCAAGGTCACAGTGAAGAACTTGAAGGAGTTGAACCAACGTGTTTTGTGAGGTCATTCACTTCAGAGTACTATACGAGTCAGGACAGACAGGACAGATAAATGGCTTTATTGTAAGAACCAGTAATACGAGGCCAAAGACCAAAGGAGATGAGCCTGAGGCGTTTTCCTTAATTTTATGTGCTTGCAATTCTTTTCATTGCAGTCATGTCCTGTCCTTATTTGCGATGTCCTTCAATGACTGGGTGTTCAAATGTTTATTCTATTCAATAGTTTTTTGTTTTTATATTTTTAAACCTTTAAAGCACTTGGCTATGTGGCTCACACTTTTGGAAATACATTTTCCACAGTTTCTCATTGTTTTTATGTAGTTTTGTTGGCATGTGCTTTTATTGTTGTCATTTTTGTGTTAAAACAATAAAAAATGTTGCTGTTAGTTTTGCCAAGCTAAATGGCTGCATTAACCGTCTCAAAAACACAGCCGTTAGCTGGGAGAGTTTTGTGTGTAGTGTTTGGGGGGAAATGGCATATAGTTGGTAATTTGTGAGAAGTCAATCAAAATGGCCAGTAGTATCTAATAATTTGGGTGTGGCAGTTAGTTCAGAAGGATGATTTATGCTCAATTCAGAAGCAGCTTCAGATCCGTTCCGGGTTATGAATTGTAGAGTCAATGTTGGTGAACTGTTGGGGAGGTGGTTTGGGGAGAATGAGAAGCCTTACCGCACCAACTGAAAGACTAGGATGATTTTTGTGGCTGGGGGGGGGCTGTTTGAGTGTTTCACATAGCAAACAAGACAGCATGGTGCTTTGGGCTGTGTTGGATTAGGTTTTTTTGTTTTCTTCATTGTTCCAGTTGAGCCTCTCAACATAGTGTGTTGACACAATACCCAGGCGCATGTATCACACGCGCCCGCACGCAAAGGAATAGCCTTAACTCATTTACTGCTGCAGTAAATGAATAAATAAAGCCCAGACTGCGAGCGACTTTTCGTTTTCCTTACCTTTTCAACTAGTCACACAATATTTATCTCCAGTATGATCGACACAGAGGTTTTCTCTGTGCTTCCACGAAAAGAAAAAAGAAAATCATTTCGACCGTCCGTTGAATATAGCATGTATCGACAAAAATGCAGACGAAAACAAGGAAGTCAAGATACAGCCTTTCCCCAAATACGCTTACCAGGAAGTGAATGGTGGAGGAGATCTTGTGATCACGTGATCTCCTGGATCTGTGTGTGACTGAGAATGAAATGGTCACTCATGTCTTAGCGAAGAGCGCCATCTAGTGTAAAAAACTAAAAACACAACAGGCGTCAAAAGACGTCTTCGGCAGTCTGGGCCTTTGATTTGGCAGTGAACGAGTTAATTACCTTTTATTTCTCCACTAGGCTACTAACCATAATCTACTTTAATAACTTGGTTCCCACACATTTGTAACAATGAATTTTCAAAACTTTTCCATACCTTTACCAAAGTATTTTACCAAATTTCCAGGCCTATAGCAATCATACGGTGCAATAATGAGGCTCTTACACCTGTGGCCCAAAACTGACTTGAGAGAAGGTGTCACGTGACAAAAAGAACAGATTTACAAGCTAACAACGTATCATGATGCAACATGTTGTTAGCTTGTAGCTCAGGGCTACTCAACTTAAGATGGCTCAGGGGCCACTCAGCAAAATACCAAAAGTCCAAGGGGCCGCAAGCTAAAAATGACGGTCCTATTTTGGATTTTTCGATTTTGTAACACACACTACGCATTGTTATTGTTATAAGAAAATGTACATTTTGACATCATATTCTTTTCACTGTACCTGTTTATTTTGTGTGTATGTCCAGTGGCATCAGTTCAGCAAAAGCTAAGGTATGGCAAGGTTAGGGTTGCCAACTCCCAGAGATTGAAATAAGGGACACCTACCCTGGGCGTGCGGCAAAGCCGCGCGGACGGAAAAAAATGGGGGTCAAACCCAGTGGTGGGTTCTACCGTCAGATGCTGTGTACGCCGTACACCTTGAGATTTTTTTTCGTCGCCACCGTACACCTTCAAAAACTGAGACGCTGATACGCTCTGATACGCTAACTGCCCAAGGCTGGGGGGCAGCAAGAATGTGTGGGCTAACTCTGAGTTGATGGCTTATCATGTGTGAAGCTATTGTCCTTGAGGTGATAAGTAATGGCTGCGACGGAATTCACACATTAACAACGACGCGAATACTAATGAAGTACTCTAATCAGGCAGTGATTAGAGTGCCCATCTGATGCGTCTCCAGAACAGCCTCCGTCTGTTGCACCAGAGGCAGAGACACGACCACTGTCCCGGACAGAATCTCTCTCTCTGCTCTCATCTGCTGACACTACATTCAATAAGGAAAACCAGCCTGTCGATTCCAGCAGCGAAAAGTCAGTACAAAAGAAAAATCAGTACAAAGCATATTTCGCGCGCGTGCAATTTTTTTACATTTAATTTTTCAATTTTTACATATTTTTTTCAATTTTTAATTTTTACATTAATTATAGACGCGCGCATGCCATGCGTGTGGGAGGCAGGGAATAATCATAGTATACCTTCAAAAAAAAACTAGAACACAACACTGGTCAAACCCCCCCAAAAAACTGAAATGCATAGAAAACTATGCATTATACCTGTAACAATTGATGTTTGTTTTTGAAAAAAAATGTAGCAACCCATATATTTGAACGGAAATGTATATTTATCCTGTGCTTAAAAAAAATATATATATATATATATATTTATTTATTTTGACCATGAGGGGCCGCCAAGACGCTGCGTTGGGGCCGCATGCGGCCCGCGGGCCGCGGGTTGAGTAGCGCTGTAGCTCTATTCCTTTTGTCACGTGACGTCCTCTACACATTAGGCCACAAGTATTTCACATAACGTTAGACACGTTTTGGGACATGTTTTTTATGAACAAAATCAAATCAAAATCAAAACAATGTACTGCATACCCAAACATTTTCCAAAGTATTTGATTAATTCCATACCTTTTCCAGGACTGGAAAACAGTTTTTCTTATTTCAAAATATTTCCAGGAATTCCATGACCATGGGAGCCCAGTAACTAACATTAGTGTCTTGCTGTCTTTAAAACAGAAAATCTTTCCATGACAGCAGTACCATATTAAAGTTTTATTTAATTTAAAAGATAAACAAACCTAACCAATGGTAACGAGTGTGTGACACCATACGAGTATAATATTGCAACATGTTCATAAATATTTTGTGAGACTCTTATTTCAGAACACTCTGGTCCGGTGTTAAAGCGGCACTATGTAAAGAGTATGTTAATACAATATAACTTATACAGTTGGGGTGGTTGTATTTTGTCTCCCTGCTCTTCTATTGAGACATTTAGGTCATGTCTCACATAGACACAGGATCTGACACAAATTTTGGCCTGACAGTCAAGATTCAATTTATCCCCTGAGCAAGCAGCCCGGCTCTATTAGCTCAATGGTAGTAATGTCAGAACTTGCGCAGGACACCAGGTTCAAATCCGGGGTAGAGGTGCAGCTTTATAGAGCGCATACATTATTTACACATGGTAATTTCGTCTTTTGAAATGCATTCAAATGAACGCTTCTCCCATGTATAAACATGAAAGTATTTTCTTCATTTAGGAATGTGACAAAAGTGAACTTTCTCCATGAATTCAATTATAAATACTGTATCTTGAGAATGTTTGGATGGGTGGTTTGGGTGGGGTTAAACCGTGCTTTGGATATCTGTACACATTCTGTACATCTGTTGTCCTTTAATGAGAAGCACATTGAGTTTACTGTGTGTGAACTGTGCAATATAAATAAAATTTGACTTGACTTATACATACATATGCCCACGATACAAAAAATGCCTGTCAGAAGTTATGAGACAAGTCTGAACTCTGACTTTAAGCGTTTTTCTCCTCAACTCCTTTCAAATACATATTTATTATCCGTGTCTAAGTGCTTGTCTATGATTGGCCGTGCCTGCGTACATCCTGAGGGGATATGTGGGTCAATTTGTACACATGATATAGTTGCTGTCGGGCAGAAACCTTGTATCTCCATATTTAAACTTTTCATGTCCCCCCCCCCCCCCGTAACTTAATGCCGTACTAAATTGTACAAGAGTGTTGCAAAAAGTAGCAAAAATAGCCGGTATACAACGTGATGGGATGCGACGTGCGAGTATACCTGAATATTAACCACTTAAACCCTATATGGTTGAGACCTTCAGGGCTCTATACTAGGTTATTTTCCGTTTTATGTTATTGTGAGCTTGTCAATCTATTTTCTGCGAAACTAATACGGATGCTGGGGTTCCGTTTAAGTGGTTAACTCTCTCCCAGTGGAGTTTCGCCATGCTCCAACACTAAGGCTGCCTTGAAAAGACACCTATTGTCTCAGGCTTATGGCAAATAGTTGTTTGTTGTTTTGTTTGTTGGTTGGTTGTTCATTGTTTATGTAAAGCGTCCTTGGGTTCATGAAAGACGCTATATAAATTCAAGCTATTATCATTAACAGTGTACTTAAACACTAATAATGTATTGCTAAATAATAACGCTGATAATGTATACCAATAATAAAGAGTGATTAAGTGTACCTGAAAGGTGTTCAGAACGTGTTGGCAGACATCTGTGAGGTCGTTCAGACCTTTCCTCAGTGGTTCTGTAGCAGGAACTCCTCCTAAAACAAACAATTAACAACCAGAATTAACAGCCACAAAACCTTACAATTCCAGCCAAAGTACAGTATATTACACTGTAGGATACTATAGTAGACAGGTATACTATAACGTACATAAACTGCAGTATGCCACAGGACAGCTAGGGGTGCAACAGTACATGTATATAGTAACATGTAAGCGCTTTTCAATTAAACAAAAAAGTAATGGATAGAATATTCACTAAGAAAATTATCGATATTTGCAGCCGTGGCTACAGTACAGTACACCATCAACAGCTACTTGGCTGGACGACGGTAAAAGCCTAGTTCAGTACTGACTGCCTTCCAGTGGTGGAAAAAGTACTCATGTTTTACTTAAGTAAAAGCATCAATACCGCAATATAGAAATACTCTGTTACGTGTAAGTGCAAATCTGTAATTCAAATTGTACTTGAGTAAAAGTACAAACGTATTGGCATCAAAATGTACTTAAAGTACCAAAAGTAAAAGTACTCAATATGCAGAATGTCCCATTTAAAGTTTTCAAAGGTACAAAAATATTTTGAAAATAGCAGACCTACAAGCGACGCATTGTGAGCTTGTAGGTCAGCTATTTTGAAATGGCCGTAATGCATATAGGACTGAAGTGGTTAATGTATGTTTTGTAATAATAATCAAAATCTACAAAGTAACTAGTCCCTAAAGTTTTCAAATAATTGAAGTGGAGTAAAAGTACAATATTTGCCTCTGAGATGTAGTGGAGGAGAATTAAAAGTACTGAAATACTCCAGTAGTAAAGTTACCACACACACACACACACACACACACACACACACACACACACACACACACACACACACACACACACACACACACACACACACACACACACACACACACACACACACACACACACACACACACACACACACACACACACACACACACACACACACACACACACACACACGAAGAGTGCGTTTGTTTGTGACCCACATGAGCAGGATCAGGTGAAAATGCGAGTCCTGAAGCGCTCATGAAAAAAAACATCTCTTGTTTCCATAAAACTCAAGTTGTTTTCCTCCTTCGTCAACAATCCTTTTTATCCGCTGAAGCCTGTTTAACGACTTAGGGATGTGCAAACTGACAGCTGGAACAAAGAAACTCCGTATTACCGTCTATGAACCTCCATGAGCTGTGTGTGTGTGTGTTTGGATTACTATAGGGCCAAATGTCCCCACAAGTATAGAACAATTTGAGAAATAGACATTGTGTGCAAAACTGCATGGTAGAAATGGTTACAAAAAACAGTAATAATAATAATATCTCAAATTGATAAAGTGCTTTTCCAAATACCCAATGGCATTCATAAAATTGGCGGCCTAAAATGTTTATGTCCTCATAAATATAGTAATACAAGTGTGTGTGTGTGTGTGTGTGTGTGTGTGTGTGTGTGTGTATGTATGTATGGTGTGTGTTTTACTGAAAGTCGGTCAGTAATGTCTCTTTGGGGCATGTGGACAAAGTGAAAGCACCGGGTTCTAATCAACATGTTTACTCTCTACAACACACACATAGTAATGTTTACTCTCTGAGGGTCTGGTTGGAACGAGGGGATTAACTGGAACTGGCGGGCGGCGGTCGGGGGACGCTTACCTCGCGTCTGGATGCGAAAGTTGATCTTGCTCTCCGAGGGATGGGTGATGCTGTACCCACAAAACTCCACGTCTACACTGAAAGCCCACACCAACACAGACAGACAGACTTTTATCAGTGTTGCATTTATTTACTTGTTTATTTATTTTGTTTTGGGGGGGCTTATTTGAGGGGGGTTTCTTTGGCGATGTTCCAATAATGTTTTACTTCCTGATACCTTGCGCATCGCAACAAATACCAATTCATTTAATAAATTGTTTTAAGTGCAGCCACAATTTATTGAGACAATAATTAAACAGTACAGTAACATTATAAAACAGTAGTACAACATCAACTTAAATGTGACCACCATCACATGATCAATTACGTGGTATCGGATCAGTGCCTAGACTTGTGTAATAACGATACCAGCATTTTGGCGAATATCGGAGGCAGTTTCATTTTGATCTGAACTGACGTTATGATTAACATTTACTAACATTTGGAACAAAGATGTATTGTGGAAACTCACTGAAGGAAGCCGCCAACAGAGATGATTTATGCTTTATATGTAATGTACCTGAACAATAAAATTGATCTTGACTTTGATTCTGAACACTATTGTCAGACTTTTTCTAAGTTAAATTCCCACAATTTTGCATCAGTCAAAAGAGACAAATTAAAGCGAAACTCAGCTGAAAAAGGGAGTAGCGATCAAATAATCTTACTCTATACCACTGTTCTCAAGCATTTATGTAAAGGACCCCCAAATTGTATTTGGCCGCAGACCCCCACATTAAAAAAGATGTTTTGCCAGGGATTCCTATAAGAGAAGAATTGTGTAAAAAATTCAAATATTATTTCAAAATGTTTCAAAAATAGGCGAAGTATAAAATAGGGTCAAAGTGGTTAACCTGGATCCGCAATTTGTTGGGGACCCCCTGGAACCCCCCCCCCAACTTTGAGAACCTCTCAACTTGTGGGTCCCCACATGTTTTTGGGTGGTTCCCATATGACAGTAAAGTGTCAATTTAAGGACTTTTAAGACCTTTTTAATACCTGTAATGCCTCAACTCCTACAATTCCAAATGCTTGTCAGGGTGGGGGGTCCCCAGTTCAAATATGATTCTTTTGGGGGGGGGGGGGGGGTCACAGCCTGAAAAGGTTGAGAACCACTGCTCTCTATACTACGAATGTTGTTCCTGTGGGGTGGGGGGGTGGGTTTTGAGGTTGTTCCAAGTTGAAAGAGAAAATCGGGGTCAAACTCATGACCACGCCAGTGGGTCAGGGCTGACGATCAGACAGTTACTTACTTCTTCATTACCAAGTATCTGAGGGAGTTCCCCAGCGTGTGGTCTTCATCATGCAGCACGAAGGTCACACAGCCCTCGTCAGCGCCATCTGCCTGCACCTGAACGCAACAACAACAACAACATCACAACATTTATCTCATGCACCTAGACAACAACAACATGGCAGAACAGCAGACATTTCAGCTGTGACATTACATTTTTACACTCCATGAACCACCGTTTTCATGGGAGCAAAATGTTGATCTTTTACATTCCTAAATTCCACTGTGTGCATGTGTGTAAGTGTGCATGTGTGTGTGTGTGTGTGACGGTATGTGTGTTTTTATGTGTGTAATGTGCAGTATGCCAATACGTGAACCATCAGTACTATACTTTTGCATGACACAATTGTGCAACGAAGTACAAAATAACACGTAAATTGTTGATCGATTATTTGTTAATATATAGATTTTTCTTTAATTAACCGTACTTCTGGATTAATCTGGATTATAACACTTCTTTATCAAACAATACAGAATATTACGGAACACAAAGTACGGAAGGGTAACATCCATGGTTTTAGGGTAAACACTGTATGTATGTATGTATGTATGTATGTATGTATGTGCGTGCGTGCGTGCGTGCGTGTGAGTATGTATGTATGTATGCATGCATGCATGTATGTATAGAGAAGTAAGGGCATTAAACACAGAATTCCATTTGTGGCAAGTGTCCAAGAAAGATACACAAATCAATCAATCAATCAATTAAACGTAATCTCTGTCAGACTTGGTCCATCACTACTATCAATTTATTACAGATAGGCTATAGCCCCCCCTACAAAAAAGTGCCCTGGTTATGAATAATCAGAATTATTAATATCATTATAAATGATATATACTATGTTAACTCCCATTTCAAGAAAACAGTCCTGAGTTATTTACAAATCAAATGCTGCCCTCCAGTGGACACACTCTGTGTTACAGGATTCTGTGGCAGATACACAGAATCCTGTATACAGATTTACATTAATGTTCATCTCTATATCATTTCAGTAATTGAATTTAATTGCATTCAGGTTTATTTTTTGTCTCTTTTAACAGTGAGATGGCTTTCTGATCTAAAGTTACTGCTTGTAGTTGTATCCTCATTCCTCCTCTCCTTACCAGGCACAGACTGCAACTCAGTCACAGTATAACTAACGGTGCATTTACATTACATTATATTACATTACATTATTATGTATACATAAGATACTCGTATGTTAGCTACTTACCATTTCCAGGACTGGTTTCTTCTCGCCATCTCCTGCCATGCTTTCAACTTTCAACAACAAGTAACACACTACTGTAGTCGCTTACACATGACGTACGGACAAAAACATGTGACGTTTAAACTCTTGACAGGAAGTTTTCACGCGGTTGTAGTTCACATGGCTCATCTCCACCGTGAGGCCAGAGGCCGAGGTGTGTCGTTAAAGAACTACATTTCCCGGAGAGGGGGAGAGGCTGCGTCAGGAGGAGGCTGCCGAGTGATTAGCGAAGCAAACAGGGTTGCCATGTCCACCTTTGGACTTCTGTGAAGTTGCTTGTAAATATTGCGAGTTGCGTTTTTTTGGGGGGGCTTGTTTCTAAAGTGTAGTTGCTTATTTGGGCTATTTATTATTTAAACCAGTGATTCTCACATATTTTCATGTTATGGTTTGGACCCTCAAATTCATATCTGAAAATGTTTTGTGCCAGAGCCCCTTACCAGATTTTGTTGTTAGAATGTTTAAAAAATATTCCAAATATTCCACTTCTTATTTCAAGATAAATAAAAAAAACGCGTCTCATAACGACACGTTGTGAGCTTGTAGACAGTAGATCAGCTATGTTCAATCATAAAGTGCCAAGTTGCTTCTTTTCTTTTGTTTTCATAGACCTGGTTGCTTGTTTCTTTCACAAAATCCGGCAACACTGACAAAAACATGTGACGTCTAAACTCTTGACAGGAAGTTCTACACGATTGTAGTTCCCATGGCTCATCAAAGGCTGGCGTGTGTCTTTAAAGAAATACATTTCCCAGAGAGGGAGAGGCTGCGTCAGGAGGCGGCTGCCTGCCGAGTGATTACTAGCAAAGCAAAGCAGAAGACAGTCACTCTAGAAGGATTAGCACTGCAGCTAGCCTGCTGCTAGCAGCCTAGGAACCTCTTTAAATGTTGACGGAACATTAAACCACACACTTTGAACGTCGAAGGTATCTCATTTGCGTCTCCCTGTGACTGTAGCTATAGCTAGCCATGTATTCTGTTGTTGTTCAGATATAGGCTCATTATTTACTACTTAGCTGGCACCGTTAGCATCGTTGTTGTTGTTGATATCCTGGTTTGTTTTTCACCAGCAGCTTTAACTGTTAGATTTAGTTGTTGATGATGTTTCCTAACATGATCCAAACGATATGTCAATCCAATGTGTGTGTGTGTGTGTGTGTGTGTGTCTCTCTCTCTCTCTCTCTCTCTCTCTCTCTCTCTCTCTCTCTCTCTCTCTGCTTCCTCTTTCTATTTGTCTTTCATCTCCATCCATCCATCCACACCTCTTTGCTTCTCCTCTTTTTCCCTCTTCCTCTCTCCCTTTCTCTCACTCTCTTTCTCTCTGTCCTTTCCTCTGTCTGTCTTTCTTTCTCTCTCTCTCTCTCTCACTCTTGCTCTCTCACTCTCATTCTCTCTTTCTCTCTCAGTCTTCCTCTCCCTTTCTCTTTCTCTTTCCACTTCCTCTTTCTATTTTTCCATCACTCTTTCACTCTCGTATCCCTTGGCCTCTCTCTCATCCTTCTCATCCCTGGCCTCTCTCTCTCATCCTTCTCATCCCTGGCATCTCTCTCTATTACACTCAATCTGTGTGTGTCTCGTTCTGCTGCTCTCCTGTTAACACCTCCATTATTTCCCTCCATTCTTCTCTCCGTTCCTGTGATCATAATCATGTCAGTGAGTTCACGTTAGCGTTACCTGAAATCCGGGGCTGTTGCCATGGCAATCCTGTTTGCTGTGGTGGCGCGTGGAACCACCATCCTGGCCAAGCACGCCTGGTGTGGTGGCAACTTCCTGGAGGTGACCGAACAAATCCTGGCCAAGATCCCATCCGAGAACAACAAACTGACCTACAGCCATGGCAGGTAGGACGCGCACACACACACACACACACACACACACACACACACACACACACACACACACACACACACACACACACACACACACACACACACACACACACACACACACACACACACACACACAGAGGAGCATGACTCCTCAGTTTGAATGGACATTATGACACTAGACTAGTGCATAATGACACAAACATACCGTAACACTCAAGTCATTCAAGTCAAAACAATTCTATTCAGTCACATAACTGACACCATTATTACACAGGATCACACTGGGTTGTTCCGGCAGCTTGTTCAAGATTGTAGCCAGACACAGACTGACAGAATAAGAACGTTTAAGAATTGGACAGAATAGGCAGAATAGACAGAATGGGAACGTTCATTCCATTACTTCAACCTGTGGGTCGGGGCAGCTGGTGGGCCGCGAAGATATTGCAAGTCTGCCCCCAAATAATTGTCATAGATTTTAATCCAAGCCGGAACCCAATCCGGATTGATCATTAAAATAAATGTGCTCTGAGAATGCACATGGCCCACCCACGTGCATTCTCAAGATGTTCAAGTTCCCCCCCCCCCCCCTAGTCCACCACTGTTACCACTGTATTTCTCTTTAACATAATTATCTGCTTCTGGTTCCCTGCACTTGACTGAAATGGTTTCCTCTGCATTATTTCAGCTATCTGTTCCATTACATCTGTCATGACAGAATCATATACCTGGGCATCACTGATGATGTGAGTACTTTATGGCGGTTGTGTGGTTTGACTGATTCGTTGATTGATATGATAAGAGACCTATTGAGTTTATGTATTCATGAATTAAACCACTTTAGTTTGAACCTGGTGTCCTATTTTGGGCACGTCATTTATAGGCAAAAAGTGACAAAAACAGCAAGATGACCTTCAAGCTCAGATTGTAGATTGCTGTTTTCACTTAAAGATACTGTATGTGATATTTTTTTATTAAATCAACAAAAGTTACTATAGAATGTTTGTTCAGTAACAGGGGTCTCCCTGTCTCCCCAGCTCTTTCGTAAACAGAAAATACAATTTTCTTTTCTTTTGTCTGATCATTTCCAATTTCACTTGTGTATCCTGTATGAGTTCTCTCTCCTGATTGGATGAAATTGGTGTCCTGACCCCGATCCCTGAAAATGTATTTTCTGTTCATTCAAATGCTGTAGAGTTGGGTAGACCCCTGTTACTGAACAAACACTCTATAACATTGGCTATTATGGAAATATAGAGCTATTTCAACACGGTTTCTGTTCTCTTGTTGTGCGGCAGGACTTTGAGAGGTCGCGTGCGTTCAGCTTCCTCAGCGAGGTGAAGAAGCGCTTCCAGACGACGTATGGCTCGCGGGCGCAGACCGCTCTGCCGTACGCCATGAACAGCGAGTTCTCCTCCACGCTCGCCGCTCAGATGGTGAGTCTGCCAACAATGCAAAGGGATTAGAATGAGCGGGAGCATGTGAGGTCTGCATGTGACTCCTCTCGGCCTCACAGGGGAGACTTGAAATGCAAGTCATGCATTTTACAGATGCCAGTTGTAAGCTGGATATATATATATATATATTTTTTAATGTTCTGTTTTCTCTTTAACGGGTGTGTGCAGATTTCTGCTTTTGTTTTCCTGTGGCCTGTAGAACAATGAATCTCCAACCTTTTAATTTCAAGGACCCCCCCCCAGTTTAGTATGCATTAGTCCACGGACCTCCCTAAACTCTGAGAGTGTACAATTGAAACCAAATGGAGCCGTAAGGGTCCATTTGGTTCCAATTGTACACTTTCTGAGTTACAGACCCGCAATGGTCCATTCGCTTCCTAACTATCAATCATTTAGCTGGGGACCCCCTGGAGCCCTCTCACAGACTCCACTTTGAGAACCACTTTGAGAACCACTTCTGTAGAACACTTCGAAACCACCGCAATATTAAGTCCCTAGATCTGTATACTTATCACTTTCTTAATAACTGTTATTATGGTCATGTGTCGATCCAACCAACTAACTACCCTCCCCTTGGTTTAAACTCTGTCTCCCACCGTTGTGTCCCCCCTAGAAACACCACTCAGACCCCCGGGGGTCCGACCGTCTGACAGAGACCCAGATGCAGGTTGACGACCTGAAAGGCATCATGGTACGGAACATAGGTGAGTCACTGTCACTGTTTCCTTTTAAATGTGCCACTCTGTAAATGGGGCTGAATAATTAATTAATTAATTATGTAATGAGCGATATGAGAAATATAATGGACATGGTCAAAGTTCTAATGTCAGTGGGCCTCATTCACCGACAGTGAATTAACGACATTGTCCCTGTTCTTGGCTTCACTGTGTGATTTGGAAACGTTTTTTTCTTTAGCACATTATGCCTGTTATCACACAGCGACAAGTGTCGGGTATCAGTTTGAAGCTTCATGTCGCTGGCGTCTGTACGACAAGACACAGACAGATCCACACAGCAGTCATTTTCATGTCCATGACTGGGAATTGGACTCCTATTGTAATTCAAACACCCTGACCAACCTGGTGCTGCATGCTGTGAGGTCATGTCCACACAGGTTCACTTTGTCACTCTGTTCCTCCATATGTCCAGTCCATCATGTTCTGAGCCTTAACAGGACCCTCCTACCAGCACCAAGACCACCCTGGTGTCCTCCTTATATGGAGAGGTTGGGGTGTGGTGTATATACAGTATATCTCTATCTATGTCTGTATGTCTGTCCCGAGAATAACTCGGGCACTGTCGAACCGTTTAACTTCAAACTTGGTGTTTATGTGTGTGTCGCAGATGGCAATTCAGTCTTACAAATGGTTTCAGAGAAACAAAAATATCTGAACTGTTGAGGAATGCATCAAATATCTGTGTGTCTGGGGGGGGGGGGGGGGGGGGGGTTGCATCGACTTTCCTGATTGGCCAACCTGACCCGTCGGCTTCACGCATTGGTGGAGCTTTGCGTCACGTTTGTGCCTCTGCGCCAATATAAGTGAAGAACGTCATACAAGAACGTCATACAATCAGCTTTCAGGTTACTGGTATGAAGAGTGAAAACTATGTACAAGAGAAGAAAAAATCAAGGAGGGGGGGTATATTGCATGCACAAGCCTGTTGATTTAGGATGATCTAAATAATTTCACATTGAACAGCTAAAGAAAAACAGTCATGTAATTTCTCTATCGCTCCATTGCTTTGACTGTCCCTAAATAATAATACATATACTGTATGTGTATTGAATTGTGTAATTAAGGTAATTCAAGGAAAGGGGACTGGTTCCCTAAAGACCAGGACCCGCCGCAGTTGTGTCCGATTAGAACTAAATTGAGATATCTAACCTGTGTGGTTCGGAAGGTGGTTCAAGGCAACTAGTAGATCAAGCCAAAGGAGTAACCATAAAAACAGGACTCACACAAACGTAGTGGGTAACTATGCGACCTATCAAAAACTATATGAGATGAAAGCCGCCTTAAAAGTAACTAAAGGATATATTGAGAGATATTGTGTATTTTGTTTTGTCTGTAGACTTGGTGGCTCAGAGAGGAGAGAAGCTGGAGCTGCTCATTGACAAGACAGAAAACCTGGTTGATTCGGTGAGTTTGTTGATTGGATCATATTTCTTCTAACATGAAGGAACATGAAGACAGTTTATGACCCTGACATGTGTTTTATATTGTTGCTGTCGGGCAGAAACCTTGTATCTCTATATCTCCCTACTTTGTCATAGAAGTGCCGCACAAAAGTCACACAACGTTGTGAGCTTGTAGATCAGCTATTTTCACTGTTTTTATATGTTTTAAAATAATTTAAAAAAGGAATGGTTTTGGACATACAAGGTTTTCCACCCGAAAGCAACGATATGTAGTCTTACTCTTATGTAAATGGCTCATTTGTTTAGTATGATGATTTATGATTTAATATAATTTAGCAAACTTTAGCATTGATGAGAATTGCGTCATAAAAACTTGTGTGAGATCGTAATAAGTAAACATGAAGGCAGTCATTTTAAGTCAGTCAGTCAGTCATTTTAACGATCACTAGGTGAGGTTTTGGATTGCGTTACTGATTGATGTAACATTTAGATGTTTTAAGGACATGATGTACCCACTTACCTGAACTCTTATTTCTTCCTCCAGTCGGTGACGTTTAAGACGACCAGTAGGAATCTGGCCCGTGCCATGTGCATGAAGAACCTTAAACTAACGCTGGTCATAGTACTGGTGTGTCTGGTGAGTATCAACAACACACAATAACGGGCTGATGTATGGGCCATTATTTGACGTTTTGGATGACATCAATGTCTGAAATTATGCAGCCGATGTGTCCCGATTTTTAGCCATGGGGAAAAATGCATTCTACCATGCAGCCACCAAAACGTGGAATGCCTTACCAAAAGCCATTTAAGATATCGACTCCCCACCCAAACTCAAAACTAACCTAAAAAAATGGCTTATCTTAAAATACAATTGAGCTTAGTATAACACCTTTGAACACCTCAGTAGTAGCATCCTCTTCCTCACGCCCTACCGCTCCTTTTTCTGTAAATATATGTATTTACAGTATGTATAAAATATGTTTTCTGTTACCGATGAATTGAGTACAATGGACGATAATGGAATCAAGCCCCAGGGGCTTTTTATGTTATCCTTTTAGCATAACTTTTGACTGTATTGTTAGCAATCTTATTAATAAAGTATTCAATGGATCAATGAATCGAACCACTTTCAACCTGGCATTCCTATTTTGGGCATGTCGTTAAAGTTTCTTTCAAATAAATACATAGATATTTAGTAGTTGCTGTAAGCGAGAGTTTCTGGTTATAAATGGAAGTAGCTATGTCACCGTGGAAATCATCAGTCTGTGTCCCAAAGGAACAACTGGCATTTGTAAGCTAAAACTGGTTAAAGTTAAAATGGGTAGCTGAAGTTATTGCTGAGCTTAAAAGTAAATTCTAGCATAACCAAAGTCTTGTTTTTTTGGAAACCACAAGCGGATGCAAGGCTACTTCCTCTGAGAAGTGGAACCCTAGTGGTTCAAGTACAGCAGAATGCCTGCTTTCTTTTTTTAGTGTGCAGACTGGGGTTCCACTAGAGTACAAAGAATATTCTCAGATGGGGGTCTGCAGCCAAATAAATATAAAATAAATGTGGGGGTCTTTGACATGAAGATGTTTGAGAACCACTGGATTATAGCATAATGTTTTAAACACATGATGTTCCTCTCTGTGCTCCTCAAGGTGGTCCTCTACATCATCGTCTCTGCTTCCTGCGGAGGTCTCAGCTGGCCGAGCTGCGTCAAAAAATGAGATGATTAGATGATAGAGAGAGAGAGAGAGAGAAAAGAGGGAGATAGAGGGAGAAACTCTTGTCCACCAGGTTCTCTCCATCACCTTCGAACACAAAGGGAAACACCACTCTCCTTGCTGGAACATTCATAAAGTCCTCCTTCCTGGCTTCCTCCTCAGTGGCGTGAACTTTGACCTGTCTTCTGGACACAGAGAGCCCCCCCCCCCCCACCACACCCCCTCACCGTTCCCATAGAGATGGACAGCATCCATCTGCTCTTAAGCATCTCTGGACCATTCATGTCTCATAATAGGGCTGGGTGATATGACTTCAAATCAATATCACGGTTATTTCATTATTAAAGAAATAGTAAAAAATAACAGATCTACAAGCTCACAACGCGTTGTTAGCTTGTAGATTGCCTATTTTTGTACGCCACCATTGTACAATGAAGTATAATACAGGGTTAAAAAAATCATATGAGCAAGATTTAGTCGGTTATTGATTGAGAATGTCGGTTTCGATATATTTCCGGTTAATTACCCAGCCCTATCTCATAGAGTAGTAAACACGCTTGTCTTGTTGTCTCATGAAGACCACACAGCTGCAGTATGTAGGTGATTCATACCACAATGAACCACTCAGATGTTACTGATTTTTGACGCTGTTAAACCCCATTCATATTTAGTCGCACGACGGCATCACACCCCGAAAATAGCCGATATACAAGTTCACAGCGCATCGTGTTGTGATCATGTAGATCGGCTATTTTCTGTGTGCGACGGAGCATAATTAGACTTAAATGTCTTGCTTTTTCTCTTTAACAAAGGCAGTATTTGGACATGCAAGCTGTACATTGCATAGTGTAGTTTCAGATCCAACAATAAAGCCCAATTCATAATTAAAAGAGCTGATCTACAACCTAATGTGACGTGTTGTCAGCTTCTAGATCGATCAGTCTTTGTCTGCAAAGTATAAGTAAAATTAACGTATATAAATTATAAATTAACGTATGAATTAAGCTTAATTACTCTGCACGGTGCAATTATCCTGGTCAAATCACAGAGGATAATACAATAATGTGACTCAACTAACGCAGTATGTACCCCACAAAGGTTGGTTTTTACACTCAGAGTTAAAAGGTTTTGCTGTGCATGTGTCTTCATCTAACAAACCAACTCAAGAGCCAAACTCCCAATGCTCAAATTTCTGCCTCCTCACCTCCTCTCACCTCCAGCATGGCGGCGTTACGGTGAAATTGTTGACCTGCCGAAATATGTGACCAACTTGTTGGACTTCACATGACGTCATTGTCTGAACGAAAATCACTGCTGTATGTTTAACAGAGTTAAACTTACTGGTATTTAGGCCATGTATTGCAAGACCTCAATGTGTGTTATGTGAGGCCCAAAAGATCACCAATTTCACCGTAACATCACCATGCAGGAAGACACAGGCTGGAGCGGGCAGAAATGTGAACGGTGACTTTTGCTGATGACAACAAACCCTCCTTTTCTCTTTTTTTTGTTGTTGCTCAAAGACACTGATGTCTGATGTCTTTAATGTTTCATTCTCACCAAGCACAGTTACACATATCATTTGCCATACAAATGTAAAGAAAAGAAATTATATTATGATGTAAAATCAGTACATTAGATTTGTATTAATCTAAGAGCTAGTGACTGACAGTTCTGTCAAGTCGAGCCTGATTTTGAGTGAATCTGGCTCCCTAGATGTGAGAGGAGAGGTGTCTCCCCTCATAGGGTGCTGCTCAACATGCCTATTATGTCATTTTTCTTTTTTTTAACAGAATGCACTTTTGACATTGTACATAATGTTTGCTTTCCTGCCACCATATGGTTTATAATCATGTGAGTATTTAATTATTATAAATCCAGATTTGAAATAATAAAAACATCATTAAATCATTAAAAAAAAAAAAACTTGAGAGAAAATGCCTGATCAAACTGATGCTATTGTTAGTTGGTGCTTGCAGTAATTATTTATTTAATGGGGTCAAATGAGATGGGCTTAGCTTTGAGATTTTAGTCACGGCACCAGACCAATCGGTGATCTACCTGAAAATGAAACATTTGTGTTTATTAAAGAGCTGGAGAGACGGGGAGACCCCTCCCTGAACAAACGGTAGCAATGATACTATCAGAATATAGAATTAACTTTTGAACAAAATACCTATTGTTTCAAACTATCTTACAGCATCTTTAACAAGCCCTACAGTAGCCTATATACTTATGACAAATAGCGAAGTGCATCATACCACAAAGTTTGTACATCCGCTAATACCGCTATTATTATTATTTTATTTTTTTGGAGAAATGTAGGAAATTGTAAAAGAATTCAGAAACATTTTACATTTTACATATTTGCCCAAAGTAGGGAAGGGAAGCCAGGGTTAATGTGGTTAATAACACATATTTTTTTAATAAGACAGACTACATTCCCCAAAAGGAAATGCATATTTAATTCGGTCTGACCAAAAGCAGGGATAAAAATACATATCCCCCCACCGGCCATAAAAATGTATGACCTGGGCCATATCAAATGTATTATTTATTATTTTCAGAATATTTGCTTTCTCATATAACTTGGCTTGCGAGGCGTGTGAGCTTGTAGATTGGCTATTTTCACAATGTTTGCTTCTTTCTTATATTATTTGACAATTTGGCCAATGTTTGACCAGTTTAGTATAGTTTGTTGATTACTTTTAATGCAGTAGGCTAATGGTCTTTTTCTTTTCTTTCTTTATTTTTTTGAGTTATTGAAAGGGTCTTAAAAGACCTTAAATTGTCACTTCACTGTCATCTGGGGACCCCCCCCCAAAAAAAAATAATCATGTGGAGTCTAGACCTCCCTGGGGGTCCTGACCCACAGGTTGAGAACCACTGCCTTATCACGTGACGTTGACGTGGTCGGAGAGGACCAGAGCGGTACATTCAGCACCAGGTGAGGAGAGCTTCTACAATCAGTGACACCTGTTACTACACTTCAGTTAGAGACACATTTTTGACTGGTAACACAAGCCTTTACAGATAAAACTAATGCATCTTGAGAATGTAAGTTCACTGAATTACAACTTTGTCATTGTTGTTGTCAAACTGAACTTGCTCGGACTTTTTATGGCGTTTGAAAGCGATACAGGCTCGTCTTGTGTCTTTAGCACATTTAATAATAATAATTTAATTAAGTTTCTTTTAATCCAGTTCTGTTCCAGAGTCGACAGCTTATCGACAACAACCGACTTTTATGCAGTGGTGGAAAACATACTATTTTTTTTTACTTAAGTAAAAGTATCAATACTGCAATGCAGAAATACTCTTACAAGTACAATTCTGGTATTCAGAATTTACTTGAGTAAAAGTACCAAAGTATTGGCATCAAAATGTACTTAAAGTACCAAAAGTAAAAATGTACTTACCAAAAGTAAAAGTACTCATTATGCAGAAAACGTCCATTTCATGTTTTCAAAATGTTTAAAATCTTTTGAAAATATCAGATCTACAAGCTCACAATGCAAATGGCCGAAATGTATTTAGGGCTGAAGTGGTTAATGTATGTTTTGTAATAATAATCAATCTACATCTACAAAAAAAAATCATAATGATGGTGGAGTAAAAGTACAATATTTGCCTCTGAGATGTAGTGGAGTACACTAGAAGTAAAAGTGCAGAAAATTGGAAATACTCCAGTAATATACCTCAAAACTTTACTTAAGTACAGTACTTGAGTAAATGTACTTAGTTACTCTCCACCACTGCGTTTATGTAAAATGTGAAGGGTAATTTCTAATTACAGGCTAGCTTTTTACTACCATCTACTGGTGACTGTGTAAAAGTTCTCGCTGGACCCCTGACTGAATTCACTGCCATGTCTAAATAACATCTAGCTAGAATTACAAGCAGTGGTGTAAAGTAACTAAGTACATTTACTCAAGTACTGTACTACAGTAAAATGTTGAGGTATTCTTTTACAATGTTCAATACTTTTACTTCTGCTCCACTACAAATATTGTGCTTTTTACTCCACTACAATTATATGAAAACTTTAGTTACTATAGTTATTTTGTAGATTCTGATTATTATTTAAACATTCATTAACCACTTCAGCCCTATATATATATATATATATATATATATATATATATATATATATATATATATATATATATATATATATATATATATATCGGCTTGCGATGCATTTGTGAGCTTTTAGATCGTCTATTTATTTTTATTTTTATAGGTTTATGTGAAAACTTGAAATGGGACATTTCTGCATAATGGGTACTTTTACTTTGGTACTTTAAGTATATTTTGATGCCAATACTTTTATACTTTGACTAAAGTACATTTTGAATACAGGACTCCACATTGCAGTGTTGATACTTTTACTTAAGTAAAACATGTGAGTACTTCTTCCATCACTGATTACAAGGACACCAGCAGAAGTGCATGGTTGGATAGAAAAGTATTTAATTGCAATGTTCTGTTAAGATAATTGAGTTATTAGCTTGTATCGGTACATTTTTCTAAAACTGCCCGAGTGAGTAGCCAACCGGAATATTATTGACACCCTTTTTTAAAGATGTCATAGCCTATAGGAGTGAGTATCTTATTTTTAAACGATGTACAGGCTTACAACTATTTTTACATCACCTACCCTTCTCTTCCTTTACTACATGTTTATGTCTGTAATCTAATTATAGGCTAGCCATGTGATGGGATCTCATCTCTTACACACACACACACACACACACACACACACACACACACACACACACACACACTCACACTCACACTGGTCAGAGGTCCATGGGTGGTGGTGGGGCACTTAAATAGAACACCTCTAGGGCGCTCTGACCTCATGGGTGAAAGAGGATCCTGCTTCACATACTACAAATACACTGACTTTACCTTGGGTCATGGACTGCTGTTCACATAGCCTACATACAATGTGTTTCCTGCTTACAACCCCTGGTATATGGGCTCAGGATTAGTCAAACCTAAATTGGTGAAGGAAAAAAAAAACGTTGGATAAGCATTTTTATTTATTTTAGTCATAATTAATTAGGTTCATAACCATGTGTAAATAAAGGATAACTGTGTGGTGCCACCAGTTGAGCCAATTCACTTCAGATAAGCTACAGTTTGGATGGTTCCATCTAGTGTTTTGAGCACAGTTGTTGAAACGTTTACTGCAGTGTTGTTCTCAAAGTGGGGTCCAGGGACCCTAAGGGGTCCTTGAAGGGATTCCAGGGGGTCCCCAGCAATGCATCACAATCAGTTTAACCCTATTTCATACTTAAGCTATTTGAAAATAGCCAGTCCACATTAAACTGGCCTGTTTAAAAAAAAACATTTGGAAAACAATCTTGAATTGTGAAAATATTTTGGTACATTTGAAAATGTTCTTCTATGGGGGTCCCCTGCACAAAATCCTTGCAGATGGAGAGACGATGTGTATCCGTTTGGGGGGGGGGGTCCTTGACATGACAATGTTTGAGAAGAAGCACTGATCTACAGTAAATGTTAGTTATTTCTTCACTACACATGCCAAGCAGCCAAGCAGGTTGCCTTGTTTCCTTGTGTTAACCATCTCACATTGTCTCTTTAAGACAATGCCGCATTTCTCCAGTATTTGCTGCAGGCATGTTGGCTCTCAGGGCTCTCTGTCAACTGATGGGGTGTTTTTGTCACCATGGTATGCTGTGAGGAATCTCCCCCCTCAGCTTGACCTGCTACTTGGTGGGGCCATCTCTGGCACTGGGCTCTGTGTGGGCGCGTCTGTTCTCTGGGTGACACTCCTGACGGCTCCAGGCACCGCTGGCAAAGGGCCAGCCAGGAGGGAGGGGAAAGGCAGGCTCTCTGCATGGTGCCTGAGGGCTCTTTTGGAGATAGAACAGCATTGTGTCATTAGTCTGTCTATTGCAATGATGTTCTTGAATGCATCTGGAGCCAGTGAGATGATTGTGTGTGTGTGTGTGTGTGTGTGTGTGTGTATATATATTAATATTCACTCACTCACTCACTCACTCACTCACACTCTCTTAGTTTTTTCGTAAATTAATGCCCTGCTTGATCATACTACAACGTCACACACAAATATCAAAAGTAGCAGATCCACAAGGTTCGCAGCACGTTTTGAGCTTGTAGATCTGCTATTTTTTATATTTTGGGATTTGAATCCTGAAAAGTACGTTTTTGGTCATCTGAGGTTTCCATCGGACAGAGACGATATATATATATATATATAATCAACTTTATTGTCACATCACAGTATTACACGAGAGAGAGAGAGAGAGGAAATCTAAGCTGTATGGAATGAGGCTGTTGAAGTTGAAGACGAGGCCAGAATAACCATTTCTGACAGCCAAATGGTGGAGCTACAGTAGGGTTAACTGGGGCACGTGCGGTCAGGAATTTAATGTAGGAGGATACAGAGGAAGCTCATCTGTTTCACATTTATGTCTGAATTTACTGCATGCAGACTCGGAGTCACCTTGAACAGGAGGGCAGAACAATATATACAGTTGGGGGTAGTCTGCCTCAATTTCACAGGAATTTCAAGTATCAAATGTTTCGTTTTTGTATGGCCGTTGACCACGGTGGGTAGAGTTACATACATCCACCAATGAGTCTAAAAGCTCTTGTCTGGTTGAGAGTGTATGAGCCGTTGAAAGGCTGCTGTGTGCTGAAAACATGGAGCAAGCAAAGCCAAGTCAACAGTGCTCAACACCAATATCTAAATATTTATACAGCATGGTCTCCAAAATTACAACGTTCACTGTCTTGGACTTGGACACAATGGACTTGGAAATGCTTACTTACTTTGTGTCATGTCCCTTTTTTTTAAAAACATAATTTGGCAACCCGTGCTTTGCACGTGATTGACAACCTGTCAGTAGCCACGGTTGTGGTGGTTCCCAGGGTCGGGAATGGGATAAGGACCTTATATGGATTAGGCAGCAGAAATAGTGTGGGAGTTAGAGGTCTTAACCCATAACGCATCTGTGTGTCATTTTAACATTTCTTAGGCTAGTCAAAAATAGCAGATCTACAAGCTCATAGTGTGGCACCGCGTGCCGCGCTATGAGCTTGAAGATCTGCTATTTACTTTTTTGAAAAATTGTGAAAATGTGTGCATTTTTTTTTTTATATATATTTTAAGCAAACATTTGTAAAATGTTTTGTTCCAGGGACCCCCCAGAAGCAAAGATTTTGAGTTATTTTTAAGTTTCGCTTAAAAAATATATACATTTAAAGATTTGCACAAATTTTCACGATTTTTTAAAAAATGGCAGATCTAAAAGTTCATGTGCTATGAGCTTGTATATCTGCTATTTTTGAATAGCCCAAAGAAATCTAAAATGACAGAGATGCGTCCCCCGGATTGAATGGTTTAACTGATGCTTAAGTGGTTAAGGGTTAAGACAACGGAAGGTGATGCCTTGTAGGTCGGTTCGGTGAAACCTTAAATATGTGCCAAATGATAGCCAGCTTCTTCTCTTTTTAGCTAATGAGATAAGAATGATTTAAACCAGTATGTGCACTGTATAAAGAACCTTAATGAGCTACACAGGTTGGAACGGCATTTAACAGTGAGTGTGTGGTTTGTGTGCTGTAGTAACCTGTTCTCTTGAGAGCTCTCAGTAAGTAACCACCTTGTATCATTGCATTTTGTTTTTGTACCCTTTGTGTGGACTTTATTACTTGTGAGCCTTAGCAACGCACAAATTAAAACTGAAGTTCCACGACGCATACAGTACTAACACATCTGACGGTCTGACCACCATCCATGAAATAAGTAAATAATGTTTTGTGTGGATTTTGTTTGTAGGTCGTTTTTTTTGTTTGTTCCTCACACAGCGTTTCGTGTTCAACCTCTTTCTACCAGTCCTCTTCTCATTATTCCTCGCAATTCCACTTCTCTCCCTCACCGGGGGAAAATAAACACTGGCTGAGCCATTCTCTCGTGAAAGAGAGACTCTGGCTGCTTAGCAACACTGAATGCCGATTCAGCCTGGCGGGGCCCTGGCCACTCCCCATGCAGTGAGCTCGGCATGGGTAAGGTAACAAGTCGCTGTGCTCCCAAACACAACGCCACACTGACTGGACACAGTGAGTGAGTCCTCAGCCCATGCCACTGCACTGATAGCGGCCGACGCCAGCGCTTTGACTGAGAGCGAAGCCACATAACTTCAGTGCATCGGCAGAATCCCTCGGCTTGGCAGGGCTCCTGACGCACAGGGAGGGAACAGGGGGTTGTCCTGTCCTGTCCTGGCTGTCTGCAGCAGTCATCACACACCAGTGCCTGCCTGCCTGCTCGGTTGTTGGTCGGATTTAGTGCCGTGGTGGAAGGGAAGCTCTAATGGGATTGTCTGTGACAGAGGAAAGTAGGTGAACCTGTGAAAGCCGACAGACCTCTGGGTTTGATACGATAGACGACACCGTGGCCTCCCGACTGGCAGTGCAAGCTTCATTAACTGCAACTAAATGAATGGAGGGGGACAGGACGGGTGTAGAGGTATTACTAGACGGATTCGTTGAAGTTTTGACAGCGGTTAATGGTTAATTAACTCTACATTATGTGTGGTTTGTCATTGTATGCTTATCTTTTGTTTGTATTTTTAGTGTAGTGTTCCTCTGCCTTAGCTTAAAGTTTATTGTTCTGTGAACATAGACAAGTCATGTTTTTTACGTCAGGTTACAGGTATACAGTATTACTGTACTTTTACAAAGGACACCTAAGCCAAGCCAAAAGAAGACTTGAACCCTTAAATCATGGTGTGAGTAATGACAGTAGCTGTCAGATCTGCATGGTGCTCACAGCGGCAGGCCTGTTTAATTTCTGTCGTGGTTGTGTGAGATTCTTGTTTGTTTAGCTGCTTGAACCCTATTCTGCGGGCGAACATTCTGCGAAAATAACAAATCTACAAGCTCACAACACGTGACCTTGTGAGCTTGTAGATCTGCTGCTTCTGCAAACAGCACAACAGGTGTATGGGGGGGAAATTAGGGGGTCTGGAAGAGCCCTGGGATTCCCCGGTCAACTAAGTACATGGTAAATAGGGCTGAAGTGATTAAGCAGTCAGGTTTTGCAGGAGAAGTCTGGATGACTAAGCACTCTGTCTGTTACTACTAAGGGAAACCTTTTTACCCTGAGAAGGGTGAGGGGTGTGTTGTTGCTCAACCTATTTAACAAACATCTTTCACATTTGGACTATTGTACTTTGGGAACAAACTAACATGGAGACAAAAAGCAAATGAGTTTGATAACTCAGGGAGCACGCTGCTGATATTCCAGTGGAATTCCAGTTATTTTTAATGGAAGCATCTGTTATTGTGCTCGCATACAGCATGTCTCAAAGTTCAGTATAAGGTGTGATGTTGAGATGTGTGTCAATCATGCAGGGGATGCAGCAGTTAATCAAACTAATCAATGTAATTGATCAATAATTAAACAAAGTAATCAATATTTTGGGCATGTCATTATAGGCGAAACGTTAAAAAAATAAAGTCAATAGTCAATCTACAAGCTCACAGCCTTTTGAGCATGTAGATCTGCTATTTTTGAGTAATCGTAAAAAGTAATCGATAGAATAATCGCTAGGAAAATTCCGGATAGTTGCAGCCCTATGAAACAAGATACCCCCTGCCTTAAGGAAGAGAGCATAGAATTACACACTTGCAATGGGAGCCTTCCTCTTTACATTGTCACGCATCGCGTGCCAGAAAGTGTGCCATCATTGCAGCGTGCTGTTAACTGAAATATGGTGTCTTCTGAGAAATCTAAACGGTAATCTGTATAATAACGGGCTGTGCAGAGTATTGTGATCCCCCAGATAAAGGCAACGTGCCAGTACATTTCTGTTCTTTTGGGCTAGAAGTTTGATTACTATGATTAGCATGTTGGTCATTGGCTGACTGGCAGAAAGCGCACAGTACAGAGTGTAATTGTACCGTTGTCTAATAGTTGAGCCTGCAGCTACAGTAGCTCTGACGTTAGCTGCTAACTAACTGAACACAGGTGTCACTTACTGTAGGTCTTACTTGACAACCGTGAGGCAGTGCTTCCCAGCCTTTTCTGGATCAGGGCCCACTTGATAAACTGGGCGATCCGCGTGGGCCCACCCATCTGACCACTTGACAGCCAAATTCGGCTGCTGTGCTAAGTGGTCAGAGATGGGTGGTTGGGTGGGTGCTTTTTCAGAGCATGTCGATTGGGTTCATTGGATCAGTGCAACTAATGTATTATGCTTCAAGTTCCTATTTATCAGTATTATACTTCAAGTTCCTATTTATCAGTATTATACTTCAAGTTCTTATTTATCAGTATCACAATTTACATATTATATATATATTTTTTTAAATATTTAAATCTATGTTTTAATACATTCTTAGTGTTTTGACAATTATTTGGGGGCCCGCTTGCCATATCCTCACGGCCAACCGGTGGGCCCCGAACCACAGGTTGGGAGTCGCTGTCTTAAAGAATTCCATTCATTTCACTTTGCTGAATAGTAGCTGGAACAACAGGCATTTATTTTCATTTCCCCGCAGGTGTTAAAACTAAAGGTTCAGTCAGAGTGAATCCTTACAGCCTTCAGGTAATGGTTGCTATCAAATTCCAGCACAGCATACAAGTACAGAACACAAGACCAAGGCTAGGAAAGCGGTATTTATTTAAACATTTAGTCACTTAAACCCTATAGACTTTAGTAAACTGGATCTGAGTTGGCTCTGTACTTGCACCACTTTTTCCGTCTACACCTAATCTCGTTGCCTCCAGAATGGTAATGTTGTTGTTCAAGTGGTTAAATCATAAGACTTAAAGGACAACTTCACCCATTTTCAACCTTTCTTCATATAATAGGTCCTCACTAATACTCATGATAAAATGGTACCATTTTTTTCTACTTGGTCTATGTCTCAGAGGAGGGCTGTGGACAGTTCAGAAACCCGTCTACCAGTGACATCATCGTTAGGCAGATTTTCATTAACACGAGAACAATGGCTTCTATTATTGCTTTGCAACTTTCCAGGAATAGAAAGCCTGCAGTTTCTATTTATATAGAAAATTACTTGGATTCCGTATCGATGATGTCACTGGTAGACAGGTTTCTGAACAGCCCTCCTCTGAGACACAGAGTAGAAAAAATGTGTAAAATTTTATCATGAGCATTAGTGAGGACCTATTATATGAAGAAAGGTTGAAAATGGGTGATGTCGTCCTTTAACAACTCCTCATGCTGTGGCCTGAATAACTAGTTCTTAAACACTTTCAACCTGGTGCACCAATTTGATTGGGCATGTCATTATGGGCTCAAAAATAGAGAAAATATTAGATCTATTCAAGCTCAAGTTGTGAGCATGTGCTATTAGCTATACAAAAAAGGGGGCTTAAGTCGTTAATTCATTGTAATACTGTATTCCAAAAGAAACCTCTACATGTAAGATAAATGTTCCTGTGACATAATTGTTTTATCCACCCTGCTGGGGCCCCCTCTGTTATTGAAGTGCAGCAGACCGTAATCTACTTCACTTACAACAATCAGGATTCATGTTGTGTGACACCCAGTGTGACACTGACTGGATGTGCATCTGTAGAATTGCACAATGTCTTTTTTTTGTTGTTGCATTTAGTTTAGAACTTCCAAGTTCAAACTACCATAAAGTTGGTCTGTAAAATGTTATTTGACTGGAACATATTGGGTTTGATCTGATGTCTTCTGCTGTGCTGGTCGGTTCCACACTGGTGGTGTCATTGTTGTTGGGAAGCTTAGCAGGCCAGACAGCGTTGGCCAGGACACTACAAAGCTGTTTAGACTGGCTTTCAGGGCAGAAGTCTCTGTGACTACTCATGACACCTCACATTAAAGGTGCTGTAAGTGATATTGTTTTTGTTTAAAATAATATATTCTGATGGTAATCATTGCTATAGAGTGTTTGTTCAGTAACCGGGGTATCCCTCAATGTCTAAAAAAAATTCAAAGACATCTGGTCGGGATACCAGTTTCATCCACTAGTCAGGAGAGAAAGAAAAATTGCAGTGAAATTGCAATTGATGAAACGAGAAAAAAGAGGGGGAAAAGTGTTTAAAATGAATGAAAAGAATAGGTATCCCGACCTGCAAATGATGTATTGTATTTTCTGTTTTCCTAAAGAGCTGGAGAGACGGGGAGACCACTGTTGAACACTCTATAGCAAGGATTACTACTATCCTAATATAGAGCGTTAACTTTTAAACACAACTTTTAGTTTTAACCAAACAATATCACATACAGCACCTTCACCTGAATACTGTTTTGTGGAGCATTTTTCACACATGTTTAAAGTAACATTGAGGATTTTACTGAATATGTTACTGTATCAAGACTAGGATCACGCATTTCATACTTGTAGTGATATTTTGAAAACATAAAAATACAAATGCCAACAGGTCACAAAAATGTGAAGTTAATTAATTTCTACCGGCTGATGGCTTAACAGTCTGCAGTACAGTCAATCACTAACCTGAACTTTGGTCACTGGTGCATTTTTCATTCAACTTGGCCATAAATAATTTGGTGTGTATGCAGGTACTATTACAACACCTTAACCTATAACATTACCAACTAACTTAGTTGACTGGCTCATTTGCTAGACATTGGAGATCATTTTACAAATGAGATCACACCCACATCATGTCTCAAGAAGAGATGTTTTAGCAGTTCTCTTTACTTGTGTTGAAATGTGGCTTAACACCATTAAGGATTTACGTTTTAATGCTCATCTCAAAATGTGCAGTATTGAGATGTTTCTTAATCTAAAAGTACAGCATATTGATATGTTTATATTGCAAATATTTATTAAATGGATCTCCCCCCTCTCTCTCTCCCCAGTTACCCACACTTGACCGTTGAAGACCCTAATCCTTGATGATGGTTTAACGGATTACAGTCGTAATTAATCCATGGATGTGACTGTTGATTGTGAGCTTCTCTGAACCTTTGAAACTTTTGAAACAATTGATAACAAGTGGATATATCAACTCCAGACACCGCTCCATCATGTCCAATAAAACATTTAGCGTGTCCACTGAGGATCTGTTTGGAGCCATGGGCAACAATGAGACATGTAGCGTGTCCACTGAGGACCTGTTCGGAGCCAGGCGAGGTCAATCTACCCAAAGTGGTCTACAGCTCACGTTCTTTGCTGCAAACTCACCCGACTCCTCCGGCAACTTAAATGACAGAGAGGTCAACGTGCTGGAGGGCCGTATCACCCAACGACCCGTCACACTGTCGCCCAACAACAACAGCTGGGTGACCGTACCTACGCCCACAGACGATAACGGTTTGGTTTTCTCGAATGAAAACACAAACTGGGGAATGAGCGCCCCGGACAGCAGCCTGATGGAGGACCACCATCCTGGAGGTATGACAATCACAATTATTACAGAATCTCCAATTATTTTTTGCATAATCGTTATAATCGTTTCCATGTTGAAAAATGTTCATATATATATATATATATATATATATTTTTTTTTTTTAATAGCGTAAATAGGCAATCATAGCAACTCATAATGTAATAACGGCTCATAATGTAATAACGGTTCATAATGTAATAATTTAAATGTAATAAAAACTCATAATGTAATAATCAGCTCATAATGTAATAAAAAAGTGAGCGCATAACGTAATAACAGATTTTTCTATAATGTAATAATGTAATAATGTGTTACATTATAAATCTCACGTAGCCGCTTATAATGTAATAAAAGTTCATAATGTAATAATGACTCATATTGTTGAGAAAAGTAAAGTGTTACATAATAATAATCATTATCAGTATCATGGTCAGTATCAGTATCATGGTCAGTACCATGGTCAGTATCATGGTCAGTACCATGGTCAGTATCAGTATCATGGTCAGTACCATGGTCAGTACCATGGTCAGTATCAGTATCATGGTCAGTATCATGGTCAGTACCATGGTCAGTATCATGGTCAGTACCATGGTCAGTATCAGTATCATGGTCTGTATCATGGTCAGTACCATGGTCAGTATCATGGTCAGTATCATGGTCTGTATCATGGTCAGTACCATGGTCAGTATCATGGTCAGTATCAGTATCATGGTCTGTATCATGGTCAGTATCATGGTCAGTACCATGGTCAGTATCAGTATCATGGTCTGTATCATGGTCAGTATCAGTATCATGGTCTGTATCATGGTCAGTATCAGTATCATGGTCTGTATCATGGTCAGTACCATGGTCAGTATCATGGTCAGTACCATGGTCAGTACCATGGTCAGTATCATGGTCAGTATCATGGTCAGTATCGGTATCATGGTCAGTATCAGTATCATGGTCAGTATCAGTATCATGGTCAGTATCATGGTCAGTACCATGGTCAGTACCATGGTCAGTATCATGTCAGTATCATGTCAGTATCATGGTCAGTATCATGGTCAGTATCAGTACCATGGTCAGTATCAGTATCATGGTCAGTATCATGTCAGTACCATGGTCAGTATCAGTATCATGGTCTGTATCATGGTCAGTACCATGGTCAGTATCATGGTCAGTATCATGGTCAGTATCAGTATCATGGTCTGTATCATGGTCAGTATCATGGTCAGTATCAGTATCATGGTCAGTACCATGGTCAGTATCATGGTCAGTATTGGTATCATGGTCAGTATCATGGTCAGTATCAGTATCATGGTCAGTATCATGGTCAATACCATGGTCAGTACCATGGTCAGTACCATGGTCAGTATCATGTCAGTATCATGGTCAGTATCATGGTCAGTATTAGTACCATGGTCAGTATCAGTATCATGGTCAGTATCATGTCAGTATCATGGTCAGTATCGGTATCATGGTCGGTATCATGGTCAGTATCATGGTCAATATCAGTACCATGGTCAGTACCATGGTCAGTATCAGTATCATGGTCAGTATCATGTCAGTATCATGGTCAGTATCATGGTCAGTACCATGGTCAGTATCATGGTCAGTATCATGGTGAGTATCAGTATCATGGTCTGTATCATGGTCAGTACCATGGTCAGTATCATGGTCAGTTTCATGGTCACCATGATACTGACCATGATATTGATATGATACTGACCATAATTGTCTCCGCCAGGCCGAAAGGCATGGCGAGAGAGTATGTTTTACCCCTTGTCCGTCCGTCCGTGTGTGTGTGTGTCCGTGTGTGTGTGTGTCCGTGTGTCCATCTGTCTGTGAACAGCTAATCTCTGGCACCGTTGGCCCGGTCGCTGCGAAACTGTGCACACACACTCCCTGGATGCCAATTCAGAACCTCTGCCCCATTTTTTTACATGGCCCTGTTATAGCGCCACCAGGAGGCCGATTTGTGCAAAACCCATTTTTTAATATTACTCCAACAGATTTTATCCAAACATCACGCAAATCGGTACACAGTATCTCTATATTCATGTGATCAACACGGATCTGTCTGATTTTCCATATTCCATCCTGATTGGCTAAGGTTGGCTTCCAAAGTTTGCAGGATTGGTCCATTTTGAACTAAATGCCTCAAATCATGAACGCAGCTTGCGATTTCCGTGAAATTTCACACACACATTCCCACTAGGCCGAGGAAGAAATGCCACTTGAACATTTTCAAATCAGCCTCATGGGGGCGCTATAAAAGGCAAATTTGCGTTTTAAACTGTAACTGCACCGATCTGCGTGAAACTTTGCACGCATACTCCCTAGAGGCCAAGGAAAAACATCTGCCCTGCATTTTTCACATTAGCCTTTATAGCGCCACCAGGAGGCTGACTTATGTAAAACACATATTTTGAGATTAAGCTTTCATATTTTATCCAAATTTCACGCAAATCGGTATACATGATCTCTATAGTCATGTGATCAAGATGGATCTGTTTGATTTTTCATATTCCATCCTAATTGGCTAACATTGACATCTAAAGTTTGCAGGAGTGGCCCGTTTTGAACAAAATGCCGCAAATCATGAACGCAGCGTACGATTGCGGTGGAACTTTGCACGCACATTCGCACTTCGTTGAAGAACAAACGCCACCCTTTTAACATTGCCCTATTATAGCGCCACCAGGAGGCCGATTTTTCTTTTTTATATTACTCCTACACATTTTGTCCAAACATCATGCACATCGGTACACATTATCTCTATAGTCAAGTGATCAAGATGGTTCCGTCCGATTTTTTATATTCCATCCTGATTGGCTGGCCCACAATAACATACCTGACCTGGTGGAGACCTCTAGTTACATTATGCAGTGTTATTACATTATGAGTGGCTACGCAAGGTTCTTAATATAACACATTATTACATTATGGGCTCATGATTTCATTACATTATGAGCTGATTATTACATTATGAGCTTTTATTACATTTAGTTTATTACATTATGAGCTTTTATTACATTTAGTTTATTACATTATGAGCTTTTATTACATTTAATTTAGCAACTCATAATGTAATAACTGCTCACAATGTAATACATTTACAGTAATAAAAGCTCATAATGTAATAAACTAAATGTAATAAAAGCTCATAATGTAATAATAAGCTCATAATGTAATAAAATCATGAGCCCATAATGTAATAATGTGATACATTAAGAACATTGCGTAGCCCCTCATTATGTTATAACAGTGCATAATGTAATAACGGCTCAAATTGTTGTTTTTATTACATTCTGAGCTAATTATTACATTATGAGCTTTTATTACTGTAAATTTATTACAATATGAGCTGTTATTACATTATGAGTTGAGCCGTTATTACATTATGAGTTGCTACAGCAACTCATAATGTAATAACGGCTCATAATGTAATAAACTAAATGTAATTAAAGCTCATAATGTAATAAACTAAATGTAATAAAAGCTCATAATGTAATAATCAGCTCATAATGTAATAAAATCATGAGCCCATAATGTAATAATGTGTTACATTAAGAACCTTGCGTAGCCACTCATAATGTAATAACACTACATAATGTAACTAGAAAAAGTGCTCCTCGGAGCACAGGTCTCCGCCTGGTCAGGTAGGTTATTGTGGCCTCCTGGTGGCGCTATAATAGGCCAATGTGAAAAGGGTGCCATTTCTTCTTAGGCCTTTCAATCAAACACTGCATTCATGATTTGAGGCATTTTGTTCCAAAAATGTGTTTTGGTAAATTAGACCTGCTGGTGGCGCTATAACAGGCCAATGTGAAAAGGGTGCCATTTCTTCTTAGGCCTTTCAATCGGACACTGCATTCATGATTTGAGGCATTTTGTACCAAAAATGTGTTTAGCTAAATTAGACCTGCTGGTGGCGCTATAACAGGCCAATGTGAAAAGGGTGGCATTTCTTCCTCGGCCTAGTGGGAAGGTGTGCGCAAAATCTCACGGCAATCGCACGCTCCGTTGATGATTTGAGGCATTTTGTTCAAAACGAACCAATCCTGCAAACTTTGGAAGCCAATCTTAGCCAATCAGGATAGAATATAAAAAATCGGAGAGATCCGTGTTGATCACATGACTATATAGATACTGTGTACCAATTTGCGTGAGGTTTGGACAAAATCTGTAGGAGTGATATCCAAAAATGTGTTTTGCACAAATCGGCCTCCTGGTGGCGCTATAACAGGACAATAACAGGACGGACACACGGACACACGTACGGACGGACAGGGGGTAAAACATAATCTCTCGCCATGCCTTTCGGCCTGGCGGAGACAATAACGGCTCAAATTGTTGTTTCCTGGCAAGTATGATGGTCAGTATCATGGTCGGTATAATGTCAGTATCATGTACGTATCATGGTCAGTATCATGGTCTGTAGAATGTCAGTATCATGTCAGTATCATGTCAGTATAATGTCAGCATCATGGTCAGTTTAATGTCAGTATCATGGTCAGCATCATGGTCAGTATCATGTCAGTATCATGACAGTATTATGGTCAGTTTAATGTCAGTATCATGGTCAGTATCACGGTCAGTATCATGGTTAGTATCATGGCCAGTTTAATGTCAGTATCATGGTCAGTATCATGGTCAGTATCATGGTCAGTATCATGTCAATATAATGTCAGTATCATATAAGTATCATGGTTAGTATCATGTCAGTATCATGGTCAGTATCATGGTCAGTATCATGGTCAGTTTAAGGTCAGTATCATGGTCAGTATCATGGTCAGTATCATGGTCGGTATCATGTCTGTATCATGGCCAGTATCATGGTTAATTATGGTCAGTATCATATCAATATCATGGTCAGTATCATGGTGACCATGAAACTGACCATGATACTGAAACGATACTGACATGATACTTACCACAATACTGACCATGATACTGACCATGATACTGACCATGGTACTGACCATGGTACTGACCATGATACTGACCATGATACTGATAATGATTATTATGATGTAACACTTTACTTTTCTCAACAATATGAGACATTACTACATTATGAACTTTTATTACATTATGAGCGGCTACGTGAGATTTATAATGTAACACATTATTACATTATTACATTATAGAAAAATCTGTTATTACGTTATGCGCTCCTTTTTTTATTACATTATGAGCTGATAATTACATTATGAGTTTTTATTACATTTAAATTATTACATTATGAACCGTTATTACATTATGAGCCGTTATTACATTATGAGTTGCTACATGGAGGTATGACAATCACAATTATTACAGAATCTCCAATTATTTTTTGCATAATCGTTATAATCGTTTCCATGTTGAAAAATGTTCATATATATATATATATATATATATATATATATATATATATATATATATATATATATATATATATATATATATATATTTTTTTTTTTTTTTTTTTAATAGCGTAAATAGGCAATCAGCTTACAACGTTGTATAAAGTTATTAAATATATCAGTAATTTCTTTGTATATTAAAGTTATTCGTCATATCGTGGCATTTTTGTTTATGAGGGCTAAAAGCCAAACAGAAATGTAATTTGTATTTATATGTTCCATTGTTAAATGCCAACAATTGTTTGACAATTAATCGTCAAGTAAAATTTCCTTATCGTGACAGCCCTGCTTGGAGGTGACAGGAGCTCTGAGGAGGGCAGCCCACCAGCGTCTACCGAGACGTCACGCAGAGGTTCTAGTGAGAACGCGTCCTCCTCCTCATCCTTCGCCTCTGAAGCCATGGTCATGAGGACCAACACCTTCTGCCTGCAGAACGAGACTTTCAACGTCTCCAATTCGCTCTTGATTCTCGTGGACACTCGAGAATGCACTCCGCCCTGTGGCTTGAATTTCCAGACTTTCCTCCAGGCGGCTGACGGTGGCGCCCCCACTGGGGAGGAAGATCCTCTCGCTCAAAAGAGCACATTCCTGTATCCACCATTTCCTGCTGCCTCTGGCGAGACTAGCCCAGAAACGGCACCTTGGAAACCTCACAGTGACCGCTTTGTCAATGGCACTTTCACACCAGAGCCACGTGAGATTTTTACACTCAATGATGCACAGATCTCCAGCCCAGTCACAGGTGTGGATCGCCAGACCATCCCTTCCTTTTCTGGTGTACAGACCTCCACCCCAATGATGGTCATGAATCAACAGACCATCCCTTACCTTTCCGATGTACAGACCTCCACCCCAATGACGGGCATGGATCGTCAGCCCCTCCCTTCCCTATCAGAGTCTCCATGTACTTGGAACGCAGACAGCGCATCAGTCCGCCCCACTAAAGCTCAGCCAGTTGTTGCAGTGAGTCAACCGCAGGCTGCCAAACCCTCTTGCTCAGCCATTAAAAAAGTCAGCAAAACTGAAGTCAAAAGCTTTCCTAAGCCAGACGTCCGCAGTGTGAGGTCTAAAGTCATGACCAGACCGGCGGCTACACCTACATCTGTAAAAACCACAAGACGCAAACCACTGCAAGTCAACATGCCTACTAGCACACCAGGTCAAGGAAACAGAAGACCCCCTATGAAGGTAGCAGAACCCTCACCGGCCCTCTGCAGTCAGGCCAGCTCCAGAGCAGAACCGGCAGCAGCCTCATTAGCAACATTACCTGGCAATACGACCATATCCCAGTTACCACTCAAAACGCCTAGCAGAAGCAACCAAGCTGATCCTACACCTGACCCAGCTGTTGGGAGCTTGAAGGCTGACAAAGGGGGGAATAGAAACAAGGTGCGGTCATTGTCAGCTTCTGGCCAATACAAGGCTCCTGTCTCCAGAACACAGTCGACTGGTGCACTCAGGAAGAACAGACCTGCCAGTGTTTCATCTGAGATGGCTGCGTCATCTTCATTGTCAACTGGTCCGCTCAGGAAGAACAAGCCTGCCTCCGTCTCATCTGGCTTCACCGCTCCCAGATCCTACCTGGCCTCAAGCACACCAAGGAACCAGTGCACACAGAATGAAACCCAGAGAGGAACTCCTGTGAATACCAGCAGAGAAGTTAAGAAGATCAGCCTGGTGGTGAGTAGATCATGGGACTCTGCTGGTTTATGACATCATTCGGCATATATGATTGGATTTTTTTCTTTTGCTTGTGTCGCAACCCGTGCTCTGTTTCACATCCGGTAGGGATAGGTCAGAATAATCGAATATTTGAATAGGCTAATCGTTTTTGAGGATAAAAATCGATTATTTATTTTTATTTTGATATATGGTCGAATAATTGAATTTATTTGTTATTTGTTATTTGTTCTAAATAGTAGTAGACTAATCGACTTTGATTTTGGTAAGTCATGCACATCCCTAACATCCGGTACAGATGGACATTATTACTATGGGCCACATGGTTCCCGCTCATTTTCAACATTAAACAATGTCATTTATATACCTTAGAGCTGATGTATGTGGATCAAGCCGCGCTTGAAAATGAACACAAGACAGCCAATTTACTAATTTTAGTTATATTGTGTACAAGTATTATGTCTCGCTTTTCAAGTAAATCTTAGTAGTTTATAATGGCCTATATTATATTCTGGTTCACAAGACAACTAAAGAGCTTTCTGTGGACACGAACAGTTACCTGTCATTTCCGCTGTCTTGCACAATTAATGGTCAAAACGGCTGCTGTCGTTGCAGACACCCTCCCCTAAGTCGCCGGCAGCAGCTAATGAAGCCAAGGGCCGCACACGCACAGGGCCACAGGCCACTCCCCTGAGGCAATCTAGAGGTACCCCAGCCCCTCCACCTCCCAGAGGAAACCCTGCCACTCCACCTCCCAGAGGAACCCCAGCCCCTCCACCTTCCAGAGGAACCCCAGCCCATCCACCTTCCAGAGGAACCCCAGCCCCTCCACCTTCCAGAGGAACCCCAGCCCATCCACCTTCCAGAGGAACCCCTGCCCCTCCACCTCCCAGAGGAAACCGTGCCACTCAACCTCCATCTCCCAGCCCCAGAGCAGCCCCTGGGTCCACCAGGCCCAAGCAGAACATCACAGCAGGTAGGATTGACATTTTTCATCAGTGATTAATTGTTTTAATAAGCTAAAGAAAGGGATATAGTTCCTGGAATTAAAGTACAATCACAGAAAGCATGGCAAAGAATGTTTACTCAAAAGCCAAAGTGATAAGCTTTCTATGTTGTGTGCGCAGGACACTCGGCAACATGCTTTGAGCAAAAACAGGGTGTTCTTCAGATAAAATAATAGTTTAGTAGTCTGTTATGGCACACCAAAGCCTGAATCGTCAATCAAAAGTACATAGCCAAAACAAATAATATTACCAGTAAACACATGTTATTAGCAAATGGCTTTGCCATTGTAATGTTGCTGCACATGATTCTGTGACCTAATAGAGGTGCCTGTGTCTCAAGTTTGGGTTGTTGTGACCCTCAGTTTTACACTGCTGGAGAAGAGCCTGTGAAAGCAATAAGAGAGACTTCAGACAGTCAGAGCTTTGTGATGAATCCTATCCAGTAGGTACTAGAGTAAAGCCCCGTTCGTACTTGGCTCACAATAGATCCGCCACGCATTGTGGATCTTGTACATTTGCTGTGTGCCGTCATACGATTGAGTGTAAATACACATTTACTGTAGGTCAAAGTGAATACCCATATAAGCCAGACAATGCATAAGCTGAGTTCTAAACATGTCCTATGTTGTGTAAACAAAGCGCCAAGCCATGTGGTTGGACCATGTGGTCCAAGGTTAGCTGTGTTTGGACTGAAGCTAGAGCAAGGCTGACTTTAGATGTTAGGGGTTGTATAACATGCTTGCAGATTATTCTAGCTCTGGTCCATAGCGTTAGGAGTTATCCTTAATGATATGCGACTGCACATGTAGTTTCCTCAATCGAACGGGTTCACAATGTCTACAACTTGTAAAATCCACTTTTTGGCCAGATATGTAAATAAAATATTCCATCAGACGGGAGAAAGTTTTTAGTTACTCCAGTGTGTCACCAACATATTTGGTCAATGGAATTTTTCTATTGACAATTTGACTGAAGTGTAGAACTTGTGCACCTGTTGGAATGGGGAACCTTCACGTGCAGTCGCATAGCGTTAAAGAGAACTCTATATGGACCAGAGCTAGATTATCCTTAGTTCTAGAAAGTTCTCCAGAGCAGGACAGTGATGTAGCTATAAAAACATTTACCTTTTTAAATAATTATAAGAAATAGTCATTGTTTGACATTATTTGAAGTGATTCATTGATGAATGAATTTGAAATGGTATATAAATGTTCATACATTATATGAAATGGAAAAAAGAAAATGATATTGTCACCAGGAGGGTCACACCTTTTTTTATTTGAGCACTTTAAAATCCTCCAGTGATGCCTCAAATATCAAACAGCCCATAATAACTGCCACTGCTGTAATGTATAGGGCTTTGAGCTTTGCTGAACCCTGTCAACAGGATATTTGTACATGCCATGCAATACAATTATGTCGCCATGAGAGGGAGCAATTCCTCTGTTCCTTTCCTTGTCCTGCTTGGCCGTGGACTGGTTGAGTGTCCACAGGAACGTTGGTGGACACGCACAGATGTCCCCTCCTTTCCCTGTGTCCAGATCTACAGTAAGAGACGGCAGGGGCTGGGTGGGGGGGAAGGGGGTAACTCTTCCTCTGATGGGAAGCCAGATGTGCTACTGGAAAGAGTAGGGGAAGGAAAGGGAGGGTTAAAGTCACAGAATACAGTGTTTACTTTGTAACAAGCTCACTGACTGCACGAAACCCAGTAGAGGGACACACACGTGACACTTCTTTGGGAGTATTTTGACATCATTTTCCTTAAAATCCTTGAATGGCTTTTGCATGATCTTGACACATTCCTATGTTTTCTGTGGTCAACAACATGGGTAAGTTTTGTATGTTTGTCTAGCTGTGAAAATTACAAATAAAACCTGTAAAATCAGAAGCTTTCCCCCCCATGAATGATTCATACAGTAATAGTGTGTACAAAGGCTTCAATAACTTAATTAGCCATGTTAGCCTATACGTTGTTGTATGATGAATAGCGAAAGTAGACAAAATGCTTGTGTAGTTTTATGCATGAGTTTGGTGTAGGGGTGCAAAAAAAAAGAATAGAATACGCGCCAAGAAAATGATAATTGACAGCCCTAGTTTGGTGTGGTAAAAGTTAGGATTTAGGGTGTTCACCTGACAAGCAGCTGAATTACATTTTCTTAATGCCGCCCAAAGAATACTGTATATATCGACTGCCTTTTCATTCATGAAGATTTTTTTACAAGTTGAATCCAGGCCATTTCTTTAGAGTCTGACCACAGTGTTAACCATATTTCTAAGGGGGAGGGGCAGCACTGTAATGGTGACCCACATTGGGGGGCTGGGCTGGGATTTTTTCCCCCCTGGCACTGTCCTTGGAATGAAGACCTCCATCTCTGCCCAGATACAGTGAAGTGACATCGCTTTTTGGAGATTCCTTAATGCAAAAGTAATAATCATAAAGCTGCATTGAAGCACTTTAACATTAAAAAAAATGTTTTAACGCTACTAATAATAAAACGACAAAAACAAAATGACATTTCCATAATGCCTTAAATCAGGGGTCTTCAACAGGGGGTCCGGGACCCCTAGGTTCCCCTCAGAGTTACTACAGGGGGGCCGCCAAATCTTTGTGGGATAGGATTTTTTTTTTTTTATACCTTGACCTAGAACTTTTGCCAAAAATAGCAGATCTACAAGCTCACAACGCCTCACGCTGCGAGGCGTTGTGAGCTTGTAGATCTGCTATTTTTGGCAAAGAGGTTTGGTGTAGAGCAGACCAAGTAAAGAAAAAAAGTTTAATCTCTCTCAGCTAGGGGGTCCTTAGCCTGAAAACGTTGAAGACCCCTGCCTTAATTACGAATACAAGAATGCTCGCCCCGGGTCAAATCCGGTGACCTCGGAACGGTCGCCACCAGGTATTCCTAAACGTAACCTAAAAAAAACTATGCCTAAACCTAACATTATTAACCTCAGTAAAACTATACCTAACCCTAAACGAGTAAACGTATTCCTAACCTTAACCTCAGTAAAACGAATACAAGAACTGCTGGGGGCGAGTGTGTTTTGGGCGAGTGTTCTGGTTACCTTAAATACATAGGATGTTGTCCAAAGTGTTTTAGGGGGGGAAAAACACCCTGGACAACATCCTACTGTATGTACATTATGTTTATAAGATAATGTGCTAATATGACAAAAGGACATGTTCATACTAAATCTGACATTTCTACTATAATTGTAAACACTGTGCAACATGAATGGGCTGAATGTTGTTCACTGAATGAGATGAGCTCTATGTTTGCATGTGGTGTTGAACTGCACATGGTGACAATAACAACTCTGTGGAGGCATCCCCCTCAACTGGAGAGAAGAGCCCTAATCAGACAATGAGCCTTTTTCCATCTCCACATCTCAGACGGCGTACTGCTCCCTCATTGGCTGGGTGGGTGCGGTGGGGTGGGGGGTTGTATTTTCTACACTATGGGGTCCCCCATGCAAGGTTGTCAAGGAGACAAGAGGGTCTGTTCCACTCTAGTTCCCGTCCAGACGAGCAGCCTGCATGCCTGGCTGTCTGCCTGCATGGATGAGAGACCCCTTACCCATGTAATGCTCTCTCTGACAGCATGGATGCAGAGATCCTGCCCGTTTAACGCTCTATCAGGCTGCATGGATGCAGAGACCCTGCCCATTTAATGCTCTCTGGCTGCATGGATGCAGAGACCGCTGCCCGTTTAACTGCATGGATGCATGGATTCAGAGACCCCTGCTTGTTTAACACTCTGTAAGGCTGCATAGATGCAGGGGACCCCTGCCTTGATTTAACACTCCGTAAGGCTTCATGGACGCGGGGACCCCTTCCCATTTGCGCTCCATCTTTTCCTCATGGCGGGATACACTGGACTCAGAAGCTGTACTTGGACAGAATTTCCAGTACTTCACTCTGGAGCCAATTCTTCTTCTTTGATGCCACAAGGCAGCGGCGGCGGCTCCAGCTGTGACCTCACCCTGCTGACGTGTGTGCTGGTGGCATCCTATCGTTTCTGTATCATTCCTTTGTTAGCAGCGTTCAGCTGCAGAGAGGGAAAACGTGGTTGGAGAAGTAAGTCAGCCAGGAACGTCGGCTGAGTTTCTTTTCTTTCTGCAGATAGATTTCCTTCACAGATAATCTTGGTTACATCGTGATTTTGGTTCTTTATTATCTGCGTGTTGGACGTCAAAGCAATCCTTTTAATTAAATTTGGCTTTGTTTCTAAATTTATATTCCAAGAACATTCTTATCACAGCTTTCTCTTCTGCTCACAGAACAGTGAATTCAAGCTATAGAACATGCAGACATATTATTTTTGTTTTTATTCACATGTTGTTCACATTAATTGATTGATTAATGTTTTGTTGAAATCCTATATTTAGAATAAATATCAGGACACTGCATCATTTATGTATACCAGCTGCTCATAATACCGATGAGGAAAAAAGAGGCTGTTTATATTTTTAACTTGGTTGTAACCAGATTCCAGTCCAACAGAAGTGGATTTTGTTTACTGTTATGATCACATGCGATTTAAAAAAAAAAGTTTTATGAGCATTTATTGAGAACTGTGATTAAACTGTTGACTGGGACCGTGTTTTAGGTGTCCTGATATCCCATATTAACAGACACATGACAGATAATAATAATAATAAGATAATCCGAAGAAAAAAAAAATTGTGGCCATGGTATGTCTGTTGTGAAACCTGACTGAGAATTCTAGGTGCCCTTGAACTGTGCCAGGGTTTCGCGCAGTGAGTGTATTTGACCTTGTGGTTTGTCAGTTAATTGAGCCTCAACTCTAATCACTGTTGTCCTTGATCAGACCCTGTTCATTAGCTCTGACTAGTCTAGTACTACACACTACAGTACATGCTGTAACAGTTGTATCATTTAACCACTTAAACCAATATACTTCATTGACTGGAGTGTCCCAGGAGTATATACTAACTAGGCCCCCTCCTCCCCATCCCCCCCCCCCCCCCACCCCTCCATTCCAACTATTTACACAGCTCACAACGCATTGCAATGTGACTCATTTTGAGCTTGAAGATCTGTGATTTTCATCGAATGTTCACCCCAGAATATGCCAGAATACTCACATTAACTCTTCCACCTCTTGTCTGTCTCTAGGTCCCTCAAGGGCTACAGCCAGTAACCTGAAAAGCCCTTCACGGTCTACAGCTAGTAGTCTGAAAAGTCCTTCAAGGTCAACAGCCAGTAGCTTGAAAAGGACAGCTTCTTCAAGGCTTATTCATCCAACTTCAACCCTAGCAGGTAAGGGTCTCATTTATTTCACGGCTAAACTCTTGATGATGCATTTAGGTTTTTGCGTCAACTGTATGTGAATGTAATTTATCATGCCACAGGGCCAGTCTTTCTCTTTTTTTTTCTGTTAGAAGGATGTGGAATATGTGACTCACTGGGTTGGGTGTTGTTTGGCTGTTTGAACTCGGACCAGATCCACGGAGGTCTGGACTGAGGCCACGGGGCTGTTGGCCTTCCCTCGTTCACATGTGTTTCCTGGGTAAAGATGTAATGAGTCTGTTGGATTGGCCTTCAGGGAACATGGTTTGGTTCATTATTTTCCGTTTATCCTGCTTGCAGAAATATAATGCTGCTATAGCTGAGCTAATTAATAATTATGAATAGCTTTTTAGTCATTTATACAATATATTACATATATAATCTGGTTCAAGGTGCTTTAGAATATTTATTGACGATTAAAATTTACCAAATAAAAAAAAACCTGATTCCAGAAAACGTATACATGTATACATACAGAGACAACTGAACTGAGAATGGCATCATGTAAATCGTGCATTTATGTAGCGCCTTTATCCAAAGTGCTTTACAATGTGCATTACATTCACCCAGGCACTCACACGTTCACACACTGAGGAAACCATGCAAGGTTTGATTGATTGATTGAATATTTTATTAGACAGAAATGTAAAACGGCACGAGTACAGTCAAACACTTTGTCTAAAAGGATAACACCAACAAAGTCCTTGAGGTCTTGTTTCCATTGAGGTCCTAGGTATTCAATGCATCAACATATAAAAAATGGCACCAAACATTCAATATCACCACAAATATAAAACACTATATGTACACAGTGTCTTGCTCAAGGACACTTCGACACTAACCCAGGAAGAGTCAGGGATCGAAACCTTCGGCCGCTGTACCTCCTGAACCACATTTATTTGAGTAGTGGTTCTTCTCCTGGGGGAAGGTAGGCTGAATACAGTGGGATGTACTGTACGTGTTGACAACACCCTCCCTCTGCTGGTGGCAACCAGAACGGTACAACACGGCTAATGATAACAAGAGTAGGGATCCACACTCCATTCCCATTGGCTACAGCATCTGTGTTGACTCCTCCCACCACCCTCTCTCCTGAGCATCCCTATAATAACGCCGTCATTACACACAGCCTGCATGAATGGAAGGATGAAGACTGGCTTTACCAATGAGAATTAGGAATTCTGCCCACATCTGTCCACAGCTGTGCACCCCCTCCCCCTCCCCCACAACACCTCTGGCTGCTCATTGGTTGTTGAATTAGGAGAGCTGCAGTGACCGTCTGAAGGAGGGGTCTTTATGCCCCCCTCCCCCAGCGGGTCTGTCAGTGCAGTAATGTTTACTACAGCCACCGGTTGCAATGTGTGTGACATCTACTCGGCTCAACACTAGATCTCTCTGTGGTTTTGTTTTTGTGAGGTAGTTGTTGCCAGTCAAATCTGATTTTTTTTTTTTGAGAGATGTTATGGTCTCCGAAGCTGTCACTGTCCAACCTCCACGTGCGTCTGGCAGCCAAGGGCTTACTGCGAACGCTGCAGCTGCTGTCAGGATGCAGGGGGAGTACTGTGAACTTCCATGCAGGTGTGTTTTGCCCTGTTAATCTACTAATACTGCTAGAAAGTCTGCAGGGCTCCAGCTAAACTCACTGTTTGCCTCTTTGCACTTGCAGTGCTGTGTCCAGTTAGGCATCTATTTTTAGTGGTGTTTGTTACTTTGAAAAGCAGGCTCATCTTTCCTGTTTACTGTACCTATTTAAACACCGCTATCTGATATTCACCGAGCTAGAGTAAATGATTTTCTACATCGTTGCTAGAAATGGACAATTGACACTTGAGCTTCTTTAACCACTTAAACCTTACTGTATACTTAGTTGACCGGGGTCACTCAGGGCTCTATACTAGGTCTGCTAGTTATTTCACTCTACACCAAATCTCTTCACCGAATGTTCCCCCAGAATAGGGGGAATCAAGAGGTTAAAGCCATAACGATCTGAGATTATGTTTATCTGAGGTTTATGTTTGTCACCTATTTGTGTCCATGCATGCATGCCATGAGTGCTCCAGTTTTATTCTGAGATGTGGTTCATTTTAATCCAGTTTCATTCTGAGATCTGGGTTATTTGAATCCAGTTTCATTCAGAGATGTGGGTTATTTTAATCCTGAGTTGTGAGGTTGAGCCATGGGAACCTTGTTGTGATGGATAAACCCCGCTGTGGGAACAGCGTCCCTCCAGAGACTGTTTTCATGTTTTCAGTTTTTGATTCTTTGATAGTGGATGCCAAATATGGTTGTTTAGGCGTTGTAAAAATCTGCTTTTTGGTTAAAGGACTATGCTATCGCCAGCATATGTATGTTAACATTTTCTCCATTAGTTACCGAACCTACGTGAATAATTGAGTCATTGTTAGGTAAACATTATTTCACTATTAATGAGTCATTTTCTTTTGAATCAATCAACATATTTTCCAGACAAAACAAACCGCTTCGCTATGATGTAGTGTGTTCAAGGGAAATGCACTGGACACTAAACGGTGTGTGACGTCATTAGCAGATGTGTTCTATACCTGACTACATCATTCGTATTACAAGCCTTTCTGAACATTTAGGTTTTTCCCCCCCACATTGTATTGTTGACTGGCACTTGATCAAGAATTATTAATTTAATAAGGATTAATCACAGACATGATGCCACTGTTAACTTTCTTTATGAGGGATCATTATAATTGTCAATTCATCATTATCGGGGACCATGTTTACATTAAAATAAATAAATAAAAGCAATATTTTGCATGTTAAACTGGGAGGTTCATCTGCAGCACTTTAACAAGTGGATGATTGTCAAGCTTTGCAGTGGTGCGATATCTCCTCACAGCACCAGATCCGTGCCCAGTGGAGTCACTATTATTAGTAACTATTTCAGTATCTTGTCTAGATTACTGTTTCTGAAATGATTTAAAAATATATATATATTGTACTGTACATTGTTTACAAAGCCTTCAGAACCCTAAACAAACAAAACTGTTTCAAGACCCACTCCACCAAAATTGGTGTTTGTGTGGTTAGTGTTTTTGAAGCTTTACCATGAAAACCCTAGTTCTTGCACTCTGCATATCTCCAGAGCATTAATAATAAGCATTAACCACACAAAAACATGATTTTTGGGGAGTGGTTATTTAAATAACTTAACCCTAGCCCTAACTTTTGAACTAAAACGAGTAGTGTGGGGAGAAAAAGCTTGAAATTAAATAAGGACTTAATTAAATGACTGTTAAAGGCTTGATGTACTTCGGTGCATGACAGGTGTTGCGATCATTGATGTTAAAACACGTTTTTTTTTATTAAATGGATAAGATGATGATCTTATTACTCAAATGATGTGACTCGGGACTAGCACTACACTAGACACTACAATTAAACAAATGATATAAACAAAACTCAAAATGATTGATAATGTCTCCATAAAGGGAGAGAGATAAATGAAAATATACCCATCATATGTTATTTACGCTATTTATTTATTTTTGTTTGAAAATGTATGAGCATTTTTCAACATGGAATGGATTATGAACAGTTTACAACATGGAAAGGATTATGGCGATTATGCAAAATAATTGCGATTATCTCAAATAAGTGCAATCTGGCCATTATGCAACAATTGTGACAGGACTAGACCCCTGCTGTCTCAGCCACCTGCTTCACAGGAAACATTCTATCCTCTCTGGACCATTTTGAATTATTCAGGCAGAGGAAAGTGTCAATTATTGATATATTCTGCAGAAATGAGTTGCATAATGTCCATTTTTGTTCAAGTTCAAGGACAAAAAATAAAATTGTTTTATAGATAAAGTTCCTTAACCCATTTAGACTTGGAACACCTATACGTTATACCTTTCAAGCCGGGAACACCTTTGTGTGTAGTTCTTGCTATACAGTATATGGCAACATATATAAATATGTTTTTAATTTTGTGAATACAAATTTGAAGTTTGTCAGAAAAATTTGGTCAGGATTTAGAAGGTATTTTTAGAATCGGCCTTGATCTAAATGAGTTAATAGCAATTTCTTGTTTATACATTCTAATTTGTATGCATGTGAGGCTGAACGTGATTGTACTTCATTTGTGGAGATTTTAATTCATGTCCGTAGAATATTTGTACAGTTGTCTGCAGCTCTGGCTAGTAGTGAGGTATCACTGAGATGAGGTGTTATAATACTGTTGTCCAGCAGGAGGCATGCTACCACACCGAAATGGTTTCCATCTCAATGAACATTTGAGTGTCATTAAAATGAACAACATAGTTGAGCTATTGTTGCATACAATCTTGTTTTAGATCCTGGAATTGGTTGCAGGCCTTTTGTTGAAAGAAATGGAGACCTAGTTTTTTTTTTAATGTTTCTGAGCAGAATCCTCCATCCCATAATATTACAGACTGAACTGAAATTTTGAACATTAATGTCAACCGTTGCATGAAAGGCTGTGTGTAATTTGGCCCAAAAATATATTTAATTAATCACAAAATTAATTATCTTTAGAAACAACATAATTCAGAAGCTCTTAGTATTATTATTTAATATATATGCATTTATTTAGTTGGTTATTTTGCAGAGCCATTTTATTTATATTCAGATGTACATTAGTAGTTGCACAGTGACCTTGTAATGGCTTCATGGTGTGATATTGGTCTTGTTTGTACTGTTAACAGTAAGCTTAACAATTTACATATTTGTGTTAAGAGGCAGTGCAGTTTCCTGCCTGATAGGTTCAACTGTTTTCTTTGGCTGTGAAACTTAGTGTTGTGTGATTTGAGGTGAACTGAACTGTATCCTTAACCCAACGTTCCCAATGTTAATTAAGGATCCAGAGAGCATGGCATTGGTACTTACACAACAGTAGTTCTCTTTAACGTTTTAATGCCAAGGCCCCATAATATCTCAAGACAGATTCTGCTAACGGTTACAGCAGAATCGGTCAGCACCACTGCCCTAAACATGTAGTGTTGTTGTTAATAGGAATAAACGCAGAAGCACCCGGGAGGAAGTGGACTATGGACTGGGAACGATGTACAAAAACGAATTTCACCCACTTCTTTACCTTGTAAACCTGTGATGTGACAATAAAACTGATTCTGATTCTGACTAAGAAAGAAAGAGACTTACTGTTTCTACACAAAAAAGGACTTGGTGCCCCCAGAGGGGTTCCCAGATTGAGGACCCCCAAATTGATATGTATTTGGCCAGGCACTCCCATCTGAAAATACTTTGTGCCCATACAAAACATTTTCACATTGTTTCAAGATGTTTTGAAAATAGCTTGTAAATCGGCTATTTTCAAGTAGCCGTTGTATATAGGGTTAAAGTAGTTAAATTACATGTTACACATTTTGCTGGGGACCCCCTGGAACCCCAACGAGTTTGAACCTCACTTTGAGAACCACTGCTTTACGAAACAACGATATGAATATGATGGATTATCCTAAAGTTATTGCCATATAATGGCAGCAATCCCTGCTTTATTGCATTGGTGTGCCCTGTGCGCCCGCTGTAGCTCTGTTGTCTCTGCCAGCGCTGGAATGTTGTTCCCTTGGCATCGCTGTGCCTCGCCAGCAGGCCTCTATCCAGAGATCTGTCTGTCCCTTCACAAACAAGTACAACATGGGCCCACAGTTACACCACTTCTTAACCCATTAAGACCTGAGGCCGATTCTAAAAATGCCTTCTTAATCACTTAGTTAAACTTTTTCGTGACTCGGACCCCCCAAAATGTATATGTATTTGGCCGTGGACCCCCATATGAAAAATTATTCAACTTTTTTCAAACACTTTCAAGATTGTTTTAAAAAATAGCAGATGTACAAACCCACAGCGCGGCACAAAGTGACACGCTGTGAGCTTGTAGATATGCTATTTTTTTAGAAGGGTTTTCAGAAAAACGCTATGTATATAGCTAAAATCGAAAATGACACAGATGCCGGTTTTAATGGATTAACCACGTGAACGCTATTGTCCCTATTCTGGGGCAAACATTCAGTGAAAATAGCATGTTCACAAGCTCACACGATGCGTTGCGAGCTTGTAGATTGGCTATGTTCGAAGAGATTTGGTGTAGAGGGAAAGTATCGTATACAGGGTTTAAGTTGTTAAGGGCCATCCTCACACGAGCCCACAGTCAACACCACAACTATAATGATGACAGTTGCGCCTGGTGTGGCTGGTCCTCTACTCTTGTTATAAGGCAGCAGCATGCAATGGTACTGTATCACTGCTGGTGAAAATGCTGCCGTTGATATCCATTACATTACTCAAGAGGGAGGCTGTTTTTAAAAGGGCGTTCTAAATATAATGCGTGTAGTGTGTGTGTATGAACGGCGCTGTCCTCGGTGTGGGAGGGGTATTTTTATCCAGTGTTATGAAGCCATGGGGCTTGTAGACACGAGCTGCTGTCAAGCAACAACATGAGGGGGGATTATTCAACCGGCCAACTGGTGAGCCACGCTCACCATTTGCAGTGAATGTTACTACGATGTGTGTTCATGAATATTGCAACAATGAAAGGTCTTCCCTTGACTGTTGCGTGGTTGAGAACGCTGCTGTTTTTCCCCCTCATTAAAACTGGTATTCCTATAATGTCCAAGCTCATCTTCACCATCTCATTACATAATAACCACTAGTATACCACTAGAATACCCTCCCTTAACATGTCATCCACAGGTGTCCAGTATCAGCGATAAGTCCTGACGAACATGCTCATTTTTCCTCTCTTGCACAACTTCAGTCTGTAGCTTTGGCGTCTCTCTCTATCCTCGCTTGTCAGCGTCTTGTGGTTCATTAGTAGAAGCTATGAGCTGGTTATTATTATGCAGGGGGGTGTTGCATTTATAAAGCTACTGTAAATCAAAACCGCTGTGGCACGGCCTCGCTAAAATACACCACAGCGCTGTCTCGTCCGTCCACACAACAAACAGGAGATGGAAATCAGCATATGAAGGACTAATGTCATTACGCTGGTGGAGCAGGTCTGTGAATCATAATCAACGGGGTTGAGCAGACGCCGATTGAGCAAGCGCCCGATGTAAACGTCTCCCTGACCGGAGCGTATGGGGCCGGAGTAGTGGCGAGTAGTATCGAACCAGAGGTCATGGACGGGGGAGTGGTGATGCTGAATGTGGTAACGACCCTGAACGCGTGTTCTTTTGCAGTTGACAAGAACAGACCCAACAAGGCCACCGGTTCCCTGCAGCAGCAGCAGCAGCCGCTCCGTCAGCAGCAACAGCAGCAGCCTCCGGCGGCTCGGAGGCATGGAGCCGCGGTGGGCCTGGTACCTCCAGCTGACACCCAGCAGCACCGGCGGCTGCAGGTCCAATGTGAGGCTCTGGCGGTGGTTCTGCAGAAAACCCTGGCTGAGGTAAGACATGACGAGCGAGCAATGGGACTGGGTTGCGATTGCAAGGCAGAGCACTGTCCGTTGGAGTGTTAAAAAATAATAATACATATATTGTTCCAATTGGGCAGAAACCTCATATCTCCATATTTTAACTTGTAGATCTACTACTTTTGCGATGTTTGAATTTGAATCCTGAAAAGTAACAGTTTTGGACATAATGGTTTCCACCCGACAGAGACGATATACTGTGTATTAACTGTGTTGGGCAATTTACTCCGGAAGAGTAATAAGCTACTAGTTACATATCATTCCTTTAAAAAGTTATAATTAATTATCACTTTGAATCAAGAGTAACTAGTTACTTGACATGTTATATTAGTATATTACTTTTGAGCCACAGACCTGCCCTGACCTGCATGTAAATATTATTTGGCCAGAGGGTGCATGCTTAAAAAGAACAGAGATACAAGCTTACAATATGTCACATTGCAACGTTTTGATAGCTTGTAGATCTGTATTTCTTTTTGTTTGATTTTACCTCCTACTATGGAGTTTAAATTGTAGGCTTAATATAGTGGATCTCAAAAACAATAATGGATATAATGGTTTAATAGCTGTGCTATTACTGGCTCACTATTTGCACTACTCGGTACTGGTGAAAGTAATATTACTTAGTATCCAGTTACTGACATTGGATGGGTTTTTCTCAGTTGTACCTGGTTGCACTTAAAGCTTAGGGCTTTTTGTATTATCCTTTTAGCACCATTGTATAATCGTACCACTGTACTACCTGTTAATAAAGTATTCAATCAATCAAAATGATTCAGTATTTAGACAAACTCCAATTCAACCATGAGAGATTAATTGAAAACGCACGTCCGTGGTTCTGACTGATATTGTCCTTCTATGTGAGGTAGCCGTATTTTTGTCTCCGCCAGGCCGATAGGCACACACTCCTTGGATGCCACAGCAGAACCTCTGCCCCACATTTTTCAGATCAGCCTGCCATAGCGCCACCATGAGGCAGACTTTTGCAAAAAAAATTTTTAGCTATTACTCCTACAGATTTTGTCCAAAAACCATGCAAATCGGTACACAGTATCTCTATAGCCATGTGATCAACACGGATCTGTCTGATTTTCTATATTCCATCATGATTGGCTAAAATTGGCTTCCAAAGTATACAGGATTGGTACATTATGAACAAAATGCCTCAAATCATGAACGCAGCATGCGATTTCCGTGAAATTTTCCACAGAGATTCCCACTTGGCCCAGGAAGAAATGCCACTTGAAAAAGTTGACATCAGCCCCATGGTGGCGCTATAACAGGCCGATTCACGTTTTTAGCTATAACTGCACCAATCTGTGTGAAACTTTGCACCCACACTCCCTAGAGGCCAAGGAAAAACCTTTGCCCTGCATTTTTCACATATACCTTTTAGAGCGCCACCAGGAGGCTGAGTTTTGTAATACACATTTTTTGCTCTTACTCCTTCAGATTCTGTCCAAAAATCACGCAAATCGGTATACAGTATCTCTATAGTCATGTGATCAACATGGATGTGTCCGATATTTCATATTCCATCCGACTTGGCAAACATTGCCTTCCAAAGTTTGCAGGATAGGTCCCTTTTGAACAAAATTCCTCAAATCATGAACGCAGTGTGCAATTTGCGTGAAATTTTGCACGCACATTCCTACTAGGCCGAGGAAGAAATGCCACCCTTTTCACCTTGGCCTGTTATAGCGCCACCAGCAGGTCTAATTTAGCAAACCACATTTTTGGAACAAAATGCCTCAAATCATGAATGCAGTGTCCGATTGTCGTGCAAGGCCAAGAAGAAATGGCACCCTTTTCACATTGGCCTATTATAGCGCCACCAGGAGGCCATAATAACCTACCTGACCTGGCGGAGACTTGTGCTCCGAGGAGTACTTTTTCTAGTTCCTAAATGTAACCTCAGTAAAACTATGCCTAAACCTAACCGTATTCCTAAACTTAACCTCAGTAAAACTATGCCTAAGCCAAACTTATTCCTAAACATAACCTCAGTAAAACTATGCCTAAACCTAACCTTATTCCTAAATGTAACCTCAGTAAAACTATGTCTAAACCTAACCTTATTCCTAAACGTAACCTCAGTAAAACTATGTCTAAACCTAACCTTATTCCTAAATGTAACCTCAGTAAAACTGTCTAAACCTAACCTTATTCCTAAATGTAACCTTATTCCTAAACTTAACCTCAGTAAAACTATGTCTAAACCTAACCTTATTCCTAAACGTAACCTTATTCCTAAACTTAACCTCAGTAAAACTATGCCTAAACCTAACCTTATTCCTAAACGTAACCTTATTCCTAAACTTAACCTCAGTAAAACTATGCCTAAACCTAACCTTATTCCTAAATGTAACCTCAGTAAAACTATGCCTAAACCTAACCTTATTCCTAAATGTAACCTCAGTAAAACTATGTCTAAACCTAACCTTATTCCTAAATGTAACCTCAGTAAAACTATGTCTAAACCTAACCTTATTCCTAAACGTAACCTCAGTAAAACTATGTCTAAACCTAACCTTATTCCTAAACGTAACCTCAGTAAAACTATGCCTAAACCTAACCTTATTCCTAAACGTAACCTTATTCCTAAACTTAACCTCAGTAAAACTATGCCTAAACCTAACCTTATTCCTAAACGTAACCTTATTCCTAAACTTAACCTCAGTAAAACTATGCCTAAACCTAACCTTATTCCTAAACGTAACCTTATTCCTAAACTTAACCTCAGTAAAACTATGCCTAAACCTAACCTTATTCCTAAACATAACCTCAGTAAAACGTATTCCTAACCTTATCCTCAGTAAAACAAATACAAGAACCACTCGGGGCGAGCGCTCCATGGGGGCGAGTCTTTCTGTTACCATTCTCAGCAGAATAAAATTAAAATGATATATTATTAGTTGCATATAGCTATTAGTAGGCTATTAGAAGCCAAGACTGTTAGTTAGCTATTAGTTGCCTAGTAGGGAGCCTCCCTTCCTTGACAATTAACTGTCTTGAAGGCAGGCAGGCTTAATAATATGAAGTGGAGATAGACTTCACATGTACTATGGGAAACATTTCTCACACTTTTCTCATCAGCAACAGTGACGGTGAAGAAAGGGAAAGGCAATGTCACCCACTGTTATTTGCACATACTGTATGTGGAATTTATCCTCTGCATTTACCCATCCTAACTATTAGCAGTGGGTGCTATTATACAGTGAGGAAAAAGAGAATGTCTGCACACGATAGGCTGCTCCCCGTCTTTTTAATTATTTGAACCAAAAGTGAACAACGTTTCGCCCATCAAGACTTGATATAATTATATAGATAGATAGATGCAGGGCTTCATCAAGGTGTGTGTGTGTGTGTGTGTGTGTGTGTGTGTGTGTGTGTGTGTGTCGCCCACAAACTTGTGATCAGAAACACTTTGTCTCGCAAAATGGCTTGAGGATTGGGGAGAAGCGCTAAGAGAGAAGAAAAACAAATAGATTATAAGGGGGGGTGGGTTTGTTGGTGATTAATTATAAGCACCAAAAAGTGAGGGATTTTTGAGATTTGCAGATAAAGCGCTGTGTGTTTAGTTTAAAAGACAGTTAAAGTGGCATGTCTCCCTGCATGCTACATTGCTGCACATTAGCTTAATACACCATGGAGACTGTTGTAATGTTTGTTTAGATGTCGGATCCCCCTGGGGGACGGAAGCAATGAGGGATTCATCACATGAGAACACAGTGTGTCTTTGGTTTGATGAATGAATTGTAACACACTCCACAAGACAAACTCGATGTGTATTTAATGGAGATGAGATGTGTTGCGTGTTTGTGTGCGTGCGTTGTTTGTTTGCTGTCACAAGATTTGAGTTTTGCATGATTCATTCCTTGATGTCTAAAGTAGACCCTAACCGTTGTGCCAAATGCATTTTTTCCTTTTTAGTGTCAGACTACTCTTTCTTCATTGTAGAGCGGTCCTCTCTCCAGTGGATCATTTCTAATGTTTGGAGTTTAGATTGCGCTTGCAAATCAAGTTTAGTGTTCAACACCCTCACTTTTCTAACAAGCAGTGGTGGAAAAAGTACTCACGTTTTATACTTAAGTAAAAGTATCAATACATTCAATACTGCAATGTAGAAATACTCTGTTACAAGTAAAAGTCCAGTATTCAAAATGTACTTGAGTAAAAGTACAAAAGTATTCACATTAAAATAAGTACTTAAATAAAAGTACTCATTTTGCAGAATGTCCCATTTCACAAGTTTCCAAATGTATGAAAATGCTTTGAAAACAGCCGATCTTCAAGCGACGCGTTGTGAGCTTGTTGATCGGGCCACAGCTTTATAGTTACTTTGCCGATTTAGATCATTATTACAAAACATACATTAACCACTTCAGCCCTATATATATTTCGGCCATTTGAAAATAGATTTGTATACATTTTGAACTCGTTAAATGGGACATTCTGCACAATGAGTACTTTTACTTTTGGTACTTTAAGTATATTGTGATGGCAATACATTTGTACTTTTACTCAAGTACATTTTGAATACTGGAATTTTACTTGTAACAGACTACGTCATTGCAGTATTGATACTTTCACTTAAGTAAAACATGTGAGTACTTCTTCCATCACTGCTTAATGCTAGACAGTGGCAATGGGAGACGGAAGGGAGAGAGGATGAGGATGACGATCAGAATGCTGTCATGCACACAGTGTATCAGGTTCTGTCTCGGGCGACACGGGGGCGTAACATTCATCTGAACAGAGAGAGAGAGAGCGAGAGAGAGAGAGAGGGGGAGTGAGAGATTAACCTGGCTTCTATCCTACAACATAGATGTTGTGGGTGTGTCAGTTGTGCTCAAGTACTGTATGGACATGCCTGACGTCACAAGAATACTGACATCGTCTGTGATGAATATGAATAATGCTTATTATCGATCGAGTGACAGTGAAGGAAGAAGCGAAAACATATTTCCGTCTTTACACAATTAACAAGAAGGCGACAATTACATAAAGGACGGACAATGAGTCTCACGCGGCAGCTTGGCTTGCTGCTGTGGAAGAACTATGTTCTGCGGAAACGTCGGATCCTGGTTACTTTGTTTGAAATAGCCCTGCCTTTGCTGTTCTCAGGCATCCTCATTTCTTTGAGTTCGGATTGGTTAGGATTATTTCATCTGCCACTGCTGCTGGTGCTCAGCTTCAGCTACACCTCGGCCCACATCGTGGAAGCCGCAGTGAAGGAGAATAGGCTCAAGGAGTACATGCGCATGATGGGTCTCAGCAACTGGCTCCACTGGAGCGCCTGGTTCCTCACGTTCCTCCTCAGCCTCTCCATCTCCATCTTCTTCGTCACTCTGCTCTTGTACATTCCTGTTAAGGGCCCCTCGGCTGTGGTGAGCTACAGTGACCCCACACTGGTGTTTGTCTTCCTGCTGGTCTTTGCTGTAGCCACCATCAACTTCAGCTTCATGATCAGTACCTTCTTCTCACGGGCCCGTGTAGCAGCAATAGCAAGCCCCTTTATCTACATCCTGCCCTACTTTTTAAACGGTATGCTTTTTGCCACTAATAGCCCCTTTCCATACCTTATTTCCAACGTGGCCATGAGTATGGGAGCCCATCACATTGCAGCGTTTGAAAAGAAAAAGGTGGGAAGCCAGTGGTCCAACCTGTTTGAATCGGGTTTGGGGCGCAGGGACTCGTCCCTAGCCCAGGTCCTGGGGATGCTGCTGCTGGATGCCTTCCTGTATGGCCTGGTGGCGTGGTACGTGGAGGCCGTTTTCCCTGGCGAGTACGGAGTACCATTGCCGTGCTACTTCTTCGTCCTGCCCTCCTACTGGTGCAGCAGCCCCCGCACGGCTCCGGTCAGCGGGAACGAGGAAGAGGAGGTCGCTGGGAGCGCTGTGAAGGGCGAGTTCATGGAGGAGGAACCGACCGGACTGGTCTGCGGGGTCAAGATCAAACATCTAACCAAGGAATTCAAAGTGGGCAACGCGACGCTGCAGGCTGTACGGGACCTCACGGTAAACATGTTCGAGGGACAGATCACCGTACTGCTTGGTCGCAACGGGGCCGGAAAGACAACCCTGCTGTCCAAGCTGACCGGTATGTTCCCGCCCACCAGTGGACGGGCTTACATCAACGGTTATGACATCTGTCACGATATGGCTCTGATCCGCCGCAGCCTGAGTCTCTGTCCTCAACACAACATCCTGTTTGATAACCTGACAGTCAGCGAGCACCTGCTCTTCTACGCACAACTGAAAGGCTTCCCCAGAGACCGAATCCCGGCTGAAGTGAATCACATCATCGGACTTCTAAACCTGGAGGACAAGCGCCATGCCCGCACAAATGCCCTCTCTGGTGGCACGAAGAGAAAGCTGTCGGTTGGCATTGCCCTGACCGGCGGCTCCAAAGTGGGGATGCTGGATGAGCCCACGTCGGGCATGGACCCCTCGGCGCGGCGCGGCACCTGGGACCTGCTGCAGGGGGAGAAGCGCGGGCGCACCATCGTGGTCATCACGCACTTAATGGACGAGGCCGAGCGGCAGGGCGACCGCGTGGCCATCATGGCAGGAGGAGAGCTGCAGTGCTGCGGCTCGCCTCTCTTCCTCAAGAACAAATACGGACCGGTTACCACATGGTCATTGTAACGTGTCTCTGTAACGTGTCTGATATCACCCATCTGGTCCACATGCACGTCCCTAACGTCACGCTGGAGAGCAACGTGGGGGCGGAACTGTCCTACATATTGGCCTTCGTGGAGGACAACCGCCTGGCGGACGTGTTGCTGATACCGATACTGTACAGCTGGGCCGTCATACCTCTCATGTACCTACTCAGCTTCTTTTCAAACTACTTGTCCTGGGGTGGGCCGTTACCTGGTGTCTTTCTCGGTGCAGGGATTAGTCTTGACTACAATCACTTTATGAATGGGATCGACAAACTGGACCAAAACCTGTCCTACTATATGTGCACCAGGAAGGCAAAGAAGTGGACGAAGAAGTTTGTGTTGTACCTCTTCCAAATTGCCCTGTACAACTCCTTCGTCCTCTATAAAGCCAGGCACCCAGATGGCAGCCATCAGACCCACTTCTCCTTCGTCATGGATGTAGTCGGTTCTGGACCAGTCTGGGGCATCTTGAGGGTGTAGCCCCTCCTCAGGAGGATGGGAATGAAGCCCCGCCTCCTGAGGAAGAGGGTGAGGCCATTCCTCGGGAGGATGGGAGTGAGGCCCCTCCTCCCGAGGATGGCCCCGTTCCTCAGGAAGACGAACCAGATGCCCCACCTGCTCGCCACCCAAGGCCACCAACCGTGGACCCCGAACCATATGCCCCACCTGCTCGCCACCCAAGGCCACCAAGAGTGGACCCTCAGAGCAGGCTGAATCTCAATCTAGCCCATGTACTGTATGTGTCCAAATCCCAGGCTTGGGTACTAAGAAGCACCCAACTAGGGTTTGTAGCAGATCAAGCCACAAGCCACGGAGCGAGACGAGTTATGAATGCTCGTCATGTCTTGTTCCCTTGCATGTTGGGGAATGTTGGGCACGGTACCACTCTTTACAGGACTATACGTATGTGTAAGAATGCCTTACCTTACCTGCCTTACTCCATACTTACACACTGCATACATACATACACACAACATACATACAACACTGCCTTACTCCCTTTTCCTACACAGACACTTTTTCTACATGAGAAACTTTTTCAACATTTGATGTTGCACTTTGACCTTTGATTTATTATTGTTTATTATTTGATGTATATAACTTAGCTGAAATAAGCGTGCACTGACCTGACAGGATGACTACCTCTAACCACTTCCAACCTGGCATCCCTATTTTGGGCATGTAGGCAGAGATTTTGTTTATTTATTTGCACTAATTGCACCAATTTATTTATTTGAATGATTATTATTGTCTCCGCCAGAGGTGGAGAGTATGTTTTCGTTCTTGTCCTTCCGTTTGTCCGTCTGTCTCAGCCAAGCTAACATTGGTCAAGCTTCACGTGACACGTGACAATATGTTGTCACCAATGCTTTTGATTGGCTTGCGAGACGCATGACGAAATACAAACCTATAAATAGGTGTCACTTCAAAAAAAATATATATATTTTTTGAAGTGAGCTTCCATCAGCCAAGCTAACATTGGTCAAGTGACACGTGACTATGTAATATAAATAGGTAAGACAGGATTAATCAGGAACAGTACTGGCGGAGACCTGTGCTCCGAGGAGCACATTTTCTAGTTTCAATTACTTTTTTCAATTTTATTTAATTTTTGCATTTAATTTTTATTCCAAAAACACATTATATAAAATGTTTGTTTTTTACACGGCCCCCTCACGTATTAGATGGACAATATCAATCACCAGAACCAAGGACGTTTGTTTTCAATGAGTCTTAACTCTTTGACTGCGGACGACGCGATAACGCGTCAAGTGCTACTTTGTCCAGTTGGCCGTCGACGCGCTCGACGCGCTGGACGCGCGTTCATTGTTTAATCTCTGATTGCGCTATGCTGCTTAATATTCAATGTTATTCTCGAGTTCCACTTACTTCACGGACATCTGCATCCGGTTTCATGACCTGGATTCCGTTTCCGGTTTTTGATTCTTTTCCCCAGTCATTTTCGTCCAAAATAGGTAAATAAACGGTCTTTCACACGGTATGACGGACAAACGGACAGTTTCTCTTCTATAATCTATGGTCTGGGTGACGATCAGTCATCGCCGTCGTCTATCACATCGTAATTTTGGCGATCAAAACAATCTGGGAGGACGTCACATCCGTTTTCATGTTTTTCCCTGTCTAATCTATCAAGAAGGGTGAGAGAGACCTAACGACCTGATCAAGCAGTCATGTGCTGCACTCTAGTGGCGGATTTGTGCTGGGTCTTTATATTATGTGCCCTTAAATTATTTTCATGAGAAAAATTCAAAATATAAAAATAAAAAAACACGAAAATTGCTGGCACTGGGGGAGTACTTTATGAAAATACTCTGGCAGTCAAAGAGTTAACATGGTTAAAATGAAGTCACAATGTGTTTATATAGGAAGGGGGCGTGTCTGATAAAATGAATATCAAATCTCTAAATTCTGAATCGAGCAAAAGCCTGTGTAGACGCTAAAATGACTCCAAACGTGTTTGAAAGTGAAATATCTCTTTAACCTCACATGGTTCCTACTGTAGGTTTCTCAGGTAGAAGGTTTGATGTGCAGAGTGCACCTAAAGGTTTACCGATGCTTGCTGTTTGGATCTGTTTGTGGTGATGTTGTGATCGGCTTCCAGGAAACGGATACCCTGAAGGAGGGTTGTTAAAACCAGGCTTATCACATCAGCAACCAAACCATAGCTGGCAACTTTGTTCCACTCCTGTGCTTGTCTTTGTTACTCATCTTTGTAACCAAAGGCTCATAGCATAATATGATGGAATTGAATTATCCCTAATCATATTAGCTATGTTGTTTACTCATAAACCCTGAAGAGGAGAAAACATGACGTAGTGTAATACTGGAGAGGTCTCTGTGGCTATTGATAGTAAGTGTGCGGTTGTGAACAGAGTCACACTGAGGTGCTGCTTGTGTGCATGAACATTATTGTGGCGTTGGTCTGTCTCCTTTTTGCTGAATGGAAATAAGTATAAAAGTGCTTCACAAGAACAATGTTGGTGTTGTAACAAACTGGCTAAAATTGTGTTGCTGCTGTTTGATACAACTTTAAGCTTTTGACTTTTCGCTCATGGGTGTAGTTTTTTCGGCAGTGAGAGTGTGCCAGGGACTAGCTGTAACAAATCATCCCCACGTTCTTAAACCGAACCTTAACCACACCAATCCCTTTAACCACTTAACATCATATTTGTCCTACATGTTGACCTTTGGCCACACCATTAAAAACACCACTCTAAGGCTATGTTCACATTAACTGCCTTTTTATGAAGAAAAAAATAAGTATTGTGCTTTTTCTGCTGAAAATGACACAAAGAAAAAGAGGGAGAGGGGCAGGTGCGGTCACACCATGAACTGGACAGTGACTTTATGGAACTGACCATTTGATGAAAACAAAGTTTTAAAGTAGTATGGCATATTCATCACGTAAAATGTATCGATATTTATAAACAAGCTTCAAGAGACAAGCACCAAGATCTGCGTTTTCTCCTTCCCCACCTGACAGCTCTGCTACCCCGACACCGGCGGCTGCTTGTGTTGCCTGGACACAGCTCACGCTGCTGGACCACAACTCACTTATTTGTTGCGATATATTGATAGTAATTATATCGGATTATAATGGGGTTAATATTCTGTCTCGTTAGGCAGCAGAGGAGGGACAGACGCTGGTGGCTCTTATCAGCGACTTCTGAAAGTGGCCACTATGTTTGGTCACCTTTTGGTAAATTTTGGTTTGATGTAAAACGGCAGTGCCTAATGGCTATGCTGGACCAGGCAAACTTTACAAACCCGCCCCATACCTCCCGGGCTCCGGTTCATGTGACAATGGTCCCTGTGGGATGTTTTCACACTTTGGTTGTCTGTACTATTTGGACATTAAAATAGATTAACTTAGACAACTGGGTTTCATCATGACACAAACAACTGTAGCTCTGTTTTGAAGTTATCAATACTTCATACTGTATATAATAAAATCTTTCAAATTTCCAATGGGACTTGGACTATTAAAAAAAAGATATCTAAGCTCTAGATTCTGGCTCTGCTTAGTTTAATGTTGTGCTCTCGCTCGCTCTCTCCCTCTCTCTCTGCCAAGTCTTGTGTCTTCAAATATAACACTTTGTAGCAATTCCCCTTGTGGTTTTTGTGCTAAATAAGCTTAAATACTGTATGGCTGGCTTCTACATTTTTCCCTACAAAGTGACACTACTAAATAGCCTGTTGTGTTAAAAATTCCAAAGAAACTTGTCCTCTAAAATTGGAGCAGGTGTGCGTCCTCTGTTTGCCTACGCCCACGGGCACAACACCAGAGGGAGCTCCTCTGATCTTATTCCACCCAGATTCGGCACAAACATTGGGGATGAATTCATTCTACTATTATGCCACCAAAATGTGGAATGCCCTACCACCAGCCATCAAAAAGTGCGACTCCCTACCCTCCTTCAAAATAGCCATAAAAGAGCACCTGTTTGCAATTGCAAAAACTGGACCTAGACAAGTCTTCTAGCTTGTCAAAAGAAATTACTCCCCACTGTTTTTCTGTAAATATACTTTTACTGCACCTAGTATTGATGATTTCTTGTATAGCATTGTATGTCTTGATGAATTTAATACATAGGACCACAATGGAAACAGGCCCTCAGGGCTTTTATCCGCTATATTGCATAACTGCACCTCTGTACGTTTTGCAAACTTAATAAAGTATTCAATCAATCAATCAATTCCTTGGCTGTGGGTGCTCAGCTAACAGAACAAATCCACCAAGGTGGAAAGAAAGCTGCACTCCAAAATAAAAGTTGCAAGAGGCAAGACTGGGTGTGGTGTGCTACAGTGTTTCTGGGGTGGACGTCATGTCTGCCGGCCCCCGGCCAGCCACCCCAACCCCCCGAGAGACCAGTGGAACTTAACTGACAGCACTGGTCTCCTGACACACACCAGACAGGACCCGGGCAACATGATGCCAATATGAGATGGCATCACCACCACATGATAACGACCTGTTATAGGTTCAGTTATCGTAGCAGACCCAAACATAAGGACCCGTTTTTAAGTGTCACGACTAAATCTTATTTCTTTTTTCTAATTATAAAAATGAAATAGAAATGACAAGCTCGAGTTTTCACTATATTTTTAAATGATTAGTTCATAATATATTTTTGTAAGTTTGAGTCCAGGGGAGAATCCAAATATCTCCTTTGGGTCTCGAGCTGACAAGGTTTAGGAACCCATTTTGGACGTCTAGAACTGTTGCCTGTTGCAACCTGATTGCACATTCCATGCATTCAGACATCAGCATGATGCAAGTGCTAAGTGATTTCTTGAGCAAAGTGCAGACTGTGTTGTAAGACATAGTGTTAGCGTCTGCTAAATGACTGTAATGTTATGTAATATGTTGAACTGAACTGCAAAACAACGCCAGCATGGAACAAAGATTGTAACCACTGGAACCCTAATGCCCCTATTCTGCGGGTGAATGTTCAATGAAAATAGCCCTACAAGCTCTGTGAGCTTGTAGATCGGCTATTTTGGCGAAGAATGTTTAATCTAGAACCCCTGGTGGACACTGGTCAACTAAGTATAGGGTTTAAGTGGTTAAAATACTGTCAATTCTGGCCACGGCAACAATAGGACTCCAATACAGCCCCATTATTCAGTCATTTCTGCAAACAACATGCAATGTGTTCAGACCCTTTACTCAATTCCAGTCACAGATGGTTGACTCATATCCTTCTGGTTAGATGGAAGTGATGTCAAATTGATGAACTCAACCACAAAAACGGAACAGGTTTCTTCTCTGCCACCTCCCCTGTGGACTGAGGCCAAGTCGGTGGTGGCTGGTGGATTTTTCCAAAGGTAGTGCTACACCAAACATTAAGCAAACAATAACATGTACTATGTTATCACGCTAGTTTATTTTGATAGGCCCAGCCCTAGGCTAGTAGTCATTCATTTGTGAAAGACAGACTTAACTAATGACATGCAATAATAACTGACAAAAATTGTTTTGTTTTATAGGTTAGGCTATATTGTTTTTACAATCTATATAAGCATTTTGGTATGAAAACCAGCATTCTTAATCCTGTATCATACAAACCAAACCGTGTGTAAATCGGTTGAGAACTCAGCCTAGTTGTGGTGCTTTTCATACCTCAACAAGCTTCGTTTATACTTCGCTGCATGACGGTATTTCACGCCAAGCATCGCCGATCTACAAGCCCAATTGTGGGCTTGTACTGTAGATCGCCGATACCGTTGTTCTTCGTAGCATAACTCAGCATAGACATAACAGTCATAGAAAGCGAAGCTCGGCAGGTGGAATGAGCAGCAGCAGTCAGTGCAGTTCTATGCGTGTGGATATCTATGCGCTGGGCGCTGCAGACCTGCACATTTTGCAATGGTACAGTAGTTGTGTTGTTTTGCTGTGTTGTGTTGTAGTAGCCTACAGTTGTTGTGTTAGAGTATATACATAGTGTAGTGGAATGTGGTAGCCCCTCACTAGACCAGGAATAGGGGGGCTGGAGCTTGTCATCAGTGTGTGAGAATGTCCCATCTGTTGACTTGATGTGGTTCTGAACCAGTGGACCAGGCTGGTTCTGAACCACAGCCAGACACTGGACCACAACACTGGACCAGGGCTCTGTGCTGTTTGGATGAGGCCATGCATTCTCCTCTACAAAGTGTATATGCAATTCTATTGCATCCACATGCATTATTTTTAAATTAAATGTTTAATGTGATCTCACAGACGGAATAATGTGCAATAAACATACTGTGCTTCATGTGCAGCCTTTAATGTTTCTTGAATGTTGGAAGCTGATCTGGATCGATTACTGTCTGTATTGATCCTGACCTGCCCATGGAGAGTCATTCTACACCTGATGTGAGATCATGTTCGATGTGCATCAGGGAGACTAATATTCCCTCCGCATGCGACCTGAGATTCCTCTCAACTACTGTATCAGAATTGCTTTCAGCCCGACTAAGAAATGAGATACCCAGTTAATTGACAGAGAGAGAATTACAGTACACACATGTGGCCTGTACGAGGGCGAAGGATTGCTTTGAAAATATTGACTTCTTTAGGGAAGCCATGGAGAGCTGTATGGCTATTGGTTCAGTGATGATGCATTATTATTTTCATCTATCCATCGGGTGAGGTTATGCTTTAGTTAACTAAATACACTCTGAGACATAATTAACCACTTCAACCCTGGCGTCCCTCTATTCGACACGTCATTATAGGTGAAATCTTTCCAGGATTTTCATCGATGGCAAAAGTATCAGTTCTTCTGAGTCTGTAGATGTGCTATATTCACTATTCGTCACACGACGGAGTATAAAGTGGTTAACCAGTAGGCCATTGGGAGCACAGTACCCTGCTCACATTGAGACTTTTCATCAGAATATTAAATCATGCGATAATGAAGTGTTGACCTCACGAGTATAAGGCCATCAAGATGGCTGCTGGTTTTGTTTTTTGTGTTCCCTTGCAGATCTGGTAATCTATTTTATATCATACTTTGTACCAACCATCCATGTATTTGCTGTTTGCAGGGTCTTTTATTATAGTCCTTGCCACAGTGTACTGCAATATTATTTCGATTTTTCTACACAGCTACTTGGTAATTCGCTGCCACTGTACCTTTTTAGCAATTGAAAGTGAATGAATTTGATCATTGTATAACTGGATTTTTACTGATTTTATTCAGCTATTTCATGTTCGATATTCATGATAGTTGTATGTTGTTGAATGTATGTTCCTTGAATGTTATGTTATGTTAAAGAGAACCTCTCTAATCTGTTTTTTTTTTTTAAATCATCATTCAGAGTATTTTGCAGTGATGTTTTCTAATACATTTTAAAGTTGACAGTTAGAAATGGGGCTATAGTGGCAGATTGTAAAGGAAAGGTTTGGAGGATGGGTTGATGTGGTAATGAACCATCTCCATCTGCTCCCCAGGGAGGGCGGTTCACTGCGCTCCCAACTGTGCTCCACCTTATTTATCCCCCTTCGTTTAGTAGCTGCCTCTCAGCTCAGCGCTGAGGGAGGCTGTCCTTCTAAGCACACTACTGCAGCATTCCCGGCTGCCCCCTCTTTTAGAGGCGTTACGGTAAAGCGCTCGGCTCTCTCTCTCGCTCGCTCAGCACTGCCGATGGAGCCTCAGATGCAGTGGGAGCAGTGTAGAGGAGGTAGGTGTGTGTGCGTGTGTGTGTGTGGAGGAGGTCCTGGGCGTACTGGACCTCCGTAGCCAGGAGGAGGAAACTCCCGGCACCCTAAGCCCCCAGGCGGAGGCTGGACCATGGGCTGTTCAGGCAGCAGAGAGTGCCTTCCTGCCCCCTGCGCTGCTGCTGGACACAGGGTAAACCGGGTTCTCTCCTCCGCTCCGTTTCCGCAGACCAGGGCAGCAGCAGCATTTCTTAATTGTTTAAGTGGTCTTTTGGCAGGCTGTTTAATTCCATTACACTTGTGTCCATAAGAGGCTGTGTGGATTACAATGTGTGATTACGCAGACGTATAGTTTGGTGCTTAAATGAATCTGGTGAGGCTGAAGTTGGAGACGTAGGCTGACTGGAACAGAGGAAGGAAAGATGAACTTATATAGATGCTAGAGGGTCCATTTTAAGATACAGGTGATGAGATGGAAAACAATATGCTAAAGACGGACAGTAAATGACTTTTTATTAAATTTTTACTTAGTGAGGTTATTTCTTGGAAGAGTCTTGACGGTCTGCTTATTGGAAATAGATTTCAGATGCAATGTCCTGTTTGTGAAACTGTATTCACCAGAGACGGGCGATGACGGGGAGCTGTCATGTAGTGATGGATGTTATTGTCATTCAATAATAACGTTTATTTGAAAGGTGATTTGTCGTGGCTACGTATACATATTCTGTTGTAGACGACAGCCAAGCCTGTTGCCGTGTCCCAATGAAGATACAGTTCAACCGAACTGCACAAACATCTGGGGAGTAAGGCTTACAATTAGGAAAATATTGGGGTTTAGGATTAGGCATTTGGAGGTTAGGTTTAGTTGTTGTGTGTTGTGAGCTTGTACTGTAGATCGGCTATTTTCAGGTTTAGGCATATAGTAGGGTTAAAAAATGTCCCAAACATTTTAAAATGGCATTCATAAAACGGTTGTCCTAAAATGCTGATGTCCTCACAAGTAAAGTAATATAAACCTGTGTGTTTGTGTTCTCCAGCGTGATGAGGCCGTGAGGCAGCGCAGGGAGCAGTCCCAGGAGCTGGTGACCCTACGAGGAGAGCTGGGTAAGTCAGGTCACCTCAGCCACACACACACACACACACACACACACACACACACACACACACACACACACACACACACACCACAGATATATATAGACTGCACTTAGTGCCAATCTGTGATATTTGACTTTCTCCTAATTGTCCACTTAGCAAAGAGTTCAGTCTGTCTGAAAGTGCCAGGAAACTGGGCAGGCAAGCATACTGTACGACTGGTTTATTATGATTCATACTGTACGACTGGTTCATTATGATTCATACTGTACGACTGGTTCATTATGATTCATACTGTACGACTGGTTCATTATGATTCATACTGTACGACTGGTTCATTATGATTCATACTGTACGACTGGTTCATTATGATTCATACTGTACGACTGGTTTATTATGATTCATACTGTACGACTGGTTCATTATGATTCATACTGTACGACTGGTTCATTATGATTCATACTGTATGACTGGTTCATTATGATTCATACTGTATGACTGGTTCATTATGATTCATACTGTACGACTGGTTCATTATGATTCATACTGTATGACTGGTTCATTATGATTCATACTGTATGACTGGTTCATTATGATTCATACTGTATGACTGGTTCATTATGATTCATACTGTATGACTGGTTCATTATGATTCATACTGTATGACTGGTTCATTATGATTCATACTGTACGACTGGTTCATTATGATTCATACTGTATGACTGGTTCATTATGATTCATACTGTATGACTGGTTCATTATGATTCATACTGTACGACTGGTTCATTATGATTCATACTGTACGACTGGTTCATTATGATTCAAACTGAATCACAGCAGTAAACAGCATGCTGCTGTCCTTTTTATAGCAGACAAAGTTAGATAAAAGTATTGCCATTAAAGTTGTTCATTTACTGATGAACAACATGAAATGAGCAATGTTTAGGCCTACGGATTAGTGTGAGTTTTGAACAAAATATGTAGGAGTAGTAGCTAAAAGTGAGTTTTGAATAAAATGCAAAAGGAGTTGGTTCATCGTTCAAGGAATACAAGGGGATTATTTTTTCCTCCTTTGGTACAACCTACGGTTCAAGATTTATACAGTAGGCCGAAGTGTAAAGCAACGAGGCCAATTTGAAAAATGTGGAGTGTCTTCTTCCTTGGCCTACTGGGTGTTTGCATGCAAAATTGGACACCCATCGGTCCAGCGGTTTACGGGATCGGGCGTCTAAATGTTTTTTGACCTCGGGACCCAGGGGGAGGCCCGCATATTGACCAGCTATGGAGCGCACCTCCGAAAGTGCTGTCACGTCTGGCCACAAGTGTGAAAAGTTTCCCTGTACATATGGCGTAAAAATCCTAATTCCCTCCACAGCTTCCTGATGGTTGCAAACCCACATCTTACACAGCCTTGGTTTTTAACCCATTAAGACCTGAGGCCGATTCTACAAATGCCTTTGTAAATGCCTCAGTCGTGGACCCCCCATCTGAAAAGGTTTTGTGCCAGGGATCCCCCAGATGAGAAGATTTGTGTTCAAAATTCAAAATGATTGTGAGCTTGTAGGTTGGCTATGTTTGGCAAAGAGATTTGGGGTAGACGGGGAAAAGTGGTCCAAGTGCAGTTGTAACTCTGGTCCGTTTTACTTAGAATAGAGGGCTTAAGTGGTTAATACTTAATTTCCTGTGCTTGGTTGTAAAACGGTGACTTTATTTAGAAAATATACCAAACTGAAAAGAATTCCATTGCTGTAAGTTATATTGCAGTTGAAGAATACATTTTAACACTAGAATCCTTTATTGGCCATGTGTGTTTTTTTTTAAAAACAGAAGGAATTGAATTTAAAGGGTGTACATGTATGAAAACAAGAGATGTTGTTTTGTACAACAGCACTTCTTCTATTGGTCCTTTTCTTTTGCTCCTGGCAGTTAATTAGATTACAGACTGCTTGCTTCTGTGTCCTCATCTAAGGTCTGTCTGTCTATATCGTCTTGTCTTGTCTGTCCTCCCTCCTCTGAGTCTGTGTGTCTAGAACAATGGCGGGGTTTCCACCGTGCCTCAAGCCAGGTTCAGGCTGGTCCGGTGCATCTCAGGAGCAGGACGCAAAAATAATAATGGCACTGGCGCAATCTTGGACAATAGCAGCCTTTTTCTGAAAATGGCTCCAATTGTCAGAGATTGCTCCAGTGCCATTATTATTGTTGAGTCTGTCTGTCCTCCTCTAAGGTGTGTGTCTGTCTGTCTGTCTGTCTGTCCATTCTTGTGTTTTATGGCTCCATATGAGTTGACTGTATCAGCCCATTTTCCCAGGAGTGGCCAGTTGAACTGTGACCTCTGGGAGGTTACAGTGGTTTGACACTCTTGACACCCCCCCCAATACACTCACTACGTATCCATGTGTGTACATTATTACACTTCATGTCGAATAATACGCTGTACATTTTTGGATGTATAATAATAGACCATACAAACCCCCCTTACTGTAGCTATAGTGTGGTAGCCCCTCCCCAAACCCATGGCCTCGGGACTTAAACACATGACTGGTCTTTAGACCCTGAAACTTCATCTCAGCATTCCAGGAGCCTCAATGACCTCAAATGGACCCTCGTATTGTTTGTGAGTGTTGAACCACAAGGTCAGGAAGTCCACACGGAACTCTCTTTACCAAGGTTACAAGTCTGTCTACCACTTAACCCCCTGGTTCTCAACCTGGGGGAGGATATTGCAAGTGGGCCCCCAACTAATTGGTAAAACAAAGATTTGAATGATGATATAACATTTTATTTGTACTTTATAAAAATATACCCTTTTTCTCCCCAATTTAGTCGTTTTACAATTGATTCCTCCCCACACACATTTGTGTGTTACTGCTGTTGTATCCTACTGACTCACCTGCCAGTGAGGAGCCCCCACTGGGAGGACGTAGAGCCTTCGTCCTACTTGTCCCGCCCAACACTCCCTGCTGACAGGCTCCGCCCCAGCCTGTACCTGCACCAATGATATTATAACATAAATGTATTTTTTTAAATAATATCATGGTATTTTTTCTTTTAAAACGTTGAAAAATAGGTTTTCATTGTGATACTGATACATAGGAACTTAAAATATACATGGTTAGTTCCATTGATCCGAGCCGGGACACAATCCAAGCCAGAGCACAAATAAACATGCCTTTCAGGTGGTCAGAAGGGTGGGCCACGGACCCTTTTTAAGATTTCCATGTGGGCCCTCATCCTGAGATGCTGGCTTAACTTATGCTCAGTTGTACGACGGTGTCGGGCTCCGGAAATAGCAGATCTACAAGCTCCCAACTTGCCCGCGTTCCTCCCAGCTCGTATCAGTGATGTCACTTCACCCACAGCTTCTAATTATAGCCTTCCTTCCAGCATTGTGTGTTTGGGCCACCGCCAAATATGTGATGTATTATTATTAGTTCAAGTCACAGCCGCATGTTAACAGGATCTCTGCATCTGCACTGTCTTGATCCATGGCTGTAGTAGAGCAAAAATAAACCCAGGTTTAGCCTTAAAGGAGATTGAATCTTAACATTCTGACATGACCCATGGTGTGTGTGTGTGTGTGTGTGTGTGTGTGTGTGTGTGAGACCAGCCTAGCTGTTACACATGGCTGAGGAATGCCGGGCTCCGTTCGTGGAGCCATGTGCATGCCAAATCTGATAGACGGATAGACGGACTCCCTATGTTGGCCTGGCTTCTCTCCCTGCCTCTGATGCCGTTCTAATCTGTTCCACTCTGGTCTAGGTCAGTGTTGGGTGGTGAGGACTTGTCTGGTTGGGAGGTAGTACACATTTGTGTAACAAAACATGTTGCACATAATTGTAACTTGAATTTTTGGGACATTATAGTGTCAAAATTGTTCAAAAAATAGACAAATATTTTCAAGATTTTCCAACAAGTTTAAAAAACAGAGGTGCGAAGCTTACAGCTCGCTATTCGTAGTATGATATTGGGCTTAGCCACTTAAACTCTCTAAACCAGCGGTTCTCAAATTATGGGTCGCGACCCAAAGTGGGGTCGCAGGAAAGTCCATTGGGGTCGCGCATTGGCAACCAAAAAATATTTTGTATCAAGAAACGGTAAAAAAAAATATTAAAGTGAGGTTGTCGCGACCATCGTGAAGGGGACGGCCACTCCTCATACACACTCAGCTCCGCCTCCAACACCCACTGAGAACAAGCAGCAACACAGCCCACACACACACACACACACACACACACACACACACACACACACACACAAGCCCTTGCAGAGGCTGAGGCACACAAACTGATTTTAGCTGTTCATAAACGATTTACTTAGGACTCAACATGAGCGAGTGGTACAAATACATGGAACATGGGTCCATTTGGTTCCATCTGTACGGAGTTGCTTTTGCGGAGTTCAATTTAGATTGCGATGTACCATTACCAAGCGCGGAGATCATTCTCACAGACAACTAGACCAGTTACCAACAGCTACGGCGATGGAGATAAACGCCACGGTCGGTGGCCAAAGATAAAATCGAGAGCTGGATCAAGAAACCCTGGTGGTTCTACTAGGCTAGAACCACCGGAGTTGTAATATGTTGCTAGAACCTCTAGCAACAGATTTTGGCTAAATGCTTATGGGTGGGTGGTACAAATACATGTCCATTTGGTTCCATCTGTAGCCTCGCGGAGTTAAATTGAGATTGTGCGGGGGGCTGATTGGGTTGCCGAAAAATATCCCCGCCCAAAAAATATCCCTATGGGGTCGTGGTATAAAGAAATTAGAGAACCCATGCTCTAAACTGTCTGGACCTGAGTCGTCTCTAGACTCTACACCAAATCTCACAAAAATAGACGATCTACAAGCTCACGACATGTTGTGAGCTTGTAGATTTGCCATTTTTGGCTAATGTTTCCCCCAGAGCTTCAAGTGGTTAACATATGTGAAAACACAAGTGTGTGTGTGTGCATGGCTGGGTGGGTCCTCAGCTTGTCAGATGTATGAAAGGGCGGCATCAAGGAAAAAAGGCTGGGAACCACTGGGCTAGGTGAACATGCATTGCATGCTGTGTGGAGCGCTTTTAAACCCCTTAAGTTTTTAAGCTCTATCCAAACAAACCCACTGAGCATTGGGAGGACGTGTTTACAGTAGAGCTGCGATGCAGATCACCCTGCTTTGTTTGGCACGACTGAGTGTGAGAGAATTTGTCATTCATTGTCTAAAAAAAAGCATTTTGTTGCTGTTGGACAGAAATCTTGAATTTTCTTATGTTAAATAAATGCCCTACATTTATACAAGTGTGGCACAAAATGTGTGAAATTAGCTGATTTACAAGCTCAAAAAGTGGTGCATCGTGACGGGTTGTGAGCTTGAAACTGCTATTTTTGAAAGATTTTGAGAGTGAAAGTGATTAAGTGTTTCTGTGGGTTTTATGAATATTGAACCAATGAAAAGTATTCACACAAGCTTGTGACTAAATAAGTCCATTGGAACACAGATTCTTTTTTCCTAACAGTTTTGGACATGCAAGGTTTCCACCCGATAGCAACGATATGGAATAAGGTGGTCTTGTATCAAGTGACTCTAAATAATTAGCTTACTTTCTGTTTTTATTTAACCACTTAAACCCTACAGCCGGGGTCCATGTTTTTTTTTTTTCCCTTCTTCGCCGAAACTAGCGTTGCCACGCTGTGAGCTTGTTGATCTGCCATTTTTGCAGAATGTTCTCCCCAGAATGGGGACGCTAGGGTTCAAAGTGGTTAACATAAGCTGTGTTGAAACAAAAGTGTTTTCGGCAATCCATCTCCCAGGGGGTCGAGCTCATTGTAAGAGGGATAGACGCCCGGCAATAAGACACTCCGACCTACTTGCTTACTGTACTTACTTAACCATTCAAACTGGGAACGCATCATTTTTAGATTTATTTGGGCTATTCAAAAAAGGCAGATATACAAGTAGATCTGCTATTTTTTGGAAAGATTGTGAGTCTTTGAATATATTTTCAAAAGTGAACATTTGTAACTCGAATCTTTGCTTCTGGGGATTCTACATGTCTTCTAAATCTTAACAGTTTTTTTTTAAACGTATGTTGCTATAATATCAGTGGTTCTCAAAAATTATATGTATTTAGCCGTGGACCCCCATCTCAAAATGTGTTGTTCCAGGGACCCCCAGAAGTTGTAACAGGGTTAAAAAATGTTTAAAAAAAATAGCAGATCTACAAGCTCATAGCGCGGCGGTGCTTGTATATCTGCTATTTTTGAATAGCCAAAGAAATCTTAAAATGACACACAGATGCGTTCCCGGTCTTAAAGGATTAACTTACTTAATTGGTCCCTCCTTGCTTCACCGGGGTTTGTAGATCAAAAGATCCCGTGTTCCAATGGTTCCAATGTAGTTATTTGGTCACAAGCTCTCGTTAATACTTTTCATTGATTCAATATTTATAAAACCCACAGACAGACTTAACCACTTTCACTATGTTTTTCAAAAATGGCAACACTAGTGAGCTTGTAGATCGCCTATTGTTGCTACTTTAGTGTGACACTGTAGGGCCTTATTGATGAAGTAGGGCCTTAATTCAACATGCAAGTTTAGATGTATGGAGCTGGGAGGTTTCTGCCCGACAGCAACGATATGAGATGTACTACAGCAGTGGTTCCCAAACCTTTTAGCTCAAGACTCAAAAGACGTTTGCCAAGACCCAGACTAAACATTTTCCTTTTTATTTATGGGAATTATTTGATTTATTTTGAAATATGTTGGAATTTGTTTACTTGATGAAAAGTTTGTTTTGTTACTTTTTTAAATATTTTGAAATATATACCGGTATATATTTTTAATGGAAGCCACAAAAAAGGGGATATTTACTTGCGACCCAAACATGGGTCCCAACCCACAGTTTGGGAAACGGTGTTTTACAGTATGCGACACACTCAACGGCACATGGAAAGTGTTTGACCATCTCTAAATAAAGAACCTCTCTTATCTATTCTATGCGTGGTAATAAGCTGCTGCACACACTCACATGTTGTCCACAGCTGTTGTTGCTCTTATATCAGCACCAGCAGGCCAGTGCCAGCCTGCCAGCCTGCCTGGCAAGACGAGCTGCCGCTGGGCAGCCGCTGGCATTTTCCTCTATTCAATCATTCACATTGGAGACGCATGTCCTCTGCTTTATGGAATGGAGACACATGGTTATGCAGTGTTTCTCACAACAGCTGGGATACAACAATAAACAAGCTGAAACGTTAGGAAGGAAAAATGGCCAGCTGTGGCAGAGTGATATGCGTTAACCACTTAAACCCTGATCAACAATTCCCAACATGTGGGCCTTGAGGATATTGCAAGTGGGCCCCCACATTATTGGCAAAACACTTAATTTTAATGATAATGTAACATTAATATAAAAAATGGGATTAATGTAAAAAAATCAACGAGGGGATCAATGTAACTAACGAGGTTACTTGGTTCCAAGCTGGAACACAATCAATTGATTGATCATTAAAATAAACATGCTCTGAAAATGCCCGCGGCACCACCCATCTGACCACTTAACACGGCAGCCGATCAACTACGTTGACCGCAGTCCCTCATGGGTCTAGGCCCCGTCCATTTTCCCCTCCACACCAAATCTACAAGATCAGCTATTATTTGCCGAATGCTCGGCCCCAGAATAGGAACGCTACGGCTCATGCTGCAGTTTACACATTTGACAATATGAAATAGTTTTAAGTGTAAAATCTAATAGATATTTGACCATTATTGTATGTAGCAAGAGGTGGGTTTGGCGTTAAAATAAGCAGACAAATGGGCTACACGGTGGTGGCTATTTAAAGTTTACTTATGCAGCCGTTTTGACTTAAAGGGATACTTCACTCTCGGGCCGGGGACACATTTAAAAAATATATTAAAAATAAATGAAAAAAGTTATGGAAAATTCATGGCCCCCTCACGCATTAGAGTGTCCTACTAATGCGTGAGGGGGCCATGAATTTTCCATAACTTTTTTCATTTATTTTTAATATCTTTTTTAAATGTGTCCCCGGCCCGAGAGTGAAGTATCCCTTTAAGTGTGTGTGGGATGTGGGATGTGGGTGTGGGTGTGGGTGGGTGTGTGTCGTCCCGGTCCCTGCAGTGTCCTCGGTGCAGTCATGTCATACAGTGTGTAGGGCTTAGTACAGACTAGAACCCAGTACCACACTAGAACCGGTACCACCACGTCTAATACTACCGAATACTATCGTTGCTGTTGGGCAGAAACCACTTATCTGTAGTTTTTTCGTAAATGAATGTCCTTCTTGATCATACTAACTACAGCGTCACACAAGTATCAAAAGTAGCAGATCCACAAGCTTGAAACGCGGCACAAATCGATGCACTCTGAGCTTGTATATCTGCTACTTTTGCTATTTCTTTTTATTTGATTCCTGAAAGGTAACGTCATGGACATATGAGGTTTCCACCCGACAGACGATATAGTAGTAAGTATAGTACAGAATAGGTACCGTATTATAGTGCTCTGTAACTTGTGATGATTTAGGCTGATCTAGAATCACCACAAAGTAAGACTTTGACAGCAGGCTGTCAGAAAACGTTGATTGTTTCATAATCGTGCATCCTTACTCAGAATGAAACGAAGTGTCCCCCAATAGTAAAAACAAAAGCGATTAAAGGACAACTTCAATTATGTTCAACCTATCTTCATATATTTGGTCCTCGCATATATATAAAAACAGTCCAAATGAACATGTTAGACAAGGCATTTGTGACGGTTGTAAATACAGGCTTTCAAGCCAATGTCTCCTAAGGCTAGAGGAGTATCTAGTGGAGCTCTTCACAGGGTTACTTATACTGACAATGATGCTATTCACAGACTCGTCACCCAAGTGACTCATGAATCTATGCATTAAGTTCCGAAGAACAGCTTGAAAAGTATTGACTCTTGCAGCCACAAACATTTCACACGCACTGCACCATCTAGGCCTTTTTGAGTAAAGTTCTCATCGCGTCATTATGCTACTTGAAGTTTCTGAAAACTTGCTTTTTTGTAACTTGACCACAAGTGGGCAGTGTATGGTATATAGTAAGCTCGAAATAGAGTGATCTTAACTGGTTCTGAGCACATAGTGAACTTAAGTGTGAAGATGTTCGCCTGTGCATACATTCTGTGGCACTGTCTGTGAATATCATCATCATCTGTCATCTGTTGTCCAAGATATTTGACTTTACTACACTGAGAATGTTAAAAGTTAGTTTAAAATCAGGAAATATAATTCCTATTATTATTATTATTATATGTCCTCTTTTGTTATACAAATTAAAACCACTCTTACTGGAATTATACTTGATATCATTTCCAATGCCATACTCAGTGCATATGTTGAAGCTGCTGTAGTCCAGCTCTACTTGGGCTCATTACCACCACTACTGTAGATCATCCGCATACATCAAATGATTCATCGATACATTAGTGATATCATTGATGGGGAATCCAAGCTAATAGAAAGTGCAGGCTTTCTATTCCCGGAAAATCAGCATGCTATAATGGAAGCCATTGTTCTCACATTAATAAAAATCAAAATAAAACATTTGAAATGTTTGGGGGGAAAAAAACCTGCCTAACGATGTCACTGGTAGGCGGGTTTCTGACGTGTCCACAGCCCTCCTATGAGACACAGACGGAGTAGATTTTTTTTTTACCAATTTAACATATAGTGAGGACCAGTTATATGAAGATTGGTTGAAAATGGGTGACGTCATCCTTTAATGTCTTTGACCGATTTTTGTATTGAAAAGTATCGTTTAGGCACCGGCACCGTTTTAAAATACTGTGTTAGCGTCGGTATCAGATAAAACGGCACCAACCCTAAATGTGTGTGTGTGTGTGTGTGTTGTCCCTGCAGTGTCTTCGGTGCAGTCATGCCAGCGTGTGGAACAGGAGAAGGAGGAGATGAGGAGTTGTCTGGAGGAGACGCTGCAGACGGTGCAGGAGCAGCACCAGGAGGACCTGGTTCAGATGGAGAACCGGCTGAAGGTCGTGTACCAGCAGGAATGGGACAAGGTTCAGCTCGCCTACCAGGAGGAGGCTGAGAAGGTCCAGAACCTCATGGAACAGCAGGTAGTTATCCTGAGACATTTACAAGTGGGAAATCATAGTCATATGAACCCTAGTTAACCTTTTTTTATCAATATATTTTATTTTTTTCCAATCTGTATGGTAGACTATGTTAATACAATATAACTTATACGATTGGGGTGGTTGTATTTAGTCTCCCTGCTCTTCTATTCAGACATATAGATTGTGTCAAAGGTCATGTCTCACATAGACACAGGATCTGACACGAATTTTGACCTGAAGGTCAAGATTCAATTTATCCCCCGAGCAAGTAGGCAGGCTCTATTAACTCAATGGTCAAAATGTCAGCACTTTCACAGGAAACCGGGTTCAAATCCGGGGTAGAAGAGGAAAGTTACCAAGTGCTGCTTTAATACATACTGTACCATTTCTGACGTTGTCTTCGTTGCGTTCCACAATAACCTTGGCTAGGACCCCGCAGCATTCGTTTGGAGTGGTACTTTAGTGGTTTTCTTTCAGGCATGAAACAAAACACAGGCCCATTACACAGGTATGACTTTAGCAAACGGCAAAGTAAACATTAGAGCAACGAGAACAATGTAGTGCTTCAAAGTAACTAGGATGCCAGGCAAACGGAACCAGCTCTGATTCCATTCCTCACTTCATAGATTGTTCTACTGTATGTGTGGAACCTTTTTGCATGGGTGGTAGGGCTGTCACGATTATGACGATTGTAATAATTGCGATTAACGATTTAATTGCGTTTTTGCCGTTGAACACCAGAACATTTGAATCAAAATTACAAGAAATTACTGACATTTAAAAAACGTTATACTTTTTTCTAAATCTGCGATTTCCACTCATTTTGAAAATGTTTGAAAATATTTGAAAATGTTTCAACATGGAAACGATTATGTAAAAATAATTGCTATTATCTGAAATAATTGCGATAAGGCGATTATGTAATAATTGTGACAGGCCTAATGGATGGGTCTTTCAACATTCAACATCTAGATCCTGGATTCAAACCCCATTCTTTCTGTGTGGGAAGACAAATATCTGCCACTTGGCTAAAGGGGAATCCCAGTACATTTATTTTGTCTGTTTGCTTACAAAACATACTTGCTTTTAGAGCCCTTTAGTGCTTTGGGTTTGAGAAAGGCTTGTTCGGTTTATTATCATTTGTGGTTATGTGTTAGCTGGCTGTACATTTTGTTAACAGACTCTCTTGGCCATTTCATTTATCAAAGGATTACAACTGAGCCCGGCATTCAGTTGGATATAAGCCTGATTTAGACTTTAGTTGTGTGCTGAAAATAGCAGATCTACAAGCTCGCATCGCATTTTTGCCGCACAACTAAGTACAAATCAAGCATTACAAACCACATACAGTAACCAATGAAAAACCTTGAAAAACCTCACAGCTGTGGGTAAAGAATCATAATTATAGGTAAAGAGTAAGGTGATATTAGATCAACAATAAGATATAGAATGTTTAAAATGGTAAGTGCAGTACAGTATATGACACATTCCACTCCACCCAGTGTCTGTAGTGACACTGACGTGTGTGATATTTTTACCGTTATCTGGGTTGTAGGGTTAGTCATGCTGAGTCATTGTCTGATGCGGTGTCATTAATGCCGTTGATCATAGACCTTGTTGCGGTCGGGCAGAAACCTCTCCATATTTTAACTTTGTTGTGTTTTTTCGTAAATTAATGCCCTACTTGATCATACTACAGCGTCTCACAAAGGGTGCGTTTGGAAATTGCGCACCGGAGCGCACTCGCCTATTAGTTTGTATTGGCCAGTGCGCTCATTGCTGTATTTCCGAACGCACCCAAAAGCATCAAAAGTAGCAGATCTACAAGCTCGAAACGCTTGTAGATCGGCTACTTTTGCCATTTTTGAATCCTGAAAAGTAGCTACATATGAGGATTCCACCCGACTCTCTGCCTGAAAACGCATGACTCACCAGTTTGACTGAAAATGTATTATGTATTTTGTGTGCCTCAGAAAATCAATCCTGAAGCATCACAGAAGCACTGTGGCATTATTATGTCATGTCATTCTTGCATTATGGCATTACGTTGTCATATTCTCATTCTTGCTTTGCGTCTTTTAAAGATGGTGGAGTTGAAAGCCAACCATGACGCCATGCAACGGGAAGTGGAGGTTCGACATTCAGAACATCTGCAACAAGTCCAACAGCAGTTTGAGATCTCCTTGGAAGGTAACATCTGTACCATTCATGTTGCACCTTGACTCTTCACATCGTCTCCTCTTTGGTCTAAATCAGTGGTTCCCAAAGTGGGGTCCAGGGACCCTTAGGGTTCTTTGTCCAAATGGACCCTTACAGGTCTGTAACTCTGAGTGTACAAATGGGTCCATTTGGTTCCATTTGTACACTCTCAGAGTTCTGATGGTACTTTGAAATGTAAATGATATTTAAATGTAAATGATAGATAAATGAATCTCCATATCTGGATCAGATTCTACACTTACTTCACTTCTTCCAATGGGATACTCATGTCAACTCAAATGCTCAAATGGTGCATTTGGGAGTCACTCTGAGAGAGCTGCGAGCTTCAAGTTGTCTTTTGAAGAAAACCAAAAGGAAAACGCTGACAGAAACATTTCTCAGAAGAGCTTTGTTTATCAAGGCCTCTTGATATCTATTTCACCTCAATTTGTCTTTAAACACTTGTCATACTGACACTTTAAAGTGTTAAACACTTTAAATTTAGTTTGTATCCATGGACAACTATATTATTATTGTGAATTTATAATCTACACCAAATCTCTTCTCCGAAAATAGCTTGTATACAACGGGTTAGCCACGGGTTATGAGCTTGTAGATCGACTATTTTCGATGTTTTCCACTGAATAGGGACGCTAGGGTGTCAGGTGTTAAAGTGTTTGGTAATTGGTCTCTCATACTGTAAATCTATGGTCTCTCCAGAACTCAGGAAAGTTCATCATGAGGAGCTGCAGTCGTTGGACAAAACACTGAAGGAAGCAGAAGACTCTTTATCTGTAAGCCTCACTGCTCTCAATGTCAAACAACCCAAAAAACACACAATGGTTTTCTGTAGCCAGAGCATTTGTGATGTTTATTGTGGTGTTGTGTAATGTGTGTTTTGTTGTGGTGTCCATCTCCAGAGGCGGATCCAGGAGCTGACAGAGGAGAACAATGATCTCACTGAGAAGCTGAGGAGAGAGGAGGAGAAACGACAAGAACATGCTGAGAAGAACCAGGTAGCTACACGCGCGCGTGCGCACACACAAGTACACAAGTAAAATCCCAATACTCAAATCGTTCACAGGCAGAAAGGATACAGTATACTGTACATGTATTTGGTTTGAAATACCCGATCTACAAGCTCACAACATGTTGCATTACGAGCTTGTTGATGTGCTATTTTTGAAAAATGCTGACAAATGTTCTCTTAAGGAGGTCCCTGGCAACACATCTTTTCATTTGGGGGTCCATGGCCAAATACATCTGGGGGTCCTTGACGTGAAAATGTTTCAGGAGCACTTGGATTACAGTATTTTTAAATGTAAAAGGTCAACTAAGCTGTGTGTGGTTGTCTTTACATCCCTGACACCTCCCTCAGTCCACTTATGTAGTGTAATTTTCCCACAATGCATCAAACCGCTGCTCAATCATAACACACTACTAGACAATTAAGATAAGATAAGTCACTCACCTTACTCTGCCAAGCCATAGCTGCTATAAATAGTGTGGGCTCTTAATGCTTGGGACTAGTTTTCAACCTCATTTTAAACCGTGCTTCTTGTTGTTTTGATTAAACAGAAAAGATCAAATCATGAGACACAAGTACAACACAGCATGGCAGAGCATGACCATGCATGTTTACAAAACTTCACATATTGAAAACTGGTAAAGATATAATACATATTTTGTGCTATATCATAGTTTCACTGACACTGTAACACCCTGATGTTTAGCCAGGGTCTAGTGTCACTCTAGAAGTCTTGTGGTTCACTGATCATGTGATATTCTAGTATCATGTGTAATGTAGGGGTGCAAAACTTTGAAATACATGATAAAGACAAATCTACAACAAAGTAGAAAAAGGGCATAAGTGTTTAATCGACTAATTGATTTAGTTGATTATTAGATAAATATTAGCATTTTCTTCGCGTCGGTTTGTTTAATCATGCTCGATGTTCTTTTGTTCAGATCATGTGTGATGTTCTGTGTGTTTCTGTGTCCCGTGCAGATGGACCCCCACACACTGTATCTGCAACAGGAGCTGGAGAGCCTCAACGTGGTCCTGGACATGAAGACCCAACAGCTCCATCTGCAGGAGAACAAGGTGCTGCAGATGGACAAGCTGGTGAGATGATGATGATGATGAAGCTTGGACCGTTTAACGCTTCTTCAAATGAGAGAAAATCCAACATTGAGGAACCGGAATCGGTTCCATCACATTTGGAACCGTTTCCAGAACCGGTTTCATCACGCTGTCAGAGCTGGTATATGTGGACTTCACGTCTGCTACTACAATTACAATACCAGTGGTTCTCAAACTTTGTAATTTGAAGGACTACCATAACTTTGAGAGTGTACAAATGGAACCAAATGGACTCGTAAGGGTCCATTTGGTTCCATTTGTACACTCTCAGAGTTACAGACCCGTAAGGGTCCATTTGGAACCCCCTCAAGTAGCCCATAGTGTCTCTGTAGGTGTGAGTATATATAGTCAGAATCGTTCAAATCCTCAAGAATCCCAACCCTAATCCCAGAGGAGAAAATGCGTCCGTTTCAGTAAAATGTCCAGTGCAATCCATGCAAAGTAAAGGGTGTTTTCTATGGTTAGTGTGAGATGTGGATTCATTTAAAGCTTATTGTATTGTTGCTTTAGTATCGCGGAAATTGAATCTGCTTATTCAAATAATCCACTCCTTTTTTTTCTTCTTTTTTTTTCCAGACAGAGAAAAGCCTGAAGTTGGAGGAATGCCTCAAGAGAGTGGTCCAGGAGAATGAAGAGATGAAGGCCCGCATGGACCGACACACTGCTCTCTCAAGGTACAGTTACAGTATGCCCTTCTTTTAAGATCTGTTTAGCAGTCCTGGACTGTACTGGAGTGTTGGAAAGGGATCATTTACTTACATAGGTGCTGAAACAGCCTTGATACCAGTGTCAAACTGGCAACCAATCTGAGGTCTTTTAAGCAGCAGACAAAAGCTGGGCTATCAGAAAAGGTTCCTCTGTAAAATATCGATTTTCTACGGACAGATAGTTCATCGCTTTTTAATGCATTTTACTGTCATTTATTTTGTATTGTAAAGTGTTTTAATTCATTTAATTGGTTCTTGTTTCCACAATGGAAATACGTCTTAGGAAGTTGTTATGTTTATCCTCAAACTGCTGTAACCATGTGGGTTTCTTTGCATTTCAAATAAACTAAAGTGAGGGTTTAAAAGACCATACCAGTGACCTTGTAGATTGGCTGCTTTGCGTAACACGCTCATACGATGAAGCGGTAGGGCATTCATTTATGAAAGAAACAAATATGAAATGTAGAGATACAAGGTTTCTGCCCAACAGCAACTGTAGGAGCCATTTATTTTGTTGGTAATTCTTCAATAAATACGTAACCAAACGGCAATATGGAGTAGACATCCGTTTGTTTTGTGTCTGCGTAGGATCCCTCCCTTACCCCTACCTGTGAAGTGATAGCAATACAAAATGGACATGACATCGGGGCAGTAGAAATATTGCCCTTACGGCAACTATATAAACCAATAAAACCAATTTCTAACGTGTGTTGTTGTTGTCGTGCTGCATTTGCAGACAGCTGTCCACGGAGCACGAGGTCCTGCAGGAGTCCCTGCAGAAGGAATCCCAGGTCAACAAGCGTCTGTCCAGGGAGAACGAGGAGCTGATCTGGAAGCTGCACAACGGAGACCTGAGCGTCAGCAGCCCCCGCAGGACCACCTCCCCCGTCTCCCCCTCCTCCCACTCCCTCAGCCTCCAGTCACCTCGCAGCCCCGCCTTCTTCGCCTCCAGCTCCTCCCCCGTCTCACCCAGATAACCCCCCCCCACCCCAGAGCAGAGCCAGGACTCACAAATGCTCCGCTAAGCGACGCAACGAACGCTGTTGAATTGATGACGATGTTTTTTGCACAGAAGCACTTAAACCCCAGCGAAGGAGGAAGGACCCTCAACGTCCTTCGCTTTTCTTGTGATTACCGACAGAGCAATGGTTCTCAAACTGTTTTCTAATTTCAAGCCCCCCCCCCATAATTCTAAGATTGTACAAATGGAACCAAATGGAAACAGGTCTATTTGGTTCCATTAGTACACTCTCAGAGTTAGACATGTAACGGTCACATTTGGAAACTCACTCGAGGAACCCTGAGGGTCCCTGGAGCCCATTTTGAGATCCACTGCGATAGAGGAAAGGAATTCTCAGGATTTGCAGCACTCTGATACACTCTTTTCTTTTTTTCTTTTTGTCCTCTTTGAAGCTTGAAAACACAACACACACCTGCACGCATTCACGCGCACACACACACGAAAACAGCACTGCTGCGCTAAAAGAGGATTTGCCCTGAAGGCTCATGGGAAGACCAAATGCAGACAAACATAATGGCTTCGAAGAAGACCTTTATCGCTATCAACCCAAATGTTTTTATCTGTGAGAAAATGTCATTATGACTGGGATGCAAACGTACAACACTGGATGGCAGGAGAGTTAAGTGGTTCTAGTCCATAAATTACTAATCGTTGCTGTCGGGCAGAAACCTTATCTACATATTTTGGCTTTTTGTGTTTTTTCGTAAATTAAGGCCTTTCTTGATCACACTACAACGTCACACAAAAGTAGCAGATCCACAAGCTCGAAATGTGTTTTTGAGCTTGTCGATCTGTGAATTTGTCTATTTTTGAATTTGAATCCTGAAGTCAGTTTTGGACATACAGGATGAGGTTTCCACCCAACAGAGACGTAATGCTCAATTTATACGACTACCGTTGTCATACAACGTGTAAATCAGGCTTAACCCCTTCACTGCCAGTCAGTCAGTGTTACTGTGTACACACGTAAAAGGGTGCATTTTCATTTTCAGCACCCAACTGAAGTTTATTTGTGGAGTCGAACTCTTTGTGTAATTACGTTTTGTTTGTTTTTGTTTTTCATATTTTAAATGAACTTTAAATAAAGTTGAACAACAGCACTGGCGTGTTCGTTTTGATTAAGGGACCAATGCAAGTGACCGTTTGTCCATAATATTTGTACCCTACAAACCCGCGTTTCAGGGGACTACTTTATTCCCTCTATATACTGTACCAAATCTCCTCACCACTTTTTTTCAGAACTGACATTTTTTTCAGAACGTTTCAGAATGTGTTGTGTACTCGTCCATTGGCTATTTTAACTATTTTTGGTGGTTAATTCATAATTTATTTTTGTAAGTTTGGGTCCGGAGCTGAACATTTTGGAAACCTCTGCTTTAAATAGAACTCCCAGCACTGACGGTGAGTTATAGTACCTTCTGTTAGAGGCAGCAGCAGGCTCTGTAGTCCACATTCCACATAAGGAATCCATTAAAGACATCAGCCTGGCACATGGCTCTGCTGTAAACCACATTTTTCTCTCCTCTGCATATGCTTCTCTCTTCTCTGGTTTTCATAGCAGTGGTTCTTGACGTTTTTGTTTTGCTTTTTACCCCTTTCTCCCACCAATTTAGTCGCTGTGCCAATTAATTCCTCCCTGCACACATTTGTGTTGTCGCTGCTGTTGTATCCTACTGACTCACCTGCCAGTGAGGAGCCCCCACCGGGAGGACATAGAACCTCCGTCCTACTCGTCCCGCCCAACACTCCCTGCTGACAGGTGCCGCCCCAGCCCGCAGGAGCAGTACATGCAGTGCATGACAACTATCACCCTCCCCACCCGGCTTCCCTCCCCCAAACACGGGCATAGACACTCGACAAAACCGGATGCACCACGGTGGATTCAAACCCCCAGCCTCAGCCCAGGGCAGGCACTTTACCACTAAATATGATAACTGAGCCTTTAGATTATAGACTTTATTGTGTCTTTATTATATTAACAGAATCTACATGTTTCTGAAAAATTACATTCCCATTAGGACTTGATGCCCCACTGATTTTGAGACGATGGTGAAATGCATTTGTAAGCTATACTCCAGTGCAGTGACTCTCAAACTAGAAAATGAACATGCAAAAAAGTACAAGCCTGCTGGGAAATCAAACTTTTATTTAATAAAAAATGTGGGCTGTATCGTAGTAATGGCATTACCCTTAGCTTACTGCTTAGTTTATGGTTTGTTTGTTTATGCTCAACTTGCTATGCCTTGAGAAGGCTATAGGTGTGGGTGTGGGCGAGGCCTCTGTCATATCAGCGAGTTAGTTTGTTTTAGATGGTAAAGAGAGAGTAGAGAGTAGTGTACACGTGACACGACTACATCCAAAAGAAAAAAAATTGAAGCCGAAGCACCTTTTCCTACAACTCCAAATGAAGGTAATGTAAGATGACCAGCCATGAAAGGTTTTGTATTGAACTGAGTGCTGTCGACATTACACATGAAACAAACACTAAAATACTAAATAAGCCATTACACTGCAGACATGTTAGTGGATGTGTACGATGCAGTGGCCTAACTATAGACAGTGCAGGCGGTGCAAGAGTTGGCGAGGGACGGGGGTCGGGGGGCCCGAAGATCTGGCTTTGCCTAGGGCCCATTCTGACGTTAACACGGCCCTGCTTGATCAAAAATACAGTGTCACACAAATGTATCAAAACAAGCTGCTAATTTTTTTATTTGAATCCTGAAAAGTAACAGTTTTGGACATAATGAGGTTTCCACCCAACAGACGATTTGGAACTCGATCAACGAACCCTGAGGCAGTGGTGGAAAAAGTACTCAAATGTTTTACTTAAGTAAAAGTATCAATACTGCAATGTAGAAGTACTCTATTACAAGTAAAAGTCCGGAATTCAAAATTTACTTGAATAAAAGTACAAGTATTGGTATCAAAATGTACTTGCCAAAAGTAAAAGTACTAAAATGTTTGAAAATAGCAGATCTACAAGCTCACAACGCATCGCGATGCGACGCGTTGTGAGCTTGTAGAGCGGCTATTTTCAAATAGCCTAGGTATAAAATAGGGCTAAAGTGGTCAATGTATGTTTTATAATGTAATCATTTATATTACAGTAACTAAAGTTTTCAAATAATTGTAGTGGAGTAAAAGTACAATATTTGCCTCGGAGATGTAGTGGAGTAAAAGTTAAAGTATTCACCTGTTTCCTAGGCTGTGTGTTTTCCACTTCCTGTCGATTTGATCCAATGAAATCCAATGAAACTGGTCAGATGACCAATGATATCCAATGAAATCGACAGGAAGTGGAAAACACACAGCCTAGGAAACAGGTGAATAGACAATTGGAAATACTCTGTTAAAGTACCTCAAAATTGTACTTAAAGGGATACTTCACTTTCGGGCCGGGGACACATTTAAAAAAAATATTAAAAATAAATGAAAAAAGTTATGGAAAATTCATGGCCCCCTCACACATTAGTAGGACACTCTAATGCGTGAGGGGGCCATGAATTTTCCATAACTTTTTTCATTTATTTTTAATATTTTTTTTAAATGTGTCGGCGGCCCGGAAGTGAAGTATCCCTTTAAGTACAGTACTTGAGTAAATGTACCTAGTTACTTTACACCACTGCCCTGAGGGTCCCCGGACCACACTTTGAGAGCCACTGTTATACTCCCATCAAGACAGATCCATATAAAGTGTGTGTGTGTGTGTGTGTGTGGACTACACGATGTTGGCCGCCACAAACGTTTCCCCGTTTTGGTTCTTGGCTCTACAGATGTACTGTCCGAAGTCGATGGTCTCCATGTCCAGGACGGAGAGGACGCTGTGGGACAGGCGGGTCGTGTGGCCCATCCCTCGGGTCACCAGCCTCCACGAGTCCTGGATGCTGACCGGACGCTTGTCCTGAACACAAACCATGCAAGTGTGTCATAATCAGTGGTGGAATAAGTACTTGAGTAAAAGTAGCAATACCATAATATAAAAAATATTCTGTTACAACAAAGTACAGTAAAAAGCCTGTATTCAAATGTTTACTTGAAATATACTTACAGTGCCAAAGTAAAGGTGTTACACAGAATGTCCTATTTCATATCTTTATTCAAAATGAGTCGATTTTCTTTCGTAAGCAGCGAGCTTGTGATTGGATCTTGTAGAATAGCCAAAGAATAAAATAGAGCTTAATTGACTAATGTACTATGTTAATAATATTCTAAATTGAGATTTTCAAATGATTGTAGTGGAGTAAAAAGTACAACAATTGACTCGAGATGTGGTGGAGTGTAAGTATAAAGCATCAAAAAATGACATACTCAAGTTAAGTAAAAGTAACAAAAGATTTTACAATAATTGAGTAAAAGTAATTAGTTACTTTCCACCACTGATTTAATGTGTGCAGTATCATAACACCTGGTATTTAATTTCAGTTTCACTATTATATGTGTGTGTGTGTGTGTGTGTGTGTGTGTGTGTGCGTGTGTGAGTGCGTGTGTGTGTGTGTGTGTGTGTGTGTGTGTGTGTGTGTGTGTGTGTGTTTGCAGATCTTACCTGTCCAGGGTAGGCCCAGCTGAATTCCACGTCTACCTCGGGCTCCCCCAGGACAGAGCAGGTGACGTTGACATTGTCCCCTCCCCTCACAGACTCGGGTGACCATGCTAGGCTTACAAAGGGCGGCCCGCTGGGTACTGTCAACCACATGATACAATACATTCAATCAGTGGTTCTCTCAAACTTGTACATTTCCGCCGGTCATCAAATTATTGGCTTAGGAATGCGACAAAAACATCTCCATGAATTCAAGGCTTCATGTGTGTAATGGATGTAAAATACGTTTTTTGGGGGGTGAACTACTCCTTTAAGTGGGTAAGAGAGTTGGCAGCTTATGATGATGTTGATTTGTGTTGGTTGCAGCCGTTAATTAGAGTGAGCAGCTGCACCTGTGTGTGGTGATTTGTGGACCTTTAAGGACGACTTCACCGCTTTTCAACCTATCTTCATATAATTGGACCTCACTAATACTCATGATAAAATGGTACAATTTTTTTCTACTTGGTCTGTGTCTCATAGGAGGGCTGTGGACAGTCCAGAAACCTGTCTACCAGTGACATCATCGTTAGGCATTTTTTTTTCCAACAATTTTTTATTTAGATTTTTATTAACACGAGAACAATGGCTTCTTTTATTGCATTGCAACTTTCCAGGAATAGAAAGCCTGCAGTTTCTATTAGCTTGGATTCCCCATAGATTTTTTCTGGGATTTATTTTTATTTTTTTATATTTAATTATATGATATAGTATATTTAATAAATACCCTTTGTTTTGCCGTTTTCAAAAACGTTTTTTCACAGAATCAAACGTTTTATGGTCATGATTCACCAGGACCCTGGATGGCTTGATTCTAGGCTTAAAATAATTGATATAAATATTTTTGGAAATGTCAATGGGAAAAATGCATTGACTATTTTGAAGTGGAACCAGAAAATGGCCGCCACTGCTATGCCCTATATGCAGCTGCTGGAGTGTGCCATTGTCATGGTATTATGCTGTAGAGCTGGGGTCCCCAAACAGAAGCCGAAGGCGGCCATAGCTGAGTGGGGGGCGGCCATAGCTGAGTGGTTAGTGAGCCCGCCTAGGGAGCCAGAGGCCCTGGTTGCCCCAGGTATGATTCCAGGCCAGGCCAGCAAATGTGTTGATGAAATGAAATTTGTCCCTGAGCAAGACTCTTAACCCCTAATTGCTCACAGGCCCTCATTGGAAACAAGACCGCAAGGACTTCCTTATCCTTATCCTTAAGCCCTATTTAATAGTGGAAAATAGCAGGTCTACTCTATTTTCACCATTTCTTAAAGTTTTTTTAAACGTATGGATTTTTTTTTAATAACATTTCTGAAAAATTATCTTTTGAAATATCCAGTATACTGTATTTTTTTTTTATAGTAGGAAACCCAAAAATGGGTCCTGACTCATAGTTTGAGAAACACTGCTGTAGAGTCATTTGAATCAGGCTGTTGCTGTTTTGGACCCGAAGGCTTGGCGGCAATGAGTCAGTGACATAGAGTTAAAAATAATAGAGAGGGCACCCGAAATCTCCTCCCATCCACTTGCATTGAGTTGCTCACCCAGCGCATGGGCCTGAATCACCCCTTCTTCCGGGTTGGAAATTTGGTGGGCGCGGCCTATTTTGGCCCCCAGTGCGTTTTGTGTCACAGAAGCGCGCAGCCCCGTGCGCAAGCTCGTGCGCATGCTCGTGAGTCGAGCCCATTGGTCGAAACCGTTTTCGCTCGTTCATGTTGAGGTACTAAGCTGCAGTACCATGAATGGCCAGCATGTCCATTTGGCTTCAATGAAACCACTGGGTTCTGGGGGCTTGGTCAGTGACAATGAGTCAAGGTCAGTGAGTCTGTTCTTGGCAATAGAATTGAAGTGTGATTTGTGTTGTGGTACAACTCAGTACAGTAGCTGTTGAAGGTTTGTAGGAGTGTTGTGCAACAGGTAATGGAACCAATCGATTTAATCTATTATAATACAAAAAATTATATTCGCTAATTTAATAAAAAATTTGGGGCATTTCATTAGAGTATAAAACACGCACTTCTTGATTATTTGATCAATCGAGAAAAACGAATCGATACAGTGAAGGAAATGATCCCATAGTCTTAAAGGTTTGTAGTAGTTGTTTGCTGGGTTGCACGGAAACACGTCGATATTCCACCACTGCCTCTCTCATAGAATGTGTGACTATTTAGCTATTTTCTTTTTCATAAGGAGGCTGCTGCTTAGCGAGACGTTTCTGAGCTCTGACATGACATGCTATGATCCACTTTCTCTGTTGCTTTTCATTATGTGACCTAAGTGTCTCAGTGAGTGATGACTGAGTGACTTGTGACTAACCAAGACTATCTGTTTGGCCTGTTCAGTTATCTGTTTTAGTTATTGTACGGGAAAGGACTAGGTAAGATTTGGGAGTACCCCTTTACACTTTGCAGTGTTTAGAGTGTTTCTGTTGAACACAGTGGGCTTAAATAGATATAGTGTAGTAGGGTTTTTGTTGTCAATTGTTTTGCTTTAGAGTAGTTTTTGTGGTGTCTTTGTTTTATTCCTTACTTTGATTTGGCACCACCAGTCCTTTACCTGCTTTTGTTCTGTTTGGATTTCTACATATGGCGTACCTTTGTCAGCACCAGTCAACAGTCACAATGTAAATAAAACACCAGTTCACTAATGTCCATCAGGTTTTCTCTTTTCCATTCTTTTACTGGGTATGGTGTTACAGTCCCTTCCCCCTGTGGACCACCAGGTACATAACAATCTGGTACTGTATTTACAGTAGCACTGAGCAAGGAGGCAGTTGTATATTATTTGAGATGTGTTACGTCTAGAGTGGTGGGGTTCTGTAATGAGTTTACTCCACAGCTTATTGTACAATCTGACCGTAGATAATGGGTATTTCTGCAGTCAAAGTTGTGATGCGATGCGAGTAGCTACACTGGTAGGTGGTGCGCCCCTTTCCCCTCCTAGCTGTGCTTTGGGATGGCCCAAGACAAAAATAGCAAGACCTGCCATCTCCGGGTTACTTCCCGTATCCGTGTGACGTAGGCGGACGCCTTTTTAGGAGACCGGAAGTAGGTTTCAGTCTATTAATTCCAGTGGGAGAGTGAACGTGAACACAGCTTCTGAGCCGTTCTTTAGCCCCATGTTCACTGAACTATAGCCTGGGACCAGACGAATCTGCGAGTGAAAAAAATAATTGCACTCTGATATAGTCTGGCTACGCCAGGCTAACTGAACTGAATATTGGACCCGATCGTCACAAGCTACACAATCTTCCCAAGTTTGTCACACTAAAATGGCTTTTTTCAGAGAGACAAATCAGGAGAAAATCAACTTTATTATCGACCTTTCTCTGTCCCAGCAACACACTCTCGCGGGATCTAGCACCAGTAAACATAGGACGTTCGCGAGATTTGCCGTCAGACGCCGGTGCCCACTTAGGAGACAATTTGTAGGATTTGTGTACCGTGTCGCCTCTAGTGGCTCCAATTGGGATGGTGTATCTTCCTAAATTAACCATCTTTGGGTTGGCTCCCACAGTGTCAGGTTTTTTTTTTTGCTCACTACCAGTTCCGGGTGCCTGACGCACACACAGTGCCCTGCTAGACTCATCCTTCTCTCGCTGACCGTGTCTGTGACTCACGGTTGTACAGAGGCAGTTATAGAATGTTTATGCAACACAACCAAACTCCCCCTAGCAAGCCTTTTCCATCTCTCTGTTCATCTCTTTCATCTGCCAGTCAGAATTATGTCTCTTGAACCGAACATTATTTCCATTTAATAAATTCACCACAAATCCATTATCCTCTGTGTGAACTCCTCTGTAACAGCGAGACAGTTGATGTATTTAAGTTGGCAGGGATCAGAAGCAGGGTGGAGGCTTTTAACAAGATGAAAACCACGCATTGTATTCCTGGAAGCTGATGATGCCAAAACCTCCAGGTAATAATAATATAATATCTCAAATTGATATAGCGCTTTTCTAAGTACCCAAAGACGCTTTACATGGTAAGGGGGGGTTGGTGCAACAGTTAATTGAACAAATCAATTTAATTGATTATAAATTAAATCGATAATCAATCATTTAATAAAATCAATTAATAAGCTATCCCTATTTTTGGTAGCCAATCTACAAGCTCACAACGCGTCACGATGCATAGCTTGCAGAGCTTGTAGATTGGGCATTCTTCACTACTTTTGCATGACACCGCTGTGCGACAAAGTATAACATAGGACTTACATCGTAATAATATCGTCTCTGTCGGGTGGAAACCTCATACTGTATGTCCAAAACTGTTACTTTTCGGGAATCAAATTCAAAAGCATTTTTGATGCCTCCTAGTGTTGCCAACACTTGCTGTTAACATCTCACCTGCTACCATAAACCCCTAATTAGCACCGTCTCTTACTCCCCTCAAGAGTCGGGGCTGTAGCATGCCACTTGGACACAGGCCAAGGTTGGGTCGCCTGGAGGAGGGTGTCTGTTGCAAGACCCGAAACACCCAGTGACTCCAGGTAACAACACTGATGATGTGTCCAAGTTTGTACATCAGTAGATGTTTTTATTTACTAAAATATGGAGATAAGCGGTTTCTGCCCGACAGCGACGATATAGAATAATCGCTACGAAAACAATGGATAGTAGTAGCAGGCCTTGTCGTGTGACGGCAGGGTACCGTACCTTCCACGTAGAGCAGCTGGTACTTGTTGGAGACTTGCGGGGTTCCTCTGGCCACGGCCTTGCAGTAGAAGACCCCCTGGTGCTCTGGACTGGGGTTGTGCAGGACGAAGCCCTTGGTGGGGTCGTAGGTCACCTGCGTCCCGTTGGCGGCGACTTCCTCCGGAGGAACCTCCCTGTGGAGCGTGACCCTGGCCAGGGGACTGGTCACCCGGCAGGGGACGATGGCCGGCCGGTCCGGACGTATGTAGACGATCTCAAAGTGGATGGCGGAGGGGACGAAGAGGTTGTCCTTATCTGGTCCCATGGGGACAGAGAACAGAAGCATGTTAGTGTTTCTCTTTCGTTAATTCCACCCCACACACACATTTCTGTGTGTTGTCAGTTCACCTGCCAGTGAGGAGCCCCCACCGGGAGGAAGTAGTAGCCTCCGTCCTACTCCTACCGCCCAACACTCCCTGCTGACAGGTGCCGCCCCAGCCCGTAGGAGTATGTGCAGTGACAAATATCACCCTCCCCCGAACATGGGTTAATTGTGTTCGTATATTAGACGCTCGACAAAAGCCGGACTGCACCGCAGTGGATTCAAACCACCAGACTACACGCTGGTGGGCAGGCACTTTACCAATGAATTAGAAATAAGTTAAAAGATCAAATCTACAGGTTGTGTACTCTGGGCGCTAACTGTTCTGTGTGATGAAGCAAATAAAAGTACAACATTTTTTTTTTTTCCTTTGTATAAAACAAAGTGCACCATATGTGATCGGATTACTAGTATATGATAGTAATTCACCAGTGAAGTAAACGTATGAGGCGAAGGTTCGATCTGGGTCCTTGCCGCATTCTGAGCCGTCACACACAATGGCGCCGCAGCTGTAGTGCCCAGTGTCGGCTGCAGAGGGCGACGTCAGCACCAACTGACTGTACTTGTCAATCTGCTTTATGCTGTGGAGGAGTGGTGGAGAAAGCAATAACACATTGAACGGATAATTACATGTGATACTTCACATGGACTTGCCAGATATCAGCATACCAACAAGGACTATATAATAGAAATGATACTGTGATTACAGCCTGACCCATGCCCGATGTTTGGGTCTGATGTCAATCTCGACTTTTTCGTGTTAAGGACCCCCAAATGAATATGTTTGGCCACGGACCCCCCATCTGAAAATGTTTTGTGGCAAGGACCCCCCAGAAGAGAAGATGTGTGTAAACAAAAACTAAATAAATTATTCAAAAATGTCCAATACTTACCCTCCCACCCAAGGACCCCACTTTGAGAACCACTGTCCTGGACCACCGATTGATGATGTTTAGTCCAATAATTTGTTAAAAAGTGCACATCTTTTTGCAGTTTTTGACAATTTAGATATCATATATATTTTGCGTGACGTGTTGTGAGATTCAGATTGTAGATCGGCTGTTTGTGAAAAGGTTTTGCCTGGTAATCATTGGGACACATCGGCTGCACAATTTTCTGGATTCAAAATCAAAAATAGCAGAACTACAAGAAACGCGTAGCTTTACGCCGCGTCTCGAGCTTGTGGATCTGCTATTTTCAATGCTTTTGTGTGACGCTGCAGTATGATCAGGTAGGGCGTTAATTTACAAAAAAACTCAAAGTTAAAATGAGATGAGGTTTCTGCCCGACAACAACAAAATGATAAATAGCGATATTTGTAAGTCAACAGGGTTACAATACTGTGATGATAATAAATCATAAACAGTGATATCTGTCCGACAGTCAGTCACCTGAGGCGTGAGTCGTTGAAGGTGTCCAGGTTGGAGGGGTAGGACCAGCCGATCTTACTGCCTTTACATCTCAGCTCCATGGTGCGTCCGGGCGTCAGCGTGGTGTTCTGTCCCAGACGCAGGAAGCGGCCCTTATCCAGGACCTGCGTGAGCAGCGACTGGCCTTTACCCCCCAGCTCCTTTTCCTTCAGCTTCGGGTGGCGAAGCTTGGTCCGCTTGCCCCCGGGCCTGATGCGGTTCTCTCCGGCGTCTTTACGACGCTTGACCTGTTGACAGGAGCCTTTGAATTAAAAAAAAGAGGGAGTTATATATATATATATATTGTCTCTGTCGGGTGCAGTGTTGATTTCGTCGACTAAAACTATGACGAAAAATCTTCGTCGACTACCTTTTTTCACTGACAAAAACGTAATAAAAACGAAATAAAAACTAAGCTATGATGACTGAAACTATGACTAAATATATTGACAATTTCGTCAACAAATAAAAACTAGACTAAAATGTTAGTGAGGGACTAGAGGAGAAGAGATCCAGTAGAACTAAGACTAGTGGAGAAGAGAACCAGTAGAATTAAAAGACAAGTCATTTTATGTTTGGTTGTGCTCAGGTGTTGCGCTCTGAAAATAGCAGATCTACAAGCTCACAACGCGTCGCAGTGCAACCAAGTGTAAAATCAGCCATTACGACGTCATCAAGGCACCGATAAAATACATTTTAGTCGACTAAATCAACTGTAGATTTAGTCGACTATAATCTTAGGATATTTAGTCGACTAAAACTAAACTAACAGTAAAACATTTCAGATGACTAAAATATGACTAAAACTAAATCAAATTGCTGTCAAAATCAAAAACCTGCTGTGGAAACCTGCTGTCCAAAACTGTTACTTTTCAGGATTCAAATAAAAAAATAGCAAAAGTAGCAGATCTATAAGCTTGCGGCGCATTTCGAGCTTGTGGATCTGCTACTTTTGATGCTTTTGTGTGACACTGTAGTATGATCAAGTAAGGCGTCAATTTATGAAAAAAAATGAATATGAATCAATAAGAAAAAAGTTAGAATATGGAGATTGATGAGAGTGAGATTTCTGCCCAACAGCAATGAGTTATAAAACAATAAAAGTAGTCCTCTCCTATTTGATCAGCGTTCTTCATTGAGTGACAGACAGTGCAGGAACGCTGAGAGGGAGACAGTGTGGCAGTGGTTCCCAACCTGTGGGCCTGGGGACCACTGGTGGGCCGTGAGGATATGTGGGCCCCCCAAACTAATTGTCAAAACACTGAGAGTTTAATGAAAATATAACATTATAGAAATGTATGTAAAAAAAGTTTTCTTATAACTTTGAGGAAAAAAAAATACATTGGTTCCATTGATCCAAGCCAGAATACAATCGATTGATTGATCATTAAAATAAACATGCTGAAAATGCAGGTGTTAAGTGGTCAGAAATCACGTCATAAAGAAATCACATTGTTAAAAGCAAATAATAAATAAAAGATTAAATCACAGTTATAAAAAAGGAAGATAAAATCAAATCAAATAAATAAACACATTGCAATAATCATATTTAAAGACGGATCAAATCTATCAGAGACAGCAAAATGTTTACTTTATGTCCACAGTCTTTATAAGCCAATTTTGGGGATGAAAGTATCTGAACTTTTAACAGAGACAAAAGTTGAATGGAATCGGTGCAGGACGCAGAACGAGGCTCAGAACACTGAACCATGTTCCACATCTGGAAGAATACTCAATGATCTCCTCACAGCTGCATCAACACAGCACAAAATGTGTCCCGCCCCCCCCCCCTGGCCTCTCCAAAACTGTGTGTCAGCATCAGTGTTGCCAAGTCCGCTTATTATAAGTGACTTTGGGCTTGTTTTTTTTTTTTCAGTTAAAGTAGCAGTGTGTAACTTTCATTTAATTAATTCAAATGTCATTTTGTCCAATCTATATGGTAGAGTATGTTAATACAATATAACTTATACAATTGGGGTGGTTGTATTTTGTCTCCCTGCTCTTCTATTGAGACATTTAGATCGTGTCAAAGGTCATGTCTCACCTAGACACAGGATCTGACACGAATTTGGACCTGATGGTCAAGATTTATCCCCTGAGCAAGCAGGCAAGCTCCATTAGCTCAATGGTAAAAAAAATGCACACAATGCAGAAACCAGGTTAAAATCCTGGGTAGAAGAGGAAAGTTACATAGTGCTGCTTTAAGTCACTTGTAAATATTGGTAGTTTTTTTTTGGTTTGTTTCAAAAGTGTAGTTGTTATTTGGGCTTCCTTCCTAATGTTGTTTAAAGGTTCTCAAAGGTTTCCATGTCACATTAATATGTATTTGACCGCAGAAGACCGAAATCTGAAAGTATTTTGTGGCAGAGACTAGGGAGCCAAGTACAAGATTTGTGTGTTGTTCAAATGCTTCAAAAACATTCCATATTGTTCACACATCTTTTCCCAATATTTGTGTTGAAAATAGCAGATCTACAAGCTCACAACGTTGTCAGCTTGTAGATCTGCTATTTTCTAAAGTGGTTAAACTGATGCTTTCGGGCTGCTTTCGGGCTTGTTTTCGTAGACATGGTTTCTCGTTTCTCTCACAAAGCGTGCCAACACTGGTCAGCATTTGCAGTTGCATTTTAATTCTTATTTATGAGAACAGTTGACAACAAACGATGGCCTGTGTGGAGCCAAATGATTTTGGTTTCACAAAAGCATGAATCATAAATGTAACAGAAATAATAATGTTCTTCTGAGCGCTGAGAAATGTGAGTGCAGAACAGAGACTGTGGTGCAGAAATGCCTATTGCATGTCTGTCTGTTATGATGAGTTTGTTAGCAGGAGCACATAAACCACATTCATAATAAGACCCTTTAAGAAACTCTATTATTGTATGTAAATGATGGCACCTCCCACCATACCCTAGTAGTCCATCCCAAAATGATCATTTGAACTGGGGACCCCACACACTGACAAGCACTTGGAATTGTAGGCATTACATAGTTTGACTCGGTTCCACAGATTACTATTGTAAAAATTGCAGATCTACAAGCTCACAGCAGCTTGTAGATCGGCTATTTTCACAATGTTTTCCTCTTTCTTACATAATCTTGCACAATTTGGTATTAAAAAGGTATTAAAAAGCCTTTGTCACTTTAGAAACGTGCAGATACCCTGTATACACTTAGGCAGTGTTGTAAAGTAACTAAGTACATTTACTAAAAAACTGTAAAATTTGAAAAAACATTTGAAAACGTGCGAAATGGAATATTCTGCATAATGAGTACTTTCTACTTCTGGTACTTTATACCAATACTTTTGTACTTTTACTCAAGTATTATTTTAATTCCGGACTTTTACTTGTAAAGAGTATTTCTACACTGTGGTCTTGGTACTTTTACTTAAGTACAAAATGTGAGTACTTCTTCCATGCTTATAGGCCTATACTGTAGGCCTATGTTGGTTTGTTTACTGTTGAGTGAGAAAACAATGTTGCACATTAAAAGCTAATCATCTGGGGACCTCCCTGGGGGTCCCAACCCCCAGTTTGGGAACCACTGCCCTAGTCTATACAGTATACTCCTGCAGAAACGTATCCAGACAAAATCTTCACAGATCAGGGCATACTATCTAATCCCCTCTCTATTCTCAGATTAGATCACACATACACATGAAGCTTAAAACACAAAGAATCAACTTGTGGGCAAGTAAGGAAAAGTGAAGTATATTAAACAGAGGAAAAGTGAAGTATATTAAACAGAGGAAAAGTGAAGTATATTAAGCAGATGAAAAGGGAAGTATATTAAACAGATGAAAAGAAAAGTATATTAAACAGATGTAAAGCTATGTAGATCACTCACCATGTTGGAGCTCCACCCAGAGCAACAGCAGGCAGAAGAACCAAAGCTTCATACTGTAGTTTAGCAGAGGAGATGAAAGTCTGTATGGTGGTCCCTATACACTACTGCTGGACAAAGTTACAGCTGGAGGAATGGTGATCGGACCCAAGTTGTCTTCTACTGGAACTCTGCAGGCTCCAGCTGAGCAGTTTAGATCTGCAGCTCCATCATCCGTACAGACAGACAGACAGAGGAAATAACTTCACTTTGTCTTTCCAGACGAGTCTGGCGTGGGATGGAAATGTTTTTTGGGTGGTGTTTGACGCCCTCTGGTGGCTGCCTTCCTCTTCCTTTGCCAAATTTGAAGCCCAGAAGCAGTCAGTGATTTACTTAGACCTGAGGCCGATTCTACAAATGCCTTCTAAATCAGTAGTAAGATAAAAAAAAATAGTGACACGATGTGAGCTTGTATATCTGCTATTTTTGAATAGCCAATGCAAAAAATTTAAAAAGATTTTAAAAGTATCAATATCGCAATGTAGATGTAGTCTGTGCTACAAGTAAAAGTCCGGTATTCAAAATGTACTTGAGTAAAAGTACAAAAGTATTGGCAGGTACATAGGACCACAATGGAATGGAAATGTTTGTGTTATCCTTTTATCCTTAATGTCTGACTGTACCACGTTCCGTTTACATTTATGACTAAATAAAGTATTCAATCAATCAATTGGCATCAAAATATACTGAAGTGAAAGTATTAATTACACAGAATGTCCCATTTCACACACGTTTCCAAATGCATTTCATGTATTAAAATCTTTTGAAAATAGCAGGTCTACAAGTTCACAGCGCAATGCATCACGTGTTGTGGGCTTGTAGATCGCTATTTTCAAATAGCCAAAGTATATTTAGGGCGTATATATATATATATATATATATATATATATATATATATATATATATATATACAACCTACATTAACCACTATATATATATATATATATATATATAGTGGTTAATGTAGGTTGTGTAATAATAATCTATATCTACATATATGGCTAAAGTGGTTTAATGTAGGTTGTGCAATAATAATCTAGGCCTATATCTACAAAGTAACTAAAACAAGTTTTCAAATAATTGTAGCGGATTAAAAGTACAAAATATGCCTCAGAGATGTAAAGGAGTATACGTATTGAAAATAATGAAGTAAAAAATATACCTAAAATTTGTACTTAGTTACTTAACACCACTGAGCGCCACACAAGATAAAATCAAATCAAATAAATAAACACATTGCAATAATCATATTTAAAGACGGATCAAATCTATCAGAGACAGCAAAATGTTTACTTTATGTCCACAGTCTTTATAAGCCAATTTTGGGGATGAAAGTATCTGAACTTTTAACAGAGACAAAAGTTGAATGGAATCGGTGCAGGACGCAGAACGAGGCTCAGAACACTGAACCATGTTCCACATCTGGAAGAATACTCAATGATCTCCTCACAGCTGCATCAACACAGCACAAAATGTGTCCCGCCCCCCCCCCCTGGCCTCTCCAAAACTGTGTGTCAGCATCAGTGTTGCCAAGTCCGCTTATTATAAGTGACTTTGGGCTTGTTTTTTTTTTTTCAGTTAAAGTAGCAGTGTGTAACTTTCATTTAATTAATTCAAATGTCATTTTGTCCAATCTATATGGTAGAGTATGTTAATACAATATAACTTATACAATTGGGGTGGTTGTATTTTGTCTCCCTGCTCTTCTATTGAGACATTTAGATCGTGTCAAAGGTCATGTCTCACCTAGACACAGGATCTGACACGAATTTGGACCTGATGGTCAAGATTTATCCCCTGAGCAAGCAGGCAAGCTCCATTAGCTCAATGGTAAAAAAAATGCACACAATGCAGAAACCAGGTTAAAATCCTGGGTAGAAGAGGAAAGTTACATAGTGCTGCTTTAAGTCACTTGTAAATATTGGTAGTTTTTTTTTGGTTTGTTTCAAAAGTGTAGTTGTTATTTGGGCTTCCTTCCTAATGTTGTTTAAAGGTTCTCAAAGGTTTCCATGTCACATTAATATGTATTTGACCGCAGAAGACCGAAATCTGAAAGTATTTTGTGGCAGAGACTAGGGAGCCAAGTACAAGATTTGTGTGTTGTTCAAATGCTTCAAAAACATTCCATATTGTTCACACATCTTTTCCCAATATTTGTGTTGAAAATAGCAGATCTACAAGCTCACAACGTTGTCAGCTTGTAGATCTGCTATTTTCTAAAGTGGTTAAACTGATGCTTTCGGGCTGCTTTCGGGCTTGTTTTCGTAGACATGGTTTCTCGTTTCTCTCACAAAGCGTGCCAACACTGGTCAGCATTTGCAGTTGCATTTTAATTCTTATTTATGAGAACAGTTGACAACAAACGATGGCCTGTGTGGAGCCAAATGATTTTGGTTTCACAAAAGCATGAATCATAAATGTAACAGAAATAATAATGTTCTTCTGAGCGCTGAGAAATGTGAGTGCAGAACAGAGACTGTGGTGCAGAAATGCCTATTGCATGTCTGTCTGTTATGATGAGTTTGTTAGCAGGAGCACATAAACCACATTCATAATAAGACCCTTTAAGAAACTCTATTATTGTATGTAAATGATGGCACCTCCCACCATACCCTAGTAGTCCATCCCAAAATGATCATTTGAACTGGGGACCCCACACACTGACAAGCACTTGGAATTGTAGGCATTACATAGTTTGACTCGGTTCCACAGATTACTATTGTAAAAATTGCAGATCTACAAGCTCACAGCAGCTTGTAGATCGGCTATTTTCACAATGTTTTCCTCTTTCTTACATAATCTTGCACAATTTGGTATTAAAAAGGTATTAAAAAGCCTTTGTCACTTTAGAAACGTGCAGATACCCTGTATACACTTAGGCAGTGTTGTAAAGTAACTAAGTACATTTACTAAAAAACTGTAAAATTTGAAAAAACATTTGAAAACGTGCGAAATGGAATATTCTGCATAATGAGTACTTTCTACTTCTGGTACTTTATACCAATACTTTTGTACTTTTACTCAAGTATTATTTTAATTCCGGACTTTTACTTGTAAAGAGTATTTCTACACTGTGGTCTTGGTACTTTTACTTAAGTACAAAATGTGAGTACTTCTTCCATGCTTATAGGCCTATACTGTAGGCCTATGTTGGTTTGTTTACTGTTGAGTGAGAAAACAATGTTGCACATTAAAAGCTAATCATCTGGGGACCTCCCTGGGGGTCCCAACCCCCAGTTTGGGAACCACTGCCCTAGTCTATACAGTATACTCCTGCAGAAACGTATCCAGACAAAATCTTCACAGATCAGGGCATACTATCTAATCCCCTCTCTATTCTCAGATTAGATCACACATACACATGAAGCTTAAAACACAAAGAATCAACTTGTGGGCAAGTAAGGAAAAGTGAAGTATATTAAACAGAGGAAAAGTGAAGTATATTAAACAGAGGAAAAGTGAAGTATATTAAGCAGATGAAAAGGGAAGTATATTAAACAGATGAAAAGAAAAGTATATTAAACAGATGTAAAGCTATGTAGATCACTCACCATGTTGGAGCTCCACCCAGAGCAACAGCAGGCAGAAGAACCAAAGCTTCATACTGTAGTTTAGCAGAGGAGATGAAAGTCTGTATGGTGGTCCCTATACACTACTGCTGGACAAAGTTACAGCTGGAGGAATGGTGATCGGACCCAAGTTGTCTTCTACTGGAACTCTGCAGGCTCCAGCTGAGCAGTTTAGATCTGCAGCTCCATCATCCGTACAGACAGACAGACAGAGGAAATAACTTCACTTTGTCTTTCCAGACGAGTCTGGCGTGGGATGGAAATGTTTTTTGGGTGGTGTTTGACGCCCTCTGGTGGCTGCCTTCCTCTTCCTTTGCCAAATTTGAAGCCCAGAAGCAGTCAGTGATTTACTTAGACCTGAGGCCGATTCTACAAATGCCTTCTAAATCAGTAGTAAGATAAAAAAAAATAGTGACACGATGTGAGCTTGTATATCTGCTATTTTTGAATAGCCAATGCAAAAAATTTAAAAAGATTTTAAAAGTATCAATATCGCAATGTAGATGTAGTCTGTGCTACAAGTAAAAGTCCGGTATTCAAAATGTACTTGAGTAAAAGTACAAAAGTATTGGCAGGTACATAGGACCACAATGGAATGGAAATGTTTGTGTTATCCTTTTATCCTTAATGTCTGACTGTACCACGTTCCGTTTACATTTATGACTAAATAAAGTATTCAATCAATCAATTGGCATCAAAATATACTGAAGTGAAAGTATTAATTACACAGAATGTCCCATTTCACACACGTTTCCAAATGCATTTCATGTATTAAAATCTTTTGAAAATAGCAGGTCTACAAGTTCACAGCGCAATGCATCACGTGTTGTGGGCTTGTAGATCGCTATTTTCAAATAGCCAAAGTATATTTAGGGCGTATATATATATATATATATATATATATATATATATATATATATATATATATATATATATACAACCTACATTAACCACTATATATATATATATATATATATATAGTGGTTAATGTAGGTTGTGTAATAATAATCTATATCTACATATATGGCTAAAGTGGTTTAATGTAGGTTGTGCAATAATAATCTAGGCCTATATCTACAAAGTAACTAAAACAAGTTTTCAAATAATTGTAGCGGATTAAAAGTACAAAATATGCCTCAGAGATGTAAAGGAGTATACGTATTGAAAATAATGAAGTAAAAAATATACCTAAAATTTGTACTTAGTTACTTAACACCACTGAGCGCCACACAAGATAAAATCAAATCAAATAAATAAACACATTGCAATAATCATATTTAAAGACGGATCAAATCTATCAGAGACAGCAAAATGTTTACTTTATGTCCACAGTCTTTATAAGCCAATTTTGGGGATGAAAGTATCTGAACTTTTAACAGAGACAAAAGTTGAATGGAATCGGTGCAGGACGCAGAACGAGGCTCAGAACACTGAACCATGTTCCACATCTGGAAGAATACTCAATGATCTCCTCACAGCTGCATCAACACAGCACAAAATGTGTCCCGCCCCCCCCCCCCTGGCCTCTCCAAAACTGTGTGTCAGCATCAGTGTTGCCAAGTCCGCTTATTATAAGTGACTTTGGGCTTGTTTTTTTTTTTTCAGTTAAAGTAGCAGTGTGTAACTTTCATTTAATTAATTCAAATGTCATTTTGTCCAATCTATATGGTAGAGTATGTTAATACAATATAACTTATACAATTGGGGTGGTTGTATTTTGTCTCCCTGCTCTTCTATTGAGACATTTAGATCGTGTCAAAGGTCATGTCTCACCTAGACACAGGATCTGACACGAATTTGGACCTGATGGTCAAGATTTATCCCCTGAGCAAGCAGGCAAGCTCCATTAGCTCAATGGTAAAAAAAATGCACACAATGCAGAAACCAGGTTAAAATCCTGGGTAGAAGAGGAAAGTTACATAGTGCTGCTTTAAGTCACTTGTAAATATTGGTAGTTTTTTTTTGGTTTGTTTCAAAAGTGTAGTTGTTATTTGGGCTTCCTTCCTAATGTTGTTTAAAGGTTCTCAAAGGTTTCCATGTCACATTAATATGTATTTGACCGCAGAAGACCGAAATCTGAAAGTATTTTGTGGCAGAGACTAGGGAGCCAAGTACAAGATTTGTGTGTTGTTCAAATGCTTCAAAAACATTCCATATTGTTCACACATCTTTTCCCAATATTTGTGTTGAAAATAGCAGATCTACAAGCTCACAACGTTGTCAGCTTGTAGATCTGCTATTTTCTAAAGTGGTTAAACTGATGCTTTCGGGCTGCTTTCGGGCTTGTTTTCGTAGACATGGTTTCTCGTTTCTCTCACAAAGCGTGCCAACACTGGTCAGCATTTGCAGTTGCATTTTAATTCTTATTTATGAGAACAGTTGACAACAAACGATGGCCTGTGTGGAGCCAAATGATTTTGGTTTCACAAAAGCATGAATCATAAATGTAACAGAAATAATAATGTTCTTCTGAGCGCTGAGAAATGTGAGTGCAGAACAGAGACTGTGGTGCAGAAATGCCTATTGCATGTCTGTCTGTTATGATGAGTTTGTTAGCAGGAGCACATAAACCACATTCATAATAAGACCCTTTAAGAAACTCTATTATTGTATGTAAATGATGGCACCTCCCACCATACCCTAGTAGTCCATCCCAAAATGATCATTTGAACTGGGGACCCCACACACTGACAAGCACTTGGAATTGTAGGCATTACATAGTTTGACTCGGTTCCACAGATTACTATTGTAAAAATTGCAGATCTACAAGCTCACAGCAGCTTGTAGATCGGCTATTTTCACAATGTTTTCCTCTTTCTTACATAATCTTGCACAATTTGGTATTAAAAAGGTATTAAAAAGCCTTTGTCACTTTAGAAACGTGCAGATACCCTGTATACACTTAGGCAGTGTTGTAAAGTAACTAAGTACATTTACTAAAAAACTGTAAAATTTGAAAAAACATTTGAAAACGTGCGAAATGGAATATTCTGCATAATGAGTACTTTCTACTTCTGGTACTTTATACCAATACTTTTGTACTTTTACTCAAGTATTATTTTAATTCCGGACTTTTACTTGTAAAGAGTATTTCTACACTGTGGTCTTGGTACTTTTACTTAAGTACAAAATGTGAGTACTTCTTCCATGCTTATAGGCCTATACTGTAGGCCTATGTTGGTTTGTTTACTGTTGAGTGAGAAAACAATGTTGCACATTAAAAGCTAATCATCTGGGGACCTCCCTGGGGGTCCCAACCCCCAGTTTGGGAACCACTGCCCTAGTCTATACAGTATACTCCTGCAGAAACGTATCCAGACAAAATCTTCACAGATCAGGGCATACTATCTAATCCCCTCTCTATTCTCAGATTAGATCACACATACACATGAAGCTTAAAACACAAAGAATCAACTTGTGGGCAAGTAAGGAAAAGTGAAGTATATTAAACAGAGGAAAAGTGAAGTATATTAAACAGAGGAAAAGTGAAGTATATTAAGCAGATGAAAAGGGAAGTATATTAAACAGATGAAAAGAAAAGTATATTAAACAGATGTAAAGCTATGTAGATCACTCACCATGTTGGAGCTCCACCCAGAGCAACAGCAGGCAGAAGAACCAAAGCTTCATACTGTAGTTTAGCAGAGGAGATGAAAGTCTGTATGGTGGTCCCTATACACTACTGCTGGACAAAGTTACAGCTGGAGGAATGGTGATCGGACCCAAGTTGTCTTCTACTGGAACTCTGCAGGCTCCAGCTGAGCAGTTTAGATCTGCAGCTCCATCATCCGTACAGACAGACAGACAGAGGAAATAACTTCACTTTGTCTTTCCAGACGAGTCTGGCGTGGGATGGAAATGTTTTTTGGGTGGTGTTTGACGCCCTCTGGTGGCTGCCTTCCTCTTCCTTTGCCAAATTTGAAGCCCAGAAGCAGTCAGTGATTTACTTAGACCTGAGGCCGATTCTACAAATGCCTTCTAAATCAGTAGTAAGATAAAAAAAAATAGTGACACGATGTGAGCTTGTATATCTGCTATTTTTGAATAGCCAATGCAAAAAATTTAAAAAGATTTTAAAAGTATCAATATCGCAATGTAGATGTAGTCTGTGCTACAAGTAAAAGTCCGGTATTCAAAATGTACTTGAGTAAAAGTACAAAAGTATTGGCAGGTACATAGGACCACAATGGAATGGAAATGTTTGTGTTATCCTTTTATCCTTAATGTCTGACTGTACCACGTTCCGTTTACATTTATGACTAAATAAAGTATTCAATCAATCAATTGGCATCAAAATATACTGAAGTGAAAGTATTAATTACACAGAATGTCCCATTTCACACACGTTTCCAAATGCATTTCATGTATTAAAATCTTTTGAAAATAGCAGGTCTACAAGTTCACAGCGCAATGCATCACGTGTTGTGGGCTTGTAGATCGCTATTTTCAAATAGCCAAAGTATATTTAGGGCGTATATATATATATATATATATATATATATATATATATATATATATATATATATATATATATATACAACCTACATTAACCACTATATATATATATATATATATATATATATATATATAGTGGTTAATGTAGGTTGTGTAATAATAATCTATATCTACATATATGGCTAAAGTGGTTTAATGTAGGTTGTGCAATAATAATCTAGGCCTATATCTACAAAGTAACTAAAACAAGTTTTCAAATAATTGTAGCGGATTAAAAGTACAAAATATGCCTCAGAGATGTAAAGGAGTATACGTATTGAAAATAATGAAGTAAAAAATATACCTAAAATTTGTACTTAGTTACTTAACACCACTGAGCGCCACAACGCACTTAATCAGAACTGCTCATCTTACACTAAATGTGTGAAATCTGCATCGTTTGTGACTTGCAATTGTTCCCTAGTAGTCCCACAAATGCATGTTCCTTACCACCATTTTAAAAAGGGAAATAAACAGGCTTTCCAAACGTATTGCCAAGAAGTATATTGTCTGTGTCCAGCCGGGACCAGCTAACTCCCCATTTTCAGTTTTTTTTTTTTTTTTCATAAATCAACGCTATTGAACCCCCTCTACATCTGTGTATTATTTTTTTTAATAATAACATATGAAAAGTATTAAAAAGTGCCTCTGACGAAAACTCCTAACTCCATTGGACCCTCAAACTGTCCGTCAAAAACAAACAACTCCCCCCTCCTCTCAGGCTCTCAGAGAAGCTCTGCTCTGTATGAGGCAGACAGGGAGAATATTTTTCAATGCTTTTGGGAGAACATAAACTGGGAAGAGAAGAGAATGTATGTGCAAGGTTTGATAGATGTCACCCCAGTAAAGAGGAGAAGGGTGTCTTCACAAAGGTCATCTGCTCGTGTTTTCTTTTTAAATGTTAATGGACAGAGAATGAGTGTGTGCAGGAGTTTGTTTCAAACATCTCCAAGAGCTCAAGGAGATCTTGCCAAAAGACTTTCACAGCTTTTATGACAATCTAAAGCACTAAGAAACACCCACCACACACACGCAACACACAACACACAACAGTGTGATAATAAAATGTTGATAGGTATATGATAGGTAAATTCAACTGTGGTTGTTATTGTTAGTGCAGTAGGCTACAGATTTGATAGGCTACAGATTCTATTTTTCATGAATGTATTTTGTATTTATATGCCATTTATTTATTGTTGGTGTGCCATGATTGCTTTTGTTAAATACATGATTGAGTATTGAGGCACAATTGTTTGTTGCACTCAACTGTAGAAGAACAACAGTGGTAACAGTTAGATCCATAGTTGTTTACAATGCATGTTAAAATAAAAGTTGTTTAAGTACAGAATTCAGCTTGATCTATACTTAGTATAATATACTAAGTATCCATCCTCATATTATGAGGATGGCGCTCACCATAAATAGCTGATCTCCAAGCTCACAATGCGTTGTGATGTGTTGTGAGCTTTGAGATCCATTGCCAGCTGTTCTTATCAATGATGGACAAAACCTCCTAACTCCACTTGCGCTGGATTTGTGTATGGACAAAACTCCTAACTCCACTTGAGCTGGATTTGGGTATAATATAATGACACATGCAAGTATCTGATAATATATAAAGTCACAATACCAAGTTTGATGAGGCAGTATTGCTTTGTTTTAAAAAATATAAGGTTTTCTTCATTTTCTGAAAAATTGATATTTTGTTATTCATTTCCTGAACAATTACCATTTTGGATTTAGCTGGTTCCGGCCGAACAGCAGAGATATGCTTCTTGGCAATATTATTGCCAAGAAGCAATGTTACAACAGAGAAATCATCTACCAAGCACATTTCTTAACTTTTTGTTTTGTTTATTTACATGAAAAAATATAAATAAATACAAAACTTCCATGAGCAAATGAATATGAACTATTTACATGACATTGTATGAATGAACTATTTACATGACATTGTATGAATGAACTATTTACATGACATTGTATGAATGAACTATTTACATGACATTGTAATGACAGGATTAAGCACTGAATAAATGTCCGATGCAATTGACAGTCAGTGCTGGCAGTGCTGGCAGAGTGCTTGTTTTCCAGTATGTAGTTCGTTTGACTTGCATTGTAGTGTAGGCTCACTGAAAGAAAACTACAAGCGCAACCTCTTCCAGTTGCGGTCAATGCATGACCCCTCAGTCCTCCTACGCTTCACAGTGCATGTCTCCAATGTGTTGGACTGAGTTGATCATCTGCTAACGTGCAAGGGTTAGGTGGTCCATCTGGCCTGGTGCAGATCTCGTTCCTCAGCAGTGTGGGATCAGTAAGGACTGCAAGTCCTTACTGATCCCAACTCCTGCCAAGGCATTGTCCAAGATGTCATTGTCCTCTATGAAGCCTAAGCCTGGAACACACACAAACAAACACACACACACAAAATGTGTTTTAGCATCAGGAGGGGGGAGGAAATGCCATTATGAAATCCTGTCATAAACTGCTGAGCTAATACAGAAGGCCCATTTGTCCAGAGAATAAATTGTGTTTTGAATTTCATGCAATACCACTTGTCAACCAGTAGTGGCCCTACCAGACAACAGGATATAATGTCTCAATAGATGAGCATCTATACTTACCCAGGGTCCCTCAGGGCTCTATACTAACTACTCTATAAGCCTTCCTTCATTCACTCTACATCAAATCTCTTAACATAAAATAGACGATTTACAAGCGCACAACACGTTGCATTACGATGCGTTGTGAGCTTGTAAATCGCTGAATGTTGGCCTCCAGAATAGGGCCGCTAGTGTCCATGTTGTTAAGGTCTGCTTCTCACCAGAGCTGAAGATGTCAATGCCAAGCTCCTGGCATCCCCAGATCTTGTTCCGTCTGATTTGAGGGTTGCTGCCAGTCCTGTCAAGAGAGAAACATGAGGACGATTATGAGCTATATGACACATGTTATGAATACAACTGTACAATTACTGCTGTTGAATTGTTGCTACTGTTAAATGTGTATTGCCATTTGCAAAGTCAGATACAACTATAACAGACATTTGGCAAAACACAAATAAAAGAAAACGTTATCATTACTATTTCAAGGTGCTGTATGTCAGTTGCATAAAGATTTAAATTCCACAAACCCAATTCGAACTCCAGAAGTCTTGTGATTGTAGATGTCATTGTCCTCTAGCAGGCCATGTCCATTGTCCTCAAAGAAGACACCAATCTGTTTAGACAACAGCAAAAAATAAACTTTGTATTTATTTATTTTCTAAAATAGCTGATCTACTAGCTCACAACACAATGCAATGTGTTGTGAGCTTATATCTACTATTTCCACTATTTGTCATACTGCAGAGTATATGCAGATCATGTTATAAATGCACCAGATGACAACTGTTTCACCCAAAACCACCAACTTGACTTGTGGGTATATTTAAGCCAGGTGCACTTTTTATGCGATATATGGTATTGCATAAAACATATACTCCCTTATGAGGTCTCATTCCACACACACACACATTTGTTTGTCATTAACAGATGTGACATTTATTTTGCTCACAAAAAAAGACATGCCATTTCTGTCACAATAGAAGGCAAACACAAAATCATAGTTCAGCGAGTAATGGTTTACAAGTTGCTACTATGACACTTTGTATGTATTAAGTAGCAACCTTCTTCAGTTTGGTTCACATTTTCTTGTTTAGGTGAAACATTTGTCCTTCCAGGCCACTGAATGTGGATTCATAACTTGTAAGAAGCATTACTTGATGTATTACTTTTTAAATGCACAACAATGTAAACACGATCAAATTTTACACAGGAAAGAAACCTTATTATAAATGTAGATATGGAGAGGTATTTAGTAATACAAGTAAATGTAATGCAACTAAAATCATATGGGGCCACAACGAGCATGTTATAGTAAAGTGTAAAGAGAGGCTTCTGTAGGTTGTCACTTCACATTCAGTTAAAGGTCCGTACAGACCGGAAGCGATTATTTTGTGTTTAACTTACATTTAGATTGTCGGCCCAGGGCCAGAACACAAATCGTAAACGGCTGGAAATTGCTGGATCTACTGAGCAGGTTAACTGCACTAGCTTAACGTTAGCAACGGTAGCTCAACTACTTACCAGCTGTAGAAGACACGGTGTTGTTCTGTTGGTCTTCCATGAAGCTCCTAACAAGTTGTCCTGAATCCAGTTGATTCTTGTCTTCCTGCATTGACAGTTTGTCCTGTAGTTTCCACTTTCCACTGAAGGTTGTTATCAGATTGTCTCCGAAGATACCGAAAGGTAAAACTGTCAGGATCAGTATTATTATTGTTAATAACGGCGTTCAAGTCCTCTGCTCAGAGTTTGCTGTTCAGTTCAGTTGTGTTGTGTTGTGTTGTTGTCATCAGCTGATCTGAATGTACCGTCTCTGCCTGTCTCCCTGTCCTGTGTGAACTGAAGTAACTGAGCTGCGTTCAAACGTAAACTTCGTTCTCCGCGCGCGAGAGAGCAGCAGCTGACCTTGACTGGCCAATCACAGCGGGTGTTCGACTGGCCAATCACAGCGGACGTTTGCTGGCGTGGTATCGGATTTCAACAGACGCACAACCACGTGACCTGTTTGTTGTTGTCCGCCATTGGACGACGAGTATTACCACGCCCACCTGACGAATTGAACCTGACAGGGTTGCCATGTCCGCGTATTATAAGCTACTTTCGGCTTAGGTTTTTGTGAAGTTGCTTGTAAATGTTGGTGATTGAGGGCTTGTTTCTAAAGTGTAGTTGCTTATTTGGGCTTGCTTCACAATTGTTTTAACCAGTGGATCTCAAATATTTTCAGATATTTCAGTATTTGTCGCTAAATCCCATCTGAAAAGGTTTTGTGCCAGGAGTAGGAGGGACAGGGTGAGCCTGTTTGACCCACCCAATAACAGATTTGTGTTGTTAGAATGTTTCAAAAATATTTCAAATATTCCAGATTTTATTTCAAGATTTTTTGAAAATAGCAGAGCTTGTAGATCTGCTCATTTCAGTGTATACAGTATGCCTATTGCCTAGTGACTTTGCCTTGGTTGCTTCTTTTGGGCTTGTTTTCCTAGACCTGGTTGCTTATTTTTCTCGCAAAACCTGGCAACAATGCTAGTTGACTCTAAGGGACTCGTTTATTGTCTTTATTTAAAAAGAAATTTACTTCCATAGATGTGATATATTTATAACTCTATTTTTAGCAAAGCAGCTTGTTGATGCTAATTGCTAATGGAAGCTACTGGTTTATTAATGCATAATGAATGATAATTAATACTGAGTACCAGTCAAAAGTTTGGACACACCTTCCATTCAATGGTTGTTCTTTATTTGTATTATTTGTACACATTAAAACTATTATTATTATTATTATTATTATTATTATTATTATTATTATTATTATTATTATTATTATTATTATTATTATCATTTAGTTAACAAAATAATTTAACAAACCAGAATATTACAAAATACAGTAAATAGTAAAATAGTAAAGTAAAATAGTATAGTAAAATACATATAATATTGAAAGTAAATATTGTATTTCTCAAAGTTGCTACATTTTGCATTGTGGTTAGCTCACACACATGCACACACACATGCACGCGCGCACACGCACGCGCACACGCACACGCACACAAATCTACAACACACACACACACACACACACACACACACACACACACACACACACACACACACACACACACACACACACACACACACACACACACACACACACACACACACACACACACACACACACACACACACACACACACTTGCTTGCTTGCTTACTTACTGCGTCTTTGGTCTTATACCATAGTAGCAGTACACCAGTTTAGCCAGTAGGGAGCACTAAATAGCCATCCCTGACCAGACCCTTGCCTAACCTGGTACTAATTGAAATGCTTAAAATAAATCAAGAATTATTGGTTTGTGGTCTTATGTATTTTTTTTTGTAGAAAAAATAATAATTTGTAAAAAAAATAAAATAATATTTTATGCTAATAAACAGCAGCCATACAATCATTCACTTTAATAATGCATTCAGCATCCCCATATAGCAGTGGTTCTCAACCAGTGGTCCTGGGGGGGGGGGTTACCAGGGGATCCCAGCAAAATTAGTTAACATAGCTTCACAATCATTTTAACCACTTTGGCTATTCAAAAATAGAAGATCTACAAAAAAACTTGAAAATGTGTGCACATCTTTGAATATATATATTTTTGAAGCGAACATTTTGAAGTCTCTGGCACGAAACATTTTGAGATGGGGGTCCGCGGCCAAATGTATATCGATTTAGGGGTCCTTACCGTCCTTGGCATGAAAAGGGTTGAAAACCACTATAGTATTAGTTGACACGAGTCCCAGAAAGTGTCACCATGGAAGTGAGACGATGGGAAACTGGTTAGGCTATTTTTCTCGTGGGAACTGAGTGAAGTGAAGTGACTAAATTGAATTGGGGCTATTAGATGTGTGACATCTCACCCCCACACGACACGAGCGCCCAAGTGACGAAAAACACCAAACGACACATATTTGAGCCTACTTGAGTAAAAGTAGCAATACTGCAGAATGTCCCATTTCACAAGTTAAAAAAATATTTTTAAAATAGCCGATCTACATGCTTGCTCACAATGGCAGTGTGAGCTTGTAGATCTGCTATTTTCAAATGGCCGAAATATATAGTGGTTGGTGTGTTTTGTAATAATAATCTAAATCTACAGAGTAACCAGTACCAAGTTTTCATATAATTGTAGTGGAGTAAAAGTACAATATTTGCCTCTGAGATGTAGTGGAGTAGAAGTAAAAGTATTGACATTTGTAAATAATGAAGAAAGTAAAAAATACTTTTTTTTTTTTTTTTTTTTCAAGTACAGTACTTGAGTGTACTTATTTACACACCAGTCCCTGATGTTAAAGATCTGTAGAGAGGCATAGCCTACCCATCAACCATGCATCATGTAAGCTGCATAAAGTCCTGGTATAAAATACATCATTAAAGTGGTCATTGAAAGGATGGAAGGTTTTGGAGGGACTCTTTGGGGACAAATGGGACCACTCCTCATTCATTCACGTTTGTCTGATGAGGTGTGAATCTCTGGGTGTGAAAGTGTGCCTTTAATGTTTGTTTTACTCACAATGTAAAAATAAGACCAACGGTTGACTGTGTGCTTTGATTATCTTCACGTGCACGTGTTGAGTGTTTATTACCCACGTGACCGACGCGTGGCTATAATAGCCTATAATGTGTTGTTAAAGGAGAATTTTGGACTAAATTTCCTTACCTTTTCTATGATGTTATGATATCTTAGGATGAATGGTACTAGTAGAAAATGTTCATAACTCCATCCCGGTTCCGCCACAGCTTAAAACGTGCGCGGATAGGCCTTGTGCTAGATCGCATAATGTTAATAGCTTTTTTTTTTTTTTTTTAGATCTGACGTTCATAGTGACAGAACACTATGCAAAAACAAAAAACAAAAAACAATCTAGGTCTCCCTAGACGAGATTGAAATCTCGAGATTTCAATCTCGTCTAGCGAGACTTAGGTTTTTTTTTTTTTTTGGACAGTGTTCTGTCACTATGAACGTCAGATCTCTAAAAAAAAAAAAAAAAAAAAAAGCTATTAAAATATGTGATCTAACGCAAGGCCTATCCGCGCATGTTTTAAGCTGTGGCGGACCCCGAATGGAGTTATGAAAATGTTCTACTGTACCATTCATCCTAAGATATCATAACATCATAGAAAAGGTAAGAAAAATGTAGTCCAAAATTCTCCTTTAAGGACGAAACGGTCAGTTTAGCCCCCTTTCTTTTTCACCATCAGACACACACACACACACACACACACACACACACACACACACACACACACACACACACACACACACACACACACACACACACACACACACACACACACACACACACACACACACACACACACACACACACACACACACACACATGTGTAAAGTAAGAACATTTACTCAAGTACTGTATAAGTAGGCCTACAATTTTGAGGTATTTTTTGTCAGTGTGAACTGACAATAAAGTATTATCGTATCGTATCGTATTATCGTATCGTATCGTATTTTTACTTTACTGGAGCATTTCAAAATTTCAGTTGGCCTGCTTCTACTCCACTACATCTCAGAAGCAGATATTGTAGCCTACATTTTACTCCAAGTATTTGAAAGCTTTAGTTACTAGTTACTTTGTAGGATTATCATTACAAAACATACATTAACCACTTCAGACATATACATTTTGGCCATTTGAAAATAGACGATATGCAAGCTCACAATGCCTTGCAATGTGACGCATTGTGAGCTTGTAGATCTGCTATTTTCAAAAGATTTTTATAGCCTACATTTTGAACTTGTGAAATGGGACATTCTGCTAAATTACTACTTTTACTTTTGGTACATTTTATTTTGATTTGATTACAGTTTATTTTGATTGCCAGACTTTTGCTTGTAACAGAATATTTCTAGCTCACAATGCATCACATTGCACGAAATGTATAGGGCTGAAGTGGTGTATGTTTTGTAATAATAATCAAAATCTACAAAGTAACTAGTAACTAAAGTTTTCAAATAATTGTAGTGGAGTAAAAGTACAATATTTGCCTCGGAGATTTGGAGTAGAAGTAAAAGTACTGACGATTGGAAATACTCCAGTACAGTAAAAAATATCTCAAAATTGTACATGTAGGCTACTTAGTTACTTTACACCCCCCCCCCCCCCCCACACACACACACACACACACACACACACACACACACACACACACACACACACACACACACACACACACACACACACACACACACACACACACACACACACACACATGCGGGTCAGAGGTCATCCCTGCTCGCCCCTGCTGCTATTATTCCAAGGAAAGGGAGAAAAGATGCATTGTTCCCAATTAATTGCAGTTGATATCCAGCGTTGAAAAGCTATATTCCCACACAATAAACCCCCAGCAGAGGATTAAAACCACATGAATAACATGAATAATAGATCAGTCTTAAAAACACTTTCTATGCCATATTAAGGCCCAGTCGATTTATAGGTAAAAGCAACCCAAATTGTCTTCAATAAAGTTGTAAATCTTTCTTAAGACCCCATCAGGGCTTCTCATCATCACCATTTAACCACTTTGGAATTCAGACACCACAGTGGTGTAAAGTAACTAAAGTACATTTACTCAAGTACTGTACTTAAGTACAATTTTGAGGTACTTTTACTTTACTGGAGTATTTCAAATTTCCAATACTTTTACTTCTACTCCATTACATCTTAGAGGCAAATACTATACTTTTACTCCACTACAATTATCTAAAAACTTTAGTTAGTTACTTTGTAGATTTGTATTATTATTACAAAACATGCATCATTAACCACTTGGCAGCCCTATATTCATTTCGGCCATTATCTATAAAGCTTTGCATTTGCATTGTGAGCTTGTAGATCTGCTGTTTTCAAAAGATTTGTATACATTTCATACAAAAAGGGGACATTCTGCATAATGAGTAGCCTACTTTCTACTTTTGGTACTTTCAGTACATTTTGATACCAATACTGTACTTTTACTCAAGTAAATTTCGATTTCTGGACTTTTACTTGTTAAGGCACACCGAAGTTTATTTCTACCACCATATGACTAGAGGGTGGCCACCATGGATATTTTATTGCACGATCCTTGCCTTTGGCGCGTGGCAAACCAGAAAAGGTGCCAAATGTTTTTCCAACAACACCCAGTTCCAACACTGTGACACAGGGACCACCGCACCTGACTGCCGTCTGCCACGTTCTGGAGGCAGCCATCATCACTCAGGTGTTAATGATTCAATCAAAGTAAACTGTGGTATTTGATCTCATGGCAACAATCTTCACATTTTTGACACGCAAAATTCGGGTTTTGATTGTTCAGCTCTCAGCATTTACAGAAGTGTGTGTGTGTGTGTGTGTGTGTGTGTGTGTGTGTGTGTGTGTGTGTGTGTGTGTGTGTGTGTGTGTGTGTGTGCATGTGTGCATGCGTGCTTGCGTGCGTGTGTGTGCGTGTGTGTGTGGGGGGATCCTTGGCGTGCGTGACGGTGCGTCATGGGTTGATTATATGAGACGCACCAAATGGTTGTGGCCAGTGGTGGAATTTTGAGGTATTTTTTACTTTCTTCAGTATTTCCAATTTTCAATACTTGTACTTACCTCTCACTGAGATGATCTCGGAGGCAAATATTGAACATTTAATCCACAATTATTGGAAAACTGTAGTTTACTAGTTATTTTGTAGATTTGGATTTCTAAAATACATTAACCACTTAAGCTCTAGCTATATGTCGGCTATTTGAAAATAGCAGATCTACAAGCTCACGTTGTAGATCTTCTATTTTCAAAAGATGTTTATACCTTTTGAAAACTTGTAATGGGACATTCTGCACAATGAGTAGGCTACTTATAGTCTACTTTGACTTTTGTGTGGGCTCCTTGGCGTGCGTCAGGCTTGATTATTATGAGACAGTCCCATTACGCACCAAATGGTTGCACTGGTTAAAAGTGTCTGAAGCCCAAAGGGAAACAGCCGGGCTGCAGGGCTCTTCACACGTGCCCCGATGGGACTATATGCGAGCTTTGATCTTTCAATGATCTGTTTCAACCCACTGACCTTGAGCCAGTTAAACCAGACTGTCCCACCAACACCAATTTCCGTGCGGCCATTATTTGAACAGAACAAACTGTTTAAGTAGATCACCTTTAAACCTTTAAGTAGATGATAGCATCCGCACTGGGGCTGTAATCCCCGTGTCCATTTGACTAAACTGCTGGCTGGCAATACATTCTCTCCAATAACAAGCATTTAATCTTCATTGAGACAGATGCCCCTCAAATGAAACCCTAATCTGATTCCAGATCTAATTCATTGACTCGTGGGGGCTTTGCTCTTTTACTCCCATGGGGGATGAGGAGGAGAGATGTAACGGGCCGCTGGAAAAGGAGCATCCTGTGCTGGGGTCAACGCAGTGGCACTAACACCCCCTTTGAAGCGACATATTGCCATGTCCGCTTATTATAAGCGACTTTGGGCTTGTTTTTCTGTAAAGTTGCATGTAAATATCGGTAGTTGTGGGTTGCATTTTGTTTAGCTTGTTTCTAAAGTGTAGTTGTTTATTTGGACTTGTTTCTAAAGTGTATAGCTTATATATTTGAGCTTGTTTCTAGTGTAGTTGTTTATTTGAACTTGTGTCTAAAGTGTAGTTGTTTATTTGGACTTGTTTCTAAAGTGTAGTTGTTTATTTAGACTTGTTTCTAAAGTCTATCTTATTTTGGGCTTGTTTCTATGTTGTTTAAACCAGTGGTTTAACCAGGACCCCCAAATTAATTTGTCTGTGGACCCCCATCTGAAGATATTTAATGCCAGGGACCCCCAAGATCCAAATGTGTCACTTTTTTTCCCCAGGATCATTTTTTAAACAGCCAATCTACAAGCTCACACAACGCTCACGATGTGACCCGTTGTGAGCTTGTAGATCTGCTGTTTTCCCAAAAATCTTGTAGATCGGCTGTTTTCAAAATAGCCAATGTATATAGGTTTACTTTAGGAACTAAAGTTCTTATGTAGCCTCGCTTCTTTTGGGCTTGTTTTCACAGACCTGGTTGCTTATTTCTCTCACACAATCTGGCAACCCTGGACATGTTGCCAGGGACAACTGCCATTCTACTAGGAATGCTGCTGGCACCGTCGACCTAATAATGTCGTAGAAACGTTCTGTTCTTATAGCCAGTGGTGGAAAAAGTATGACACATTTTTACTTAAGTAAAAGTATCAATACTGCAATGTAGAAATACTCTGTTACAAGTAAAAGTCTGGTAATCTAAATTTACTTGAGTAAAAGTAAAAAAGTATTGGTATAAAAATGTACCAAAAGTAGAAATTACTCGTTACGCAGAATGTCCCATTTCACAAGGTATCATTATGTATAAAATATATTCAAATATTTTGAAAATAGCAGATCTACAAGCGTCCATCACTCCTTGTTGTGCTTGTAAATCTGCTATTTTCAAATGGCCATAGACCATAAAACATTTGATTCTGTGATTTTTTTGTTATAATGAATATTTAAAGGTAGGGTAAGTGATTTGCATTGGTTAAAATAAGTGTTAAATAGCTCTATATTCTGATAGTACTCATTGCTATAAGTGTTTGTTCAGTATTAGGAGTCTCCTTGTCTCTCCACCTCTTTATTAAACAGAAAATGCATTTTCGTTTCAGTTTCAGTTTCATTTCCAATTTTATCCAACCAGGACAGAGAACTCAATCAGGATACAGATTAAACAAGTGAAATTGGAAGTGATGACACTAAGAAATGAGCAGACAAAACTGGAACTGGAACACTATACAAATTAAGCTTAAAATGGGTACTTTCTATTGGCTGAGATTTTGACACCTACCGAAAAATGTATTTTCTGTTTATTAAAGAGCTGGAGAGACAGGGAGACATCTGTTACTGAAAAAACACTCTATAGCAATGATTACTATCAGAATATAGTATTTTAACCTTTTAACAAAATACTTTTTGTTTTAACCAAAAAATATCACTTACCCTACCTTTAATTATATAATATAGAGGCCTATATTATATTTGATAATATAGAGGCCTATATTATATTTATTTAATAAATAAACTTTTTGCGGTTTTAATTTTTTTTTTCTCACAGAATTAAATGTTTTATGGTCATGATTCACCAGGAGCCTGATGGCTTGGTTCCAGGCATAAAACAATTAATATAAATATTTTCGTAAATCTCTATGGGAAAACTGAATGGGCTTTCGATCGGTGGGGTAGGCCTTCAATCGGCACTATGTCGCTGTGCTGTCTGGGTATCAACTATTTTTCTATAGCAATTATATATTGATTACTTTTTTTTATTAATCGAATAATCCAAGCATGTTTAAATATATATAGCCTATAGGCCTGCGTCTTTTTTTCCCGTGGTATCACTATCATCACGTATATCAATCAACCATCTAAGTGTTGTTTTATTAGAGAAATAGTGAACTAGTGAAGTTGATATATAGGCCTACACGTCACATTGAGCTTATAGATCTGCTATTTAGGGAACTTTTTTACATGAAAAAAAACTTTTCACCTACTGGCCAAAATAGGGATTGATTATTAATCGATTATTTCATTACACGATTAGTTTAGAGTTTACTTTCATTTACTTTGGTCCCTCTTAAATCCTGCTTAACTTCAACACTGCATTGTGATCCCTCAATGTATCATGATGGATCACAGCTTCCCACTGAGATTGAAGCTCTTTGAAAGACAATGATGATGATAGTTAACATGAAAGATAAGTATAAGGATAAGATCTGGACGGATAAGAACTTAAGACCTTAGCAAGGCATTGTTTCACAATACACAATACTGTGTGTGTGTGTGTGTGTGTGTGTGTGTGTGTGTGTGTGTGTGTGTGTGTGTGTGTGTGTGTGTGTGTGTGTGTGTGTGTGTGTGTGTGTGTGTGTGTGTGTGTGTGCGTGCCTGCGTGTGTGCGTGTGTGCGTGCGTGCGTGCGTGCATGCGTGCCTGCGCATAAAAAGAAAGTATCAATAGGCTACTGCAATGTAGAAATACTAAAAAGGACAATATCTGCCTCTGAGATGTAGGGAATAAGTAAAAGTAGGCTTACTTCAGTAAAGTAAAACAAATATCTCAAAATTGTAATTAAGTACAGTACTTGAGTAAATGTACTTAGTTACTTTACACCACTGGTGTGTGTTCGGACTCATGCGCAACAATTCAAGTCACGTGTATCCGCCAAATAAACTTGTAATTGAATTATTGGCCGTGCCTCATGATGGCCAATTAGTGATATATGACTCTGGCCACGTGTCCGTCTCGTGCTAGAGGCTAGAACACTCAACACGTGGACGTGGGAACGTTCCCAGCACACTTACAGGCAACAGTTGGTCTTGTTGTGTTGTTAAAACAAGGCACACTTTCACACCCAGAGGCAATAATCATTTTCACACCTCCCCACACAACCAGAATGCTTCCATTTGTCCCTGAGAGTCACTCAACCATCTAATTTGGCAAAGTGTAAGCCTTTGTAACATTCAATAATCACTTTAATAATGTAGCCAAGCCGTTTATTATACCAGGACTACCTGTAAGCTTAGGCTATATTCGGCGGACATGATGCATGGTTGCTGGGCAGGCTATTCAGATCTTTGACATCAGGTAAATGGTTCATAATTTCGTGAAAAATATTCAAAGCACACAGTCAACAGCAGTGGTGGAAAAAAGTATTCACATGTTTTACTTAAGTAAAAGTATCAATACTGCAATGTAGAAATACTCTGTTGCAACTAGTAGCCTATAAGTCTGTCTGGAATTCAACATTTAGGCCTACTTGAGTAAAAGTACAAAAGTATTGGTATATGTATAGGCCTACTTAAAGTACCAAAAGTAGAAAGTAGCCTACTCATTATGCAGACTGTCCCATTTCACAAGTTTTCAAATGTATAAAATTCCTTTGAAAATAACAGATCTGCCACACATTGTGAGCTTGTAGATATAATATAATAGATAAAATATATCGGGCTGAAGTGGGTAATGTATGTTTTGTAATAATAATCAAAATCTACAGAGTGACTAGTAGCCTACCTAAAGTTTTCAAATAATTGTAGTGGAGTAAAAGTATAATATTTGCCTCTGGGATGTAGTAGAAGTAAAAGTAGGCTACTGAAAATTGGAAATACTCCACTCCAGTAAAAAATACCTCAAAATTGTACTCAAGTACAGTACTTGAGTAAATGTACTTCGTTACTTTATACCGCTGCATTGTCGTTTGGTGTTTTTCGTCACTTGACGCTCGTGTCACCATGTCACACATCTAATAGAGGTTCCATTTGTCACTTAGACTCACTCAGTTCCCACGAGAAAAATAAGCTACCAATTTCCCACCGGCTCACTAACATGGTGACACTTTCTGCAGCTGGGACTCGTGTCTATGGAAATGATCCATTTATTTGGCCAATAGGCTATGTGAATCATGAATGGAGCCTATAATTGCATAATCACATTATGGAAGATTAGGACCTACATGTTAGGCCTACTTGATAGACTGCATTTTTGCAATATGTTATTATTAGCCTATTTGGCTATCATTTAGTAGAATCATGAGACCATGTCTAGCAGAAGTTCCCACCTATACCAAAAATATACATTTGGTGTCTCCCTGATGGGACCCAAACTCACAAAAATACATTATGAATTTACCACTAATAGGCTACCCCAATTTCAATAATAGTGAAAATAGGCTACATGTAGACATGCATTTCTGACCATTTTGATTTTATTTCTGAAAATGTTAATGAAAAAATGATTTTTTTTGTTGTTGTGGGAAATGCATAAACAAAACAAATAAACAAAAAACTGGATATACTCATGACCCATAAAAATAGATGTTTGGGTGATTCTCAAACATTTTCATGTCAAGGTTGATATGCATTTGGCCACGGACCCCCATCTGAAAACATTTTCTGCCAGGGACCCACAAGATTTGTGTTGTTATAATGTTTCAAATATATTCCAAAATCATTTTTTTTAAATATGTATTTTTGAAAATAGCCACAACGCCTTTTTTCAAATAGGCCTATATGTTGTTAAAGTGGTTTTGATTTGGATGCTATATTAACTAATGTAGCTGGGAAACCCCTGGAACCCCCTCAAGGACCCCTGGGGGTCCCCAGACCCCACTTTGAGAACCAGTGCCCTAGAAGTTAGTGGAGACAACATTAAGTCACCCCCCCACCCCCTAGCTAACACCCCTGTAGTCTATATAAACCTAACCCTGAATTACGCCCCCCACTCACTTCAAAGAGGAGACCCAGCCAGAGAGTCATCTATCCAAGAGCTTCACTTTCCTTCAACATGACCAGAAAACTACTGAATATAAACCTGGACAATAATACCAAGGTTTCAAAAAGGGTAAGGGCCAGTTTCTATATTTGTTTGATTTGGATCATAATAGGAACCATTTCTTTAGGCTTACAGGCTATAGGTCAGTGGTTCTAATTGTGTTTGGCCCGGACCCCCATCTGAAAATATTTTGTCCCAGGTATTGCAACCCTATACAAGATTTGTGTTGTAAAAACGATTAAGAAATATTCAATTCCCCCCCCAATATATTTTGAAAATAGCAATAGATCGGCTATTGTCAAATAGCCAATGTGTGTGGGTTTAAAGTGGTTAAACAGATTTTGATGCTATATTAACTTATGTTGCTTGGGACCCCCATGGAACCCCCTCAAGGACACTTGGTGATTGTCAAGCTAAAACTTTAAAAATGTGAAAAGGACTGTTGCAGCCTGATGGATTTCATATTTCTCTCAATCCCCATGGTCTTAATGTGACGCATGACTCTTTTTCTCTTCATAAAATGTCTCCTTTGCCTGTTGTTCACACACTATCCATTTACATTTATATGTCTAGAATGCTATGCATCAGAAATATTGCATATATTTTGTATTTGACCCCCAACCCTTCCACTGTGCTTCTGTGTAATTTATAACACTGATTATCATTCAGTGGTTTGACATTGTATGGATGATAATAGTTCACCATGCCTGTTTTGCTTCCTAGGTGATCTGTTTTTCTCTAGCCTAAAATGCAAATGTAATGATTCACAGTAAGTTAGATAGGGTGAGAACAAAAAAAAGAATAAATATTGTAAGCGTTTAGTGTAACAGAAACAATATACATATGAGGACAAATGTTTTTTTCTGGCAGTAATTGTAATTTCTCCTGTCTTGTCTTGTCTTGCCTTGTTCTCTTCTCAGATCCTAAAACCAGCTGTAGAGAAAAGGAGAAGAGACAGGATCAATCAGAGTCTGGGGGAGTTGAGAGGTTTATTGTTGAAGAACACTTGTGATGTGGTGAGTTGTCTGACTACACATGTCTCTAAAAGTATTTCAAGGATGTCAGTAAATTCATTGTGACGTAATGTGTCTCTCCTTCATCTCCACAGCGATTGCAGAACCCCAAAATAGAAAAAGCTGAGATTCTGGACGTGACTGTGGAATATCTTCAAAAGTGGACAGAAAAGCAGAGTGGTCAGTTGCTTCAGTAACATCAAATACTTTGGGTGGATTATTTGTTTGGTGTCTTTGTATAAACTCACTCTGAATACATGCCTTTTACTTGTAACAGAGTACTTTTATATGTGGTATTGTTACTTTTACTTATGTGAAAATGTATTAATTTATATTTTTTCCCCTCATCTTTCTATCAACAGATTGTGGCTGTGATAGTTCTGTTCAGATGGAGGTTCAACATGTTCCTGCAGTGAACCTTCCAGACTCCATGGCCTCTCCTGTGGTCTTCAGCGTCCAGAATGCAGGCTTCCAGCGCTGCGTGGCTCAGCTGGCATCCTACTCCAGCAAACTGTCACCTCCACACAGGACCAGGCTCATCCAGGTAGGCCTGCAACTACCGTGTATACATTCTTAGAGAGTATTCTATCGATTACTAATTTGCAGTGGTGTAAAGTAACTAATTACATTTACTTAAGTACTGCACTTAAGTGCAATTTTGAGGTATTTGTACTTTACTTGAGTATTTCCAACTTCCAATACTTTTACTTCTACTCCACTACAGGCAAGTATTGTACTTTAACTGCACTACAATTACTTGACAACTTTAGTTACTGGTTACTTTGTAGAGTTTGATTATTATTACAAAACATACATTAACCACTTCGGCCCTATATACATTTCGGCCATTTGAAAATAGCCGATCTACAAGCTCACAATGCCATTGTGAGCTTGTAGATCGGCTATTTTCAAATGATTTTTACACATTTGAAATGTTGTGAAATGGGACACTCTGCATAATGAGTACATTCTACTTTTGGTACTTTAAGTACATTTTGATGCCAATACTTTTACTCAAGTACATTTTGAATTCCGGACTTTTAATTGTAACAGAGTATTGCAGTATTGATACTTTTACTTAAGTAAAGAAATGTAGTACTTTTTCCACCACTGCTTATTTGAATAATCGAATATTCGAGAAGCGTTCATTTAGTTTTTTTTAAATATAAAAAATATATCAACAAATATATTACCCACTTACACATGATATAACACTTTGTCGCACAATGGTGTCGTGCAAAAACAATGAAAATACCTGAACATATGAGCTTGAAAAAAAAATGCATTTAAGGTTTTCCCCAAAACAGGGATCGATTATTATATCACATCACCAGATTGTCGATTATTTTAATCTTAACCGTTGTACCCCTACATAATAACAGGAACTGAAGACATACATGGAAAGCCAGTGCTCGACTAGCCCCAGAACAACGTCAGACCTCTGCGGCGACGCGAGGACGAACAAGGAGCCAGAGACGACGGACCTGAGGCTGAGCGGAGCGGAGAGGGCCGAGGGCGTCCCCTCCGGCTTCACTCTCCTCCCCCATCATCATCATCAGCACCACCCGTCGCCCTATCACCACCACGACTACATCTCGCCTCCCGCCTCGCCGCTGGACCGCTGGACGGACGGATGTCACTGTTCCACGCCCGCGTACGCCACGCCCCCTCCCTTCCCCTCCCTCCCCTGCCACTTCTCCTTCCCCCCCAGCCTGTCGCCCCACATGTCCCCCAACACCTCCTCGTGTTCCTCCACCACCTCCTCACACTCACTAGACATTCGTACCATCTCCTCCACCCCTGTCGGTTTCTCGCCCGTGCACTCTCCTCTCTGCTCCCTGACCCCCGCCTTCCTTTTCCCCTCTCGGACCACCACCCTGAGACCCCTCGTCTTCTCCTCCTCCTCGTCCTCCTCCCCCTCGCCCAGGGAGGAAGGCGTCCCAGCGAACTCTCCTCCACGCATGTGGCAGCCATGGTCCTGAAGATCAGCTGTTCTCAAACTTTTTTATTTATTTCAAGGACTCCCAGCTTGCCCCAGCCTTAGGCCACGGACAACCCCATAACTAAGAGAGTGTAGAGATCATGGAACCATTTGGTTCCATCTCTTCACTCTCTGAGTTACAGACCTGTAAGGGTCCATTTGGTTCCTAACTAACTTATAATTTATCTGGGGACCCACTGGAACCCCCCCTCAAGGACCCCTGGGGGTCCCCGAACCCCACTTTGGTAACCCCTGCTGAAGATGAACTGATTGAACTCTGAACCGCATGGACAAGAGAGACACCTTGTGGACATCAGATGTAATTGCAGGGTGAGGGTTATGGTTATTCTAAATCCTGTTCTGACCATGAATCATGCAGGCTAGAGGCTACTGAGCATTTTAAAGGTCCAAGCTGTTTATTTTATTTTATTATGAATGATTTGTACATATTGTATATAATATTAAAATATATTTTGTATCTTTCGTAAAAAAAACATAAACATTCAGTTTCAAGTCTCATTTCATTATTTAAAATGACTAACAATAAAGTATTTTTTTATTGATTGAATATTCTATTGACATTTTTTAAAACGGCATATGGTTAAGACACAACAAAGCCAATACCGTGTTTCCATAAACATTCAACACTCAAACAACAAAAAGTTAAACAGCAAACAAACAAAACAAACAAAGTCATGATAAAACTAGCAAATTTTTTCAAACCCCCCAGAAATCAGAAATGGAATATTCGTGCTGAATTGTTAGGTCTTATAAACTTGATAGTTTTGAAAAATAAAGTCCTACAGGGTCAGGGAATTGGTTTAATGTTTGTCATGGGTAGCCAGGGTAGGAACAGTATAGGTACACAGAACATACACTCAACCAGTGTGTAGACTGAAGACTCTACACTATAGAGTAACTAAGTACAAGTACTGTTATTTTGAGGTATTTTTTACTTACTGGAGTAATTCCAATTTTCTGTCGTTTTACTTCTACTCCACTACATCTCAGAGACAAATATTGTACTTTTACTCCACTATAAATATTTGACAACTTTAGTTCTGTCAGGACAACTCAAGAATGGATAAAGGACCACTCATGAAGGATAAGATATTTTTTATTGAATATAAAATGAGCAATATATTTATTATGGTTTGGCGATGAATTGGATCTGCTTTATAAAGCGCATCTCCCAAACATAGGGACTCCGAATCCCCCGCACATAAACAGCAGATCAAAACGACAGGTGGTAGCTGGGGTGGTGAGGGTGAGCAGCAATTTTTAGCAAGACAGTGGTGAGAGCAGCAGCATCAGCATGAGCACAGCGAAAGCAAGCAGGGATGAGTAGGGCAAACTTTCAGTTAAACAATCATTCCAGTCCTTCAAAGCAGAGACAGAAATATGGTGATTTTAATCTCACTAGAGGTATGGACCGCTATGCAGCCCTCACAGCTACGTCACAACAGTATATAACACATGCACTCTATTTCAATAAATGTAAACGTTCTTATTTATTTGTGGTGAATGGCCTGAATACTTTGCACTGTTTAGTTGATCCCTTATGAATAGCTATGTGAGCACAATAAAGAATAAGATTAATACATTAAATTACTATCCAAAATACATTATAATGAGCATTATGAGGACCAGTTATATGATAATAAGATATAATATTATATTATAATGAGCATTAGTGAGGACCAATTATATGTAGATAAGATATAATATCATATTATAATGAGCATAATAAAGAATAGCAGAATAATACATTAAATTACTATCCAAAATAAATGAGAAGTTTCTCTTTATTAATTCTACAGTTTCACGCACAAACGTGGGCTACAAAAAAACAAAACATCTCTGTGCTTTATTGTCATAAATTGCACTCTTCTACCATATGAATCTGTTATTCATAATTATTGATGTAATTCACATGCATGTCTGTATTTGTTTGTTTGTTGATGTGGGCAACGAGACCAAAGTTATTATATAATTTGTTTAAATGTGTTTTCTTTATTGCTTGTCAGAATTAACTTGTTAACTATGTGTTACCGCGCTACATAAATGTAAGGCAGACCAGAGTGTAGGGTATAAAAATAGCAATTATTTTATTATAGAAAAGCTTACAAAATTTGTATGTGTTTAATGGTCATAAGTTCATAAAGTATAATTCCTAATTTCATGATATAAATAAATATTTTGGGTCATAATTGATTTCATGTAAGGTTAGTTTGCGGAGAGAAAAAGCACAATAAGTACAGCTCAAAATACAAGGTCAACTACAAAGGATGAAAAACCCAAAGAAGCCTTTCGGCTTTGTGCAATAGGGGTCCTCACTTTGTTTTAATACTGAAGACAATGGTAAATAGACATGTTTTAATAATAATAAAAATAATAATATTAAAAAATAAATAAATAAATTAATGATGATGATGATGATGATGATGATAATAATACAAATAATGATAATAACACCTTATGCACGGACACACGTGGACGCACGCACACACACACTTTATAATTGCTGGATACTCACTTATTAGTTTTTTGCAAGGATATAGACTATAGAGTAATATAATCATCGTAATAATCATTGTTATAATGTATTATAAGCACTGTTATAATGCATTATACTGTGATTATAAGTCACTAAAGTGGTCATTGTGTGCTTTAAAAGTAATTACGTTCCTGAATGTGTATTATGTATTACATTATTATTAGATTACTAATACAAAAAATACTATTATTTTCATGCATCTGATTATCTGATTAAATCTGATATTTATTATGTGTATTATGATGTATTTTCTTGTGTCCTTGCTTACAGTAAATCGCTTTGGATTAAGAGCGTCTGCTAAATGCCTAAACTGTAAACTGAATGTGTAAGTGAAAACTTATGAGTGGTGTTCCTGCATAAATTACTACATATTTTACTTTGATTAAATAGGACCGAATTCATTTGGTTATTTGCACACACTCTGAGTTACAGACCTGTAAGGGTCTATTTGGTTCCTAAATAACAATAATTTAGCTGGGGACCCCCTGGAACCCCCCCCCCCCAAGGACCCCAACTTTGAGAACCACTGTAATAGAAAGTTGGAATGAGAACAGAAACTCAGAGACTCAAATTCAAACTTTTATTTAACACACTGAACGAACTGAACTGAACTTTAACGCACTGAAACAACTTCCGTGGAATGTAGATAAACAAGACATGACCAGGCCTAGTTGAGTCTGGCTGCTATAGGCCTACATTATGTCTGTGACAGGAGTGACCCTAAGGGGAAGGTGTTGGATAGATCCAGTTTCACGAGGTCCTGAGTGGTCATTTGTTCCTTGCTTCCCCATGCAGTTGGGGTGAAAGAATTGCTCTCTGTGGTAGTTTTTGGTTTTGATTCCTTTTTTATATGTTCTGGACTCTACAGGGACCCACAGGTGAGATGGGAGTAATACATGATCTCTTTTCATAGTTCTCCTCACTCAGTGCACACACAGCAGCATTCTGGATCGGCTGGAGAGTCTTTAGAGATTGTTTGGGGGCAGCCTGGCTGATAAGGAATTGTAATAACGTGTGTGGACTAGTTTTTATTTTCCAACTATCAGCCAACTGTCGCTGCAGTTGGTTTGTCTTGTGGCCTCTGATTGTGGTCTGATGTCACAATGCCTTTGCAGTCACGTTACAAGGTAAATGTACATTACAGTCATTTAGCAGACGCTTTTATCCAAAGCGACTTACAATAAGTGTATTCAACATAGGTAGGGAACGAAAACTACTAATCACCAGAAGTCTTTAGTGCATTTTCTGCAAAAACAAGCAACCAAGAGTATACCTAGCGCTAAGGTAAAAGTGCAATATATCAGCTACCTATTTCCTTAAACAGATGAGACAAAATAGCTAAGTCAAATGAGCATGAGCTAAAACAATTCAGTGTATCGACTAAACAAGATCCAATAAACAATACAACAATAGAAAACAAGCGTTCGTACAACTAGTTAACAACAAGTAGGTCAGGCAGAGAGGAAGGGTAGTGTTTCCTGAAGAGGTGGGTTTTCAACCTGCGGCGAAATATGGGCAGTGACTCTGCTGTCCTAACATCAGTGGGAAGTTCATTCCACCACTGTGGGGCCAGAACAGAAAAGAGTCGTGACCGTGTGGATCGGCCAGAAGGACCCTTGAGTGACGAGGCAATCAGTCGCCCCGAGGTGGCAGACCGAAGTGGTCGGGCAGGGGTGTAGGCATCGACCATAGCCCGGAGGTAGGAAGGAGCTGTTCCTTTCACTGCCCTATAGGCTAGCACCAGGGTTTTGAACTGGATGCGAGCCGCTACGGGGAGCCAGTGTAGAGAACGGAGAAGGATGGTTGTGTGGGAGAACTTGGGGCGGTTGAACACCAGACGAGCCGCAGCTTTCTGAACAAGCTCCAGAGGTCTGATGGCAGATGCCGGAGCACCAGCGAGGAGGGAGTTGCAGTAGTCCAGGCGGGAGATGACGAGAGCCTGGATGAGCACCTGGGCTGCCTTCTCCGTGAGGAAGGGGCGAATCCTCCTGATGTTGTAGAGGAGGAATCTGCAGGACCTTGTCACTGATGCGATGTTTGCCGAGAACGTCAGTTGATCGTCCAGGGTCACACCCAGATTCTTCGCAGTCCGAGTTGAGGTCACCACAGCATTATCAATGGTGATGGCCATGTCTCGGTGCGGACAGCCCTTCCCCGGGAGGAACATCAGCTCGGTCTTGTCCAGGTTGAGCTTCAGGTGGTTTGTCGACATCCACTCCGAGATGTCAGCCAGACAAGCAGCAATGCGTGCCTCCACTTGGGTATCAGAGGGGGGGAATGAGAGGCATGAGGAATGAGAGGGGGGGAATGTACCACTTTGTACCTTAGCTTAGTGCGTTTAATTTTTATATATTTTTTAATATTATAAAGAGGTGTGTTTTGTTTACACTCATGGCATACTGGAACAGCTGGTTGTTAGTTACTTGCTTAAAGGAGTAGTTCACCCTAAAAATGACTTATTTTCTATCAATTACACACCCCATAGCCTTGAATTCATGGAAATGTATTAGTTTGTGTCGCATTCCGGTAGGTAGGAGACTCTTTGAGTCTCTGCCGGTCATCAAATTATTGGCTTAAAAATGCAACAAAAAAATAATAAATGTCCATGAATTCAAAGTTTCATGGGGTGTTTAATTGATAGAAAATACATTTTTGGTTGAACTACTCCTTTAACATCATTATTTGACCTGCTTTGCATCAATCTAACTTGTATCAGTCTATTCCATCTGTGTCTTATGTAGTGTGTGGATTGAGGGCCGTTTGAGCAACTCTCTCATTCATGACAGTACAGTAGCTCGGTGGCTTACATCATGTGAGCAATATTACAGAGGGACTTTTATTTTCTAGTGTTTTTTTAGAACTGTGTTTATAGTGCCAAGGGTGCGGGGCCGACCAAGAAACTAATCAGGCCCTTGGCTTGATACCATTTCTTTCCTACTCGGTCTGTGTCAGACAGAGTATAGACAAATATTGTACCATATTATAATGAGCATTTGTGAGGACAAATCATATGAAGATAGCCTAGGTTGAAAATGTTTTTTTTTAACAAGGAGTTATTTTGTGATGGGATACTGTTGTCTACTGTTATTGTTTTTCCAACTCATATTCAGTGGTGGACAAAGTACTCAACCACAGAACAGTAAAAGTATAGATACAGTGTTACTGGTCAAATACTAGTGAAAGTTGCTCATTCAAATTTGTACTTGAGTTAAAGTACTGGTTTTAAAAATACCCCCCAAAAAAAATTCTATTCAAAAGTACAAAGTATATGTTCTTTTTAATACAAAATTGCTGCATGTTCCCAAAAAAAAATTATATATTGAAGAAATGTGCAAAAATTGTTAAAATAGCTGATCTACAAGCCCACAATGCCTCTCAGTCAGCGATATAACAAGCTAATGGCTATTTTGGAATAGGTGAAGAATAAAATAAGGCTTAATTGGTTAATGTATATTTTGTAATAATCTACAATGTAATTTGTAACTAAAGTTTAATTGTAGTGGAGTAAAAGCATAATGTTTGCCTTTGAGATGTAGACAAATGGACACACTTAAGTAAACTAGAAGCATCTCAAAATTGTTGGTTATGACCTGGTTAACCTGCGCGTTGTGCATTTCTACAGGTCATTGTATTTTCATTTATGTATAGATACATAAATGAAAATACATTGACCTGTAGAAATGCACAACACGCAGGTTAACCAGGTCATTGTATTTTCATTTATGCATGCTTTGGGCTATATATTGTTATTTACTGTGCAAGTTATTGATTGTATGCTTATTATTTTTTGTGTGAACATAGTTCTCACGGCATGACTGAGGGATGAGGAGAATGCTTGAAGCAATAAATGCCCGTTTATAAAGAACCCGACCTGTGTCTTCAATGTTGTGAGAGGAGCTACAATGAGCTTGAGCTGTACCGACGATGAACTATAAAAAAAAAAAAAAGATTTGAAAAAAAAGAAGCAGGGTAGATTTAAGCAATATTACACTCGAGGGTGTGCTTTACCTTACATTATTGGCACTTCAGTGATGCTCGCGGAACTCGGCTTCGCCTCGTTCCTGACCGCATCACTGGCGTGCCAATAATGACGGTAAAGCACACCCTCGAGTGTAATATTGCGATTATACAACAGTTACCAACAAAACACATCCAAATGTATTCATATTGTGGGGCAATTCATAATAAAAATGTTTCGCTATTATCCGTTTCCCTGTAAAGAGAAGAGTTTATTTGACTGAGACATTAAATAGTCCCTGTAGCAGCGCTCTGAGGCGCCGTCTCATCAACACAGCTGAGCTATCAATGCTTGCGCAGTGGAATTAATTCCAGTAGGCTATATGCTCCGTCGTACGACCGTGTCACGTGGCCAGAATAACTGATCTACAAGTTGACAACGCCTAGCGATGGCGACGCGGTGTGAACTTGTAGATCGGCTATTTTCGCCGTGCGATACCTGGCGTCGCGTTGTGAACTTGTAGATCGGCTATTTTCGCCGTGCTGTTTGTTTTCCTACCGTGGGACAGCGTGACGTCACAGCACAGCTGTGCCATATATGGTCTAATCAGGTGCGGACTGCAGTGCGAAGTGATTTATTAATGTGATTAGGCCCGTGCTATCATGCTGGTTTGAAGCACGGCTAGATAGCTATTTCAACCAATCAGATTGCTTGGTCGGAACTACCTTTTGTATAATTCCTCATCAAAGCTGCCATAGTTGCAGCAGAGAAGAGCCCTGTTTTCAACATCATAAAAGGAGACTAAGCTCTCCCTATATTGATTGATTGATGGTTTGGTCCAACTATTCAGCCAGGTCTTAATATAGGAAGAATACTTATAACCAAGCAAAGGTGTGTTGTTTAAAGGATTATTCTACTGAGTTGTAGCCTACTTTCACTTTTGCTTAAAGTCTTTTAATCATTAATCTCACAGAACCTCATTACTTGAGTCAAAGTGATACTCCTGGTCAATATTACACCACAAGTGATAGTTGCTCGGTCACATTTTCAAAGTGTCAAAGTGCTGGAGTACTTGCTTTAAAGTACTCAAGTATTCAAAAATGCTTTTTCTTTTACTTTTTTAATATCAATGCATTGCTGTATTGTTACAGAACCTTGTAACTCCCTGAAACCACCTAATGAATGCAATGAGAACCAGTATGCTACACAAAGCCCATTTGGAAACGTCTTTAAGTGCTTCAGTATAGAAGTATGATCAAATCGACAAAGAGGACAGCCATATATATATATATATTGTTCATGAGAATGCAATATTATAAAAGTACTTTTCTTTCCAATTAGTTGCATTTCCAGAAGAAGACGCACAGGAGAAAATGGATAGCCAACGCATAGCCAAGCTGGAAAAGGAAATCACTAATCTCCGACAAGAAGTAGGCCATCAGCATGCAAAGAACAACGAGCTACAGACACAGATGACCACAAAGAACAACGAGCTACAGACACAGATGACCACAAAGAACAACGAGCTACAGACACAGATAACCAAGTTGGAGGTGGATAGTAGTTACATTTACTCAGCTACATTAACTATCTTTATCAATAAGCATTGGCAAAAAAAATTGAGTCAAGAAGATCTCCCTTCTTAATTATTTTCTTTCTATCTGCAGCCTCTATATACGTATCATGTATATAGACTCAGTGTGGTTAGCCACATCATATGCAGACTGCAGAGCCTTGTAAATGCATCCTGTCTAACACTGAACTCAGTTATCATTCTCAATTCAATTCAAAAACTTTATTGTCATGAGAAAACTTCATGTACGTTTACATTGCATTATCTCATCTCCGGGTTAGGGTGTGTGTGTGTGTGTGTGTGTGTGTGTGTGTGGGGGGCAGTTAAGGTAGGAAGGGCCAAACACCCGGAGGACACTTTTTCCTAGTCTAAAAAAGGTGTCAGGTTTCAGGTAGTAGAGCCATTTCTGCTGAGAGATAAGGATAGCTGCTCTGTGGTCAATAAGGTTAGAGCTGTAACAGTCCTCCTTCCTAAATTTTTTGTTAGAAAAAGTATTGTGTAATAAAAAAGCAACGAGACATCATACCATTTAAAACATATTCACAGTTAAAACAGGCACAGCAACAAAAAAATTAAAATCTGTTGGGAACATGTTCTGGGGTGCTCTGGGAGTACTGCCCCCCAGGTCTCTGGGCTCTGACTGGCTACTATTTCCATGCAGCTGGATATTGTATAGGATATACTTGTATATACAATTGTCCACTATACTGTAACTATATTAAACCCGAAGAGGGCAGATCCCCAGTCTTTTTCCTCGTCTCTTAATACGATTTCCCCCCACATCTGTATTATGTTAATGATTTATACTTGAAATCATTCAGATATAACCTGTTTTTACTTCAATTAATTATGTATGTGAAAATTTATGATAAAGAAAACATCACATGGATGCATTATCCACTGGATTATTTTCATGGAAATGCTTGTTGTGCATCCTATATTAAAATTGGCTACTGGGATAACCATATAAGGAGTTCCCAATGCAGCTATGCCCAAATATGGAGTGTGTTGTCTAACCTCAATGTGTCGTCATGGCATCAGGCGCAAACAAATCAGTCAGCTCCATATATGGGCACAAAATGCCCATATATGGGCATATACTGATAACATCAGCGATCTCCATATATGGGCATAAACGGGACAAGGACTGACAGATACAGATCTCCATATATGGGCATATTGGTCGGAGCGGCGGTGTGACGTAGCTGTGAGGGCCGCATAGCGGTCCGTACCTCTAGTGAAATTAAAATCACCATATTTCTGTCTCTGCTTTGAAGGACTGGAGTGATTGTACTATACAAGAGAAGAAGGCCCAGAGGTCTGCTTTGCGCCTACATCTCCTATATGTCGTCCTGTATCCTGTCCAGAAGACGATCTTTCGCCAGCAGATCCACAACATACCGGTTCGTGAGGCAATATACCAGCTCTACAAAGAGCGGAGGGTGAATATGTTCAGAGGGATGTTACCTCATTTGACCTTACGGCTGAGTAAGGTTCCTTTGATATATTACGTCATCCACGACAACCTCCTCCACCTGCTCTCCTCTTCACCCATCATCATCCCTCCTTCTGCTCGCGCAGCACTGGCAGGGTTGGGTGCGGGTGTGGTGGGGGCTATCATTACTACACCATTTGAGCGTGTCCAAAATGTGTTGCAAAATGGGGCTTATAACAACAGTATGCCCGAACTGAGGTGTGTTCTGGAGAGGCTGTGTGCTGAGAGATGGGCCTTAGGGTTCTACAGAGCCTTTCTGCCCATGGCAGCCCGCAACGCCCTGGGGAGCGTTATATTTTTCGGTCTGAAGGACACGTTTTATGAGGCTGTGGCGGCACAGGGGCTCCCCCCAACGGCCTCTTCTTTCGTGTCTGGCAGCCTGACCTCCATGGTCGCCCACTTGCCCATGTACCCGCTGTCTGTGCTGGTGGCTAACATGCAGACACAGGTGGCTGGGAAGGAGGAGAGGGTAGTAGGAGTGAGGGCCTGTTGGAGGCAGTTGTGGGGCTCTCGGCAAGGGAGTGTGGCCAGGCGTGTGGCCCTGCTGTACCGCGGCAGCCCACTGGTTATGCTGCGTTCATGTATCTCATGGGGAATCACCAACATCATCTATAACCAAATGCAGAGGCATGCAGGCAGAGATGTTGAGTAGGTAGATAGATACCATAAGACAGCCTAAATGCAAGGGGCACTGCAAGGTTTTCAGAATAGGCCAGGCAAAAGCTAAAATCCTTAATACATGATAAGATTTCATTCCAAGCCTCGCCAATGGTATGAAATGATAGTTCCTATGATTACTGGAGACTCGGTCATACACCCTCATAATGGTAAAAATATCGAAGTAAAAGGGAGAATTACATGCAAGACACAATTTGTTTATCTTTTAAAGTGCCCCATGGTTTCTGCTATGTGGGAAAAACCAAAAGAGAATTTTGACAGAATTACAGAGCACAAGAGTAATATTAGAAATAAAGACGAGAAGTCTGCAGTTGCCAGGCACTATAATACTGTAAAACATGACATTTGTACACTGAGATTTCAAGGTTTAGAAGTAATCCACTAAGAAGAGGTGGGGACAGAGACCGGGTACTATTGCAAAGGGAGGCTTATTGGATCCATTTCCTAAATACAGAGTTCCCAAAGGGATTGAATGAAGAGCTATTATTGAATGTTTCTTTTTGTAAATCGAATTATTTGGTTGTGGTGTCTGTGGAAACTGTAAGAAACTGTAAAATACAAATGCTATTTATGATGCATTTTAATGTAAACATTGACAGTATTGTGAATTGTGAGTGAATTGCATGTGTTCTAGACCGCGGTGAAGTTGGTTTCAGGTTGGATATTCACCCAGTTGGATATTCGAAAATCTTAGGGACCGTCAATAAATTACAGATTGCAATTTAAAAAAAATGCTATATCTCCTAGACAAAACCACCGGGACACACCAAAACACATCACAATGTTCATTGACCATGCATACACTATGCACACCTTTTATTTTGAAAAATGTCCAAAAATGTATTTTTTATGATTTTCTGAAATCTAAGAAATTAAATAACTTTTTGGTCGCATGACCTTTTCAACAAAACCATTATTCAAATTATTTGTCAGTAATTCCTACATCATGCACACCCTTTATTTTGAAAGTTTTCCTCAAAATGTATTTTTTATGAATTTCTGAAATCTAAGAAATTGAATAACTTTTTGGTCACATGACTTTTTCAATAAAATCATTGTTCATATTGTTTGTCAGTCATGCCTACATGATGCACACCCTTTATTTTGAAAAGTTTCCTCAAAATGTATTTTTTATGATTTTTTGAAATCTAAGAAATTGAATAACCTTTTGGTCGCATGACCTTTTCAACAAAACCATTGTTCAAATTATTTGCCAGTAATTCTTACATCATGCACATCCTTTATTTAGAAAATTTCCCTAAAAATGTATTTTTTAAGAATTTCTGAAATCTAAGAAATTGAATAACTTTTTGGTCACATGACTTTTTCAATAAAATCATTGTTCATATTGTTTGTCAGTCATACCTACATGATGCACACCCTTTATTTTGAAAGTTGTCCTCAAAATGTATTTTTTATTAATTTCTGAAATCTAAGAAATTGAATAACTTTTTGGTCACATGACTTTTTCAATAAAATCATTGTTCATATTGTCTGTCAGTCATGCCTACATGATGCACACCCTTTATTTTGAAAAGTTTCCTCAAAATGTATTTTTTATGATTTTCTGAAATCTAAGAAATTGAATAACCTTTTGGTCGCATGACCTTTTCAACAAAACCATTGTTCAAATTATTTGCCAGTAATTCTTACATCATGCACATCCTTTATTTAGAAAATTTCCCTAAAAATGTATTTTTTAAGAATTTCTGAAATCTAAGAAATTGAATAACTTTTTGGTCACATGACTTTTTCAATAAAATCATTGTTCATATTGTCTGTCAGTCATACCTACATGATGCACACCCTTTATTTTGAAAGTTTTCCTCAAAATGTATTTTTTATTAATTTCTGAAATCTAAGAAATTGAATAACTTTTTGGTCACATGACTTTTTCAATAAAATCATTGTTCATATTGTCTGTCAGTCATGCCTACATGATGCACACCCTTTATTTTGAAAAGTTTCCTCAAAATGTATTTTTTATGATTTTCTGAAATCTAAGAAATTGAATAACCTTTTGGTCGCATGACCTTTTCAACAAAACCATTGTTCAAATTATTTGCCAGTAATTCTTACATCATGCACACCCTTTGTTTAGAAAATTTCCCTAAAAATGTATTTTTTAAGAATTTCTGAAATCTAAGAAATGTAATAACTTTTTGGTCACATGACTTTTTCAATAAAATCATTGTTCATATTGTCTGTCAGTCATACCTACATGATGCACACCCTTTATTTTGAAAGTTTTCCTCAAAATGTATTTTTTATTAATTTCTGAAATCTAAGAAATTGAATAACTTTTTGGTCACATGACTTTTTCAATAAAATCATTGTTCATATTGTCTGTCAGTCATGCCTACATGATGCACACCCTTTATTTTGAAAAGTTTCCTCAAAATGTATTTTTTATGATTTTCTGAAATCTAAGAAATTGAATAACCTTTTGGTCGCATGACCTTTTCAACAAAACCATTGTTCAAATTATTTGCCAGTAATTCTTACATCATGCACACCCTTTATTTAGAAAATTTCCCTAAAAATGTATTTTTTAAGAATTTCTGAAATCTAAGAAATTGAATAACTTTTTGGTCACATGACTTTTTCAATAAAATCATTGTTCATATTGTCTGTCAAGCATACCTACATGATGCACACCCTTTATTTTGAAAAGTTTCCTCAAAATGTATTTTTTATTCATTTCTGAAATCTAAGAAATTGAATAACTTTTGGGTCACATGACCTTTTCAACAAAATCATTGTTCATATTGTCTGTCAGTCATGCCTACATGATGCACACCCTTTATTTTGAAGTTTCCTCAAAATGATTTTTTTTATGATTTTCTGAAATCTAAGAAATTGAATAACTTTTTGGTCACATGACCTTTTCAACAAAACCATTGTTCATATTGTCTGTCTGTCAGTCATGCCTACATGATGCACAGCATTTATTTTGATTTGTTTTCCTCAAAAGGTATTTTTTATGAATTTCTGAAATCTAAGAAATTGAATGATATAAATTGATAACCTTTTGGTCACAATTCCTACATGATGCACACCCTTTATTTTGAAAATATGGCAGGACCAAAACAGTAGGCAATAAGCATTAAGAACAATGTGCAGGTGTAAAGGAGCAACTTGGACACTCAGGCATGAAGGAAGCATGAGTTCAAGTCCGTTGCTCTCCCCATGTATGGGGACTAGGTTGGCAGAGGGTGTGTAGAGCTCAGGATCACATTAGATAATTGACACAGGGGTGAAAAATGGGTTACAAAATAATGGGATAAAAAAAAAAAGAACAAAAAAGAACAATATGCACAATAAGCCAAAGAATAAGCCATAGAAATGGAAGACTGAACTTGAGAAAAAGAAAACTGTAATTGTGACATAGCTTGTGACATAGCTTTGACCAATTGGAGTAAGACTGGTTTCAGTGCTATTTGGCATGATGACCCTCTACCATACTGTACAGTTTCATAAGCATATGACACTGCATGTATGTTTTAGGGGCAGAAGAAGAATTTTCACAAAACGTCAATTTTCATTTCAAAGTTTCATTGCCGACGGTCAAACGATTCATGAGCTATGCACGTTCAAATTGAGTGCTCATTTTCAATTGAGTGCTATAGCGCCACCCTTTGGCCAATGGTCATGGGCTTCACATAGTCACCGTTTGGCATGGCCATCTACCAGATTCCCACGAAAACCGACTGCACGGTTCAGCCTGCAGAACTGCTATTTTTGGCAGAAGAAGAAGTTACAAAATTATTTGTACTTATTCTCATTGTCATTTATTTGATTTGTATAGTTTTCACGGTGTTCGAATGCAGCTTCATCTATGTTGAGAAGTTTGAAATAACATAACATTAACATAACATCCACATCGTATTCTTTCACCGTAAGCGGCCCTCGGTTTTGTGAAAGAATACGATGTGGATGTTCTCAACGGGTGTTTATTTCAAACTTCTCAACATAGATGAAGCTCCATTCGAACACCGTGAAAACTATACGAATCAAATAGATATGACAATTAGAATAAGTACAATTCATTTTGTCCCATCATTTCACAAACAATATCAGTGCATTCCAATCAATGACCTTTTCAATAATTCAACAATAAGAATTCAATTATAATGCAGTGATTTCATAACTCTATACCTTAGTTTCAATTCAACTTATTCAATTCAACAATATAATTCCATTGTGTTTTCAATAAGCCAATTCATTTACATAACAAACTAATACCAAACAAAGAAAAGAACAAAGCAGAATAAACCATAACCCAAAATGAATTACCAAACAATTACAACAATTAACTCTAAAGTAGATCAAAAGAAAGCAAAAACAAACAATCCTGTACCTCACTCTGCTAACCAGGGGCGCTAGGTCGGTGCAGAAAGTTACTGGAACTCTGGGGTTCAAACATAGCAAAGCAAGCAACAGGCAGGCACTGTGGACAAAATGAACCATTTCAAAGCTGCATAAACATTTCAAACTGCTTCAATATTACTTCAACTAGAGTTTGACTTCAACTCATAGTCCGGCAGCCGAGGTGGACGGGTGGGAAATTTGGTATGTAGTCTTTTTTATTGGCCTACAATATTGTCTATATATATATACATACATTCATGAATCCACTTGCTGACCGGCAGAACGTATTGGGCAATTCTTTTATAGGGGTTCTCTTGTGACTCTACCATTAGCATCCTATGGCAGGCAAAAATGTCAAACTTTCCTTTTGCTTTAAGTAGCATGTGACATGTCAAACTTTTCATGATTCTCAATCCATTCCAAGCATTTGTTTTGCACAAAATACACTCCCTGGGTTAAAAACAGCCATAGATATCATGACAAATTGTAAAATTTTGGGCACATTTGGGCAAGTGGCTATGGCTGCTTAGTCGAAAATCCTGATGATGATGATGATGCTAATGTCCTAGAGGAGGAAGAGAGAGAAAATCCTGATGATGATGATGATAATGTCCTAGAGGAGGAAGATGAGGAAGAGAGAGAAAATCCTGATGATGATGATGAGGAAGAGGAGGAAGAAAAGCCCTCTGATGAAGATGATGATGAGGAAGAGGAGGGAGAGAAAGAAAAACCCTCTGAAGATGATGAGGAAGAGGAGGAAGAGAGAGAAAATACTGATGATGATGATGAGGAAGAGGAGGAAGAAAAGCCCTCTGATGAAGATGAGGAAGAGGAGGAAGAAAAGCCCTCTGATGAAGAGGAGGAAGAAAAGCCCTCTGATGAAGATGATGATGAGGAAGAGGAGGGAGAGAAAGAAAAACCCTCTGAAGATGATGAGGAAGAGGAGGAAGAGAGAGAAATCCTGATGATGATGATGATGAGGAAGAGGAGGAAGAAAAGCCCTCTGATGAAGATGAGGAAGAGGAGGAAGAAAAGCCCACTGATGAAGAGGAGGAAGAAAAGCCCTCTGATGAAGAGGAGGAAGAAAAGCCCTCTGATGAAGATGATGATGAGGAAGAGGAGGGAGATTTTGTTGAAAAGGTCATGTGACCCAAAAGTTATTCAATTTCTTAGACTTCAGAAATTCATAAAAAATACATTTTGAGGAAACTTTTCAAAATAAAGGGTGTGCATCATGTAGGCATGACTGACAAACAATATGAACAATGGTTTTGTTGAAAAGGTCATGTGACCAAAAAGTTATTCAATTTCTTAGATTTCAGAAATTCATAAAAAATACATTTTGAGGAAACTTTTCAAAATAAAGGGTGTGCATCATGTAGGCATGACTGACAAACAATATGAACAATGGTTTTGTTGAAAAGGTCATGTGACCAAAAAGTTATTCAATTTCTTAGATTTCAGAAATTCATAAAAAATACATTTTGAGGAAACTTTTCAAAATAAAGGGTGTGCATCATGTAGGCATGACTGACAGACAAAATGAACAATGATTTTGTTGAAAAGGTCATGTGACCCAAAAGTTATTAAATTTCTTATATTTCAGAAATTCATAAAAAATACATTTTGAGGAAACCTTTCAAAATAAAGGGTGTGCATCATGTAGGCATGCCTGACAGACAATATGAACAATGGTTTTTTTGAAAAGGTCATGTGACCAAAAAGTTATTCAATTTCTTAGATTTCAGAAAATCATAAAAAATACATTTTGAGGAAACTTTTCAAAATAAAGGGTGTGCATCATGTAAGCATGACTGACGGACACCATGAACAATGATTTTGTTGAAAAGGTCATGTGACCCAAAAGTTATTCAATTTCTTAGATTTCAGAAATTCATAAAAAATACATTTTGAGGAAACTTTCAGAATAAAGGGTGTGCATCATGTAGGCATGACTGACAGACAATATGAACAATGATTTTGTTGAAAAGGTCATGTGACCCAAAAGTTATTCAATTTCTTAGATTTCAGAAATTCATAAAAAATACATTTTGAGGAAACTGTTCAAAATAAAGGGTGTGCATCATGTAAGCATGACTGACGGACACTATGAACAATGATTTTGTTGAAAAGGTCATGTGACCCAAAAGTTATTCAATTTCTTAGATTTCAGAAATTCATAAAAAATACATTTTGAGGAAACTTTTCAAAATAAAGGGTGTGCATCATGTAGGCATGACTGACAGACAATATGAACAATGATTTTGTTGAAAAGGTCATGTGACCCAAAAGTTATTCAATTTCTTAGATTTCAGAAATTCATAACAAAATACATTTTGAGTTAACTTTTCAAAATAAAGGGTGTGCATCATGTAGGCATGCCTGACAGACAATATGAACAATGGTTTTGTTGAAAAGGTCATGTGACCAAAAAGGTATTCAATTTCTTAGATTTCAGAAAATAATAAAAAATATATTTTGAGGAAACCTTTCAAAATAAAGGGTGTGCATCATGTAGGCATGACTGACAGACACTATGAACAATGATTTTGTTGAAAAGGTCATGTGACCCAAAAGTTATTCAATTTCTTAGATTTCAGAAATTCATAAAAAATACATTTTGAGGAAACTTTTCAAAATAAAGGGTGTGCATCATGTAGGCATGACTGACAGACACTATGAACAATGATTTTGTTGAAAAGGTCATGTGACCCAAAAGTTATTCAATTTCTTAGATTTCAGAAATTCATAAAGACCACTCTATTGTATATAGACCACTGTACTGTATCAATAGCTGTATGAGACCACTGTATCTAGAGACCACTGTACTCTATCTAGACCACCGTACTGTATCTATCACTATATGAGACCACTGTACTGTATCTAGAGACCACTGTATTGTATATAGACCACTGTACTGCATCTATTGCTATATGAGACCACTGTGCTGCATCTATATCCCACTGTATTGAATCTATAAACCATTGTACTGCATCTAAAGACCACTGTACTGCCTCTATAGACTAGCTACTGTATCTATAGACTGCTGTACTGTATCTATAGACCACTCTAGTGCATCTGTAGACCATGTAGTGCATCTGTAGACCCCTATACTGCATCTGTAGACCACTCTCGTGCATCTTTAGACCCCTATACTGCATCTGTAGACCACTCTAGTGTGTCTGTAGACCCCTATACTGCATCTGTAGACCACTCTAGTGAGTCTGTAGACCCCTATACTGCACCTGTAGACCACTCTAGAGTGTCTGTAGACCCCTATACTGCATCTGTAGACCCCTATACTGCATTTGTAGACTCCTATACTGCATCTGTAGACCACTCTAGAGTGTCTGTAGACCCCTATACTGCATCTGTAGACCCCTATACTGCATCTGTAGACCACTCTAGAGTGTCTGTAGACCCCTATACTGCATCTGTAGACCCCTATACTGCATCTGTAGACCACTCTAGAGTGTCTGCAGACCCCTATACTGCATCTGTAGACCCCTATACTGCATCTGTAGACCCCTATACTGCATCTGTAGACCACTCTAGAGTGTCTGTAGACCCCTATACTGCATCTGTAGACCACTGTTGTGATCTGTAGACCACTCTAGTGCATCTGTAGACCACTCTAGTGCATCTGTAGACCACTCTAGAGTGTCTCCAGACCCCTATACTGCATCTGTAGACCAATGTTGTGATCTGTAGACCACTCTAGACTAGTGTCTGTAGACCCCTATACTGCAGCTGTAGACCACTGTAGTGCATCCATAGACCATTGTACTGCATCTACCAAGCCTTTGTGGCGACCTTCTCCCCACTGGCCCCAGGCTCAGGAATAGCTTGCCCCTACACGTCAGAGCTGCCCAGTCAATTGTTATTTTTCAATCTTTATTAAAGACTAATTTCTTTTGCCTGGTCTTTAGCGACAGCTGAGCCTGGCAGTCCATGTTTTTCCTTTACTGGTGCTAATGTTTTGTTTTAGTTTCTATTTCATTGGTATTTTATGCTGATGTCTATTTATATTGCATTGTTATGTTTTGTTTTAACCTGTACAGCACTTTGGGTGACCTGGTCGTGTTAAATTTGCTTTATAAATACATTTTAAGTTGTGTTGAGTTGAGATGCAGTATAGTGGTCTATAGATACAGTACAGTGGTCAATGTATGTGGTCTATAGATGCAGTACAATGGTCTATATGCAGTACAGGGGTTTATAGATTCAGCTTTTTTATATAGGCCTATATATATTTGTTTTAATAATAATAATATTCAAATATATTCGAATATCTGCCCTTTTTTAAGACCAATATTCGAATGTCATTTCTGAGGAAAGTTACCAGCCCTACTCTAGATGCAGTACAGTGGTCTCATGCAGCTATAGATACAGTACGGTGGTCTAGATAGAGTACAGTGGTCTCTAGATACAGTACAGTGGTCTCATACAGCTATAGATGCAGTACGGTGGTCTAGATACAGTACAGTGGTCTCATACAGCTATAGATACAGTACGGTGGTCTAGATAGAGTACAGTGGTCTCTAGTACAGTGGTCGCATACAGCTATAGATACAGTACATGGTCTCATACAGCTATATATACACAGTACAGTGGTCTCATACAGCTATAGATGCAGCACAGTGGTCTCATACAGCTATAGATACAGTACAGTGGTCTCATGCAGCTATAGATACAGAACAGTGGTCTCATACAGCTATAAATACAGTAAAGTGGTCTCATACAGCTATAGATACAGTAAAGTGGTCTCATACAGCTATAGATACAGTACAGTGGTCTCATACAGCTATAGATACAGTACAGTGGTCTCATACAGCTATAGATACAGAACAGTGGTCTCATACAGCTATAGATACAGTACAGTGGTCTCATACAGCTATAGATACAGAACAGTGGTCTCATACAGCTATAGATACGGTACAGTGGTCTCATACAGCTATAGATACAGTACAGTGGTCTCATACAGCTATAGATACAGTACAGTGGTCTCATACAGCTATAGATACAGAACAGTGGTCTCATACAGCTATAGATACAGTACAGTGGTCTCATACAGCTATAGATACAGAACAGTGGTCTCATACAGCTATAGATACGGTACAGTGGTCTCATGCAGCTATAGATACAGCACAGTGGTCTCATACAGCTATATAGATACAGTACAGTGGTCTCATACAGCTATAGATACAGTAAAGTGGTCTCATACAGCTATAGATATGGTACAGTGTTCTCATACAGCTATAGATACAGTAAAGTGGTCTCCTTTTTACAATAGGCGGAAAATACATATTTGTACTGCATGCAAACAACTTCATGGTTCTTGCCCAAAACTGCATGAGATTGGCATAAATTTGGCATGTCTGAACAGGGGAGGCTTGTAGGTATCCATGTAACCCATTTCCATTCACATATATTGAGGTGACAGTTCAAGGGACCATTTGGAAAATGGTGATGGCCATTTTTCCATGCCAAAATGTTGTCTTAACTTTGAATCATTAGGTATTTAGCCCCCTTCCTGACAAGGTAGCATGCCATGGTTGGTCTCTCATTGGAAACCTGAGGTTCTCTGGAATCCATTGGTATCTCTATCTTTTGGCTACGTCTAAATTTGAGATCTATGCGAGATCTATCTACCCTATGCGCGTGGACCCCCCTTTCCATCTAGACTATATCTTTTGGCTACGTCTAAATTTGAGCGTTCCACAGTCTCCGAAAGACAGTCTCATCGGCATTTCAGCCAGCCACCCCGCAGGTCTCATAGGGGTAATAAAACATTGAAAAAACACACTTTGGACCACTTTTTTTCTTGGGATCATCGGAATCCCTATATTAGAGGTCCTATGGATGCCAAAAATCTAAACTAGAAAAAAAATCACACCCTGTGTGAAGTGGGCGGTGTCTTCCTAGCTAACCACAATACTGAATGGAGTCAACCAATGATATATGATATATGCTTTGATCTTAAAGAGCCACTTCTAGGAAGACTTTCTATTTTCTTCTCAATATCGGTTTTCCCTTTTCTCATTTCAGCCATAGTGATCTTTGACTTCTACTTTACTGTTCTCAGGAAATGGACAGTATCTAAGTAATATACTAGTATTACATCACAGTGGTTTTAGATTAGTTTCGTCATATGTATCACTAGCCAATCACAGCATGTGTCTTGCTAGCTAATCACAATACTGAATGGAGTCGATCAATCATGTACAAAAGATAAATACATTTATTGAAACACTCTTTATGATGGACAAAACCATAACTTAAAAAAAACTAATTTATGTTTTTTTTTAAGTTATGGTTGCTTATATAGGGCTATGCACATGTGTCATGTGACACTGGCCAATCACAGTCCTGAATAGATTGTGATTGGCCAATCACAGCGCAGGATAATTGTACAAATTTCCAAACCTCATTTTCAGGGGCGGTTTCACTGCCCAAGATATTTGTACATTTTTCCAAATCTCACTTATAGGGGCGGTTTCACCGCCCAAAAATAAGCAGTCACGCGTGGACCCCTCCTAGGGCCTCTATACTATATGAACAATGATTTTGTTGAAAAGGTCATGTGACCAAAAAGTTATTCAATTTCTTAGATTTCAGAAATTCATAAAAAATACATTTTGAGGAAACTTTTCAAAATAAAGGGTGTGTGCATCACTGACAGACAATATGAACAATGATTTTATTGAAAAAGTCATGTGACCAAAAAGTTATTCAATTTCTTAGATTTTAGAAATTCATAAAAAATACATTTTTAGGAAAACGTTCAAAATAAAGGGTGTGCATGATGTAAGAATTACTGACAAATAATTTGAACAATGGTTTTGTTGAAAATGTCATGTGACCAAAAAGTTATTCAATTTCTTAGATTTCAGAAAATCATAAAAAATATATTTTTTAGGAAAACGTCAAAATAAAGGGTGTGCACCATGTAGGCATGACTGACAGACAATATGAACAATGATTTTATTGAAAAAGTCATGTGACCAAAAAGTTATTCAATTTCTTAGATTTCAGAAATTCATAAAAAATACATTTTGAGGAAAACTTTCAAAATAAATGGTGTGCATGATGTAGGAATTACTGACAAATAATTTGAACAGTGATTTTGTTGAGAAGGTCATGCGACCAAAAAGTTATTCAATTTCTTAGATTTCAGAAAATCATAAAAAAAAAAAAATTAGGATTTCTTTCAAAATAAAGGGTGTGCATAGTGTATGCATGGTCAATGAACATTGTGATGTGTTTTGGTGTGTCCAGGTGGTTTTGTCTAGGAGATATAGCATTTTTTTTAAATTGCAATCTGTAATTTATTGACGGTCCCTAAGATTTTCGAATATCCAACTGGGTGAATATCCAACCTGAAACCAACTTCACCGCGGTGTATTCTAGTTTGAAACGCTGAGGAAGGCTGACGTGCCGAAATGCGTCCGTTTCTCTAGTCTAGATAGACTGCTGCTACTGTGAACCTATTAAAAAAATAAATCAAGAATATAACTGAAGAGAGTCCGGATAATCCTTTCATTGTATACAACTCACAACCTGAAACAACAGTCACAACACAACAGACATCCTGTAGATTCACATCAATCTTCAATTACAAATGAACATTTGCAATTGATGGCTGTTATGTCAGAGCAAAAAAAACTCTAGCTTGATAGAAAACTCACACATTAAGGTTAATTTAAGTAACCAGGAGCCACATACAGTACAAGTATAACGTACCCTGTCACAAATCACAGCCTTCAACAGCAGAAACAACACAACAGACACACTGTAGAGATTCACACCAGCCTTCAATTGGAGAGCCAGAAACACTGGCCACTGTCAAGTTTCAATGCCACCCAGTCATTGGGTCCCAAAATGACAGCAATAGAGCAACAGCTTGAATCACATTCGTATACACCCAGCATACACACAGCACACACACAGCATACAACACAAACAGCAGCAGAAAAGAAAAGTTTCTACCTTGAGCCGTCTTCTACTTTAATTCATCAGTTGTGTAAACAATGACCAGGGTAACCCATGCATAGAGAGATAGGGCCCCTCTCTCTCTAATTAATCCATGGACGAGTCCTCCAGCTGTGTCTCCAGTCATCTCCATCCTCCATACATATGGCTAGCTCGCCAGTACTTTCCTCATCTGCTGGGAGCTCCCAGTGTCAATGGCAGTGACCGACCAGCCTCATTCTCCTGGCTGCCATCTTCTCACTTCTTACTTTTGTTTAGTTTTTGTTAAAAAGGTTAAAGTACTATATTCTGATAGTAATCATTGCTACAGAGCGTTTGTTCAGTCACATGGGTCTCTCCAGCTCTTTAGTAAACCGAATATAGTACATTTTCAGGTAGGCGACACATTTTAAGCCAATCAGGAGAGGGCACTGAAAATGCATTTTCTGTTTAATAAAGAGGTGGAGAGACATGGGAGACCTTTTACTGAACAAACACTCTATAGCAATGAGTACTATCAGAATACAGAGCTATTTAACACTTATTTTAACCAAAGTAGATCACTTACCCTACCTTTAAGCAAAACACTAGAGGGCAGTGTGGTATAAATAAAAGTTAACTTGGTTGGGCGAACATAAGACTGTTCTACACTACCATTGGTGCAAAGTAACTATAAGTACATGTACTCAATTACTGTAAGTACAATTCTGAGGTATGTTTTACTTCACTGAGTATTTCCAATTTTCTGTACTTTTACTTCTACTCCACTACATTTCAGAGGCCAATATTATACTTTTACTCCACCAATTATTTCTTTGTAGATTTTGATTATTATAGCAAAACAGATATTACCCACTTCAGCCCTATATACATTTCGGCCATTTGAAAATAGACGATCTACAAGCTCATGTGTTGTGATGAAACGCATTGTTAGCTTGTAGATCTGCATAATGAGTACTTTTACTTTTGGTACTTTAGTATATTTTGATGGCAATACTTTTGTACTTTTACTCAAGCAAATTCTGAATACCAGAGTTTTACTTGTAACAGAGTATTTTTACATTGTGGTATTGATACTTTTACTCAAGTAAAACATTTGAGTACTTTTTCCACCACTGTACACTACTAACACTAGTGTTTACACTAATATATTATATTAGTGTAAGATCTGCATACATGTGTAGATAGAACAGTTAATCGTTAAAATGTGTGTGTGTGTGTGTGTGTGTGTGTGTGTGTGTGTGTGTGTGTGTGTGTGTGTGTGTGTGTGTGTGTGTGTGTGTGTGTGTGTGTGTGTGTGTGTGTGTGAACCCAGTCTGCTAATTAATTTCCCTTTATATTTGGGAGAGTCCCCGTTATTGATCGGAATATACTGAGTAGAATATAGAGCTTAAACTGTTTTAACATTGGCCGTTTTAACAAGATAATAATAATAACTAGAAAATGTGCTCCTCGGAGCACAAGTCTCCGCCAGCAGACCCGTGCTATTTTAATCAAATGAAATCACCTACCCTATCTTTAACCATAGTTCTCTAGGAATGTTCTAATTTTTACCTAATTTGGACTGGAAGGTACTGTTCCAATCAAGACTGATTGATCCTGTCTTACCTCACAGTGTCTTACCTCACAGTGTTTGCATCTAAAGAATGTTCTTCTTGAAGCAATGTGTCATATGGGAGTCGTCGTAATTGACTGGTTTGTTCAAATACTTGTCTGTCTTCTTCATCTTCATTGTCTTGAACAGTTTCAGCAGTTGATTGGTGTGTTTGATCTATGTCAGTTTTCTCTAGTGCTACATAATGTATTTGATCAAGGTGGCCAATTGTTATAGTATTAAGACTTCGGCCTTGTTGTGGGATCAATTCAACTCTATAGTCCTCTTCTGTGTTACTGTTGTAGATGAGTATGCTTTCTTAGCTTTGGCCTTCTGCGCCTTTGCTTGACCAATGTTAGGTGTTTTCAGAGGGACACACACACGCACGGACGGACGGACGGACGGGTGATTTGGACTGGAAGGTACTGTTCCAATCAAGACTGATTGATCCTGTCTTACCTCACTTCAAAAAACATAAACGGCTTTTTGAAGTGACACACCTAGCTATTTATAGGATTTTATTTCGTCATGCGTCCCTCTAGCCAATCAAAGGCATTGGTGTCAACATATTGACACGTGTCACGTGGAGCTTGACCAATGTTAGCTTGGCTAGGGGCCATGCTCACACATGGCGGGACGAAGCGAAAACATACTCTCCACCTACGGCGGAGACAATAACTACATGAATAATAATAATAATAATCACGTACAGCACCCGTAACATTTTGTTTGTTTTAATTGTATTTATTTAGTTGTTAACACATCTCCCCACAGTGGGAGTGCAGGTCATAGCTGCTTGGTCTCCCTGACAACAATGAACTAGCCAATCGCTGTGGGACCGTCCATCTGGGCTATGGGATCAAGTCATGCCTAATTTATGCTTCGCGGCAAAAAAAAAACAAAAAACTAGAAAATGTGCTCCTCGGAGCACAGGTCTCTGCCAGGCGAGTACTGTTCCTGATTAATCCTGTCTTACCTATCTATATTACATATTGTGATAATGGTGATAATGGTCTTTTTGTCTCCACCATGCCTTCGGCCTGGCGGAGACAAAAAGACCATTAATGCATCAATAGTAATCAACAAACATTGGCCAACCTTTCAAATAATATAAAAATCACACCCAGTGTGAAGTGGGCGGTGTCTTGCTAGCTAATCACAATACTGAATGGAGTCAACAATGTGTGATTCACTTAAAAAAAAACATAAATGTGTTTTTTTTAAGTGCATAGTCCTATTTTTAGGGCTATGCACATGTGTCATGTTTCACTAGCCAATCACAGTCCTGAATAGACTGTGATTGGCCAATCACGGTGCAGGGTTAGGGGGGTACACTGGTGGCCAATCACAGCGCAGGGTTGGGGGGGTGCAATGGGTGTCGATGTCCAAACCTCACATATAGGGGTGGTTTCACCGCCCAAAAAATCACACCCAGTGTGAACTGGGCGGTGTGGTCATCACAGTGGCCATCACAGTGATGGAAGCTCACTTTAAAACATTTTTTTTTAAAAAGTGCATATTTATATTTATAGGTTATTAATGTCATCATGTGTCTCGCTAGCCAATCACAGTGCTGAATAGAGTCAGCCAATAGAGTCAGCCAATCACAGTACAGCTAGGGGTGTACTAATGAGCCAATCACAGTACAGCAAATGTGTACTAATGAGGTGTCCCAACCCCACTTATAGGGGCGGCTACACCGCCCAAAAAGAGGCAAAAATGTCACAATATTTTATCTGTGGAATAGGCTAGAGTCAAACCGTATGTAAGGGCTCAGCTCCTGCAATTCCCCAGTTCAAATATGATTATTTTGGTGGGTCACGGCCTGAAAAGGTTGAAAACCACTGCTGTAGTTCATACACTATAGACAGACAGACAGACAGACAGACTCAGAATGATCTTTATTGTCACGTCACAGTTTTACAGGTGTAAAGAAGTGGGTGAAATTAGTTTTTGCGCTAACTACATTTTTTAAAGAGACGTGTCAAAGAGAACCAGACAAATCACACAGTAAAGACACATGTCAAAGATATCAACATACGAGTGGTGTATATTACAGATGGGTAAAGAGATGTAATGTACAGGGATTAGAAATAAGATACCAAAAGCAAAGGAGATTTTGCTTTTGTGCCTTCTGCACCATATTAGAATAGGCCTAAATGCGTCAAAAATAATGTTCTATTGACATCTTTGAATTTTGCAGCCTAGTGTTAGAAAAAAAAGTATGTCAAGTATTGTGTTTACAAATGTTTGTAAAAAAAAAAAAAAAAAAAAAAAAAGGAAAATGGATTCAGTGGTTTGACGTAGCTCACCCATTCTTGAGAATTGGGACAAAACACGTCCTACATAGAAAAGTGATCTTTATGTTAAGAATCATGAAATGTATAATAAATAATATATATACACATTTAAATCTATGGGATCTGTGTATACCCATAGTAGTATTTGTATATATGTATTTACTGTTTCTGTTGAATTTACTTCAATACATGATCTATACATAGAGATTACATGTTAATTTACCTGTCCTCGGCAAGAGGTCACAATATCACACTGTTCCAAAAACCTATTAAAAACACCACCAATTTGAAAATATATGTTTCAAATGAAAAAGAATAGTTAAAGACACATTAAACAAGAAATAACACAATTCTAAAAAAAAAATTTATACAGAAATCTGCCTATCAAAGATGTGTCCTCAGTTTCTTACAACTCCGGACTATTTAAAAAAAAACTGTTCTAATCAGGAAATAGAGTGGTCAGCTATAAACCTGAGGACCCCTTTCCCACCACCTGTGCATGAAGGATGCAGCAGTACATGATGTGCTCAGGTAAGTTTTACTTTATTTGATATTTTAGACAAACAATGTTGATATCACTGATGTCACAGCTAATGCAGTACAACTCCGCCCCCTTAATATTGATAATATTAGGTATGAGCTGTGGATTGAATTTATATATGTTAGTTTTGTTCTTGTAGCAGCTAGCAACTGTGCTAACAACAAAGAGCTAGCATGTACAATATTTACTTGATGTAGGGAAGAGGGCACATTTTTACAACTCCGGCAGACTACAACTCCGGATGATTTTCCATTGGCCGGAGTTGTAATGTCAATGGCTGGAGTTGTAAAATCTTCCTATAACATCCTACTGTGGACATATAATATTACTTATGCTCATGATTACATATTCCAATGTTATTTGACTGTTTTACCTATGGATAAATGTATACACATGCTGATTTATTGTTTTAGTCTTTTATAGCCTACCCAACATCTTTGACTTGTAGAGCATGGACAAGCTGTAGGCTACTCTTATACTGCTTTTACTTCCCATAATTTAAATTAATTAATTATATTACATTATGTGTTACATTTAAACCATTTATAAGTGTTCAAATATAAAACACATGTTACAAACCATAGTACCTACATCTTGTCAAGTAATCTAAAAGAAAGGCACATCCCAGTTAAAATGATTCATACTTTGTGTTTTAGGAAAACATGGCTAAACAAAGACTGTCAGTGGAGGAGCATGGAATATAAAAGGAAGAGAAAAGATGCGGATGTACTGGAGCAGTGGCGCGTACTTCCGGACCTTCGCCGTCTCAGCCGAAGCCAAGGTAGTCAGGTCCATCTCGAAGGGTACCGCCACGTCAACCACCAGCGCCTGATGACCCTTCACGAGTACCAGGTCCGGGATCCAGAGGACTCCCTCATGGTCACGGAACCTGAACTCCGGATAGGCCCGCCAGCCGAACTCGATGGCTTTCGCGGCCAACAGCTGGCATACCCTGTTGTGTCTCCTGATCCGGCTGTTCTTGATCGATCGACAGAGACTAAGGATATGGGAAGCGGATTCGAGCTCTCTTCTTCCACAACGACTACATTCCACGTTCATTTTGGGCCGCCCCCTTATTGAGGCTTCCCGGGTCGGGTAGATGTTTGCCCGCAACTGCAGGGCAGCAATAAACTGCCTCGAGGAGAAACAGACCGAGGCGGAGTCCCCGAGCCACGAATTGCTGGTCCTGTCGCCACGGAAACACTCTATGCCGACTCCATGCACTCGGAGCGCGGCCCACTGCTCAAACTCCGCTAGCCTCCAGAGACACGGCTCCGGCCGCTCCTTCTTAGCAGCTGCAGGCGCAGGGGTAGATGCCATGGCCTCCCCGCCTTCACCACCCTCAACAGGGTCAGTCCAGCGAGGGAGTTTGTCCATGTTCCCATCTGCCCTTAGCCACCACCGCGCCAAGTTATCTGCCCCGATCACAGCGCAAGCTACTTTCCGGATAACCCTGTCCTGAGACATCCCGAGTCGGAAAGGATGTACGTGTCCGCATCGTTCAAGGGTGAGGGACTGATGCCAGTATGTTCCGCACCGAAAGGAACCCTCGGAAGGGCAAAACGATTCAAAAGCTCAAGTCTGACTCGAGGGTCAAGAGGGGCTCTGCCGATCCTGTCACACCATAGGGCGATCGAGGCTTTTAGGTCCGGGGAAGTCAAGCCGCCTAGTGGACTCACCCTGAGGCCGAGATACTTCTCATAACCCGCAGGTTCGATCAGGTGCAACCTCTCACCATCCAGGCTCCACTCGACGTTCTGGTTGTAGGTGAGGCGGCCGTCCTTCTTCTCGATAAAGAACCCATGGCACTTACCGGTGTTAACTCGCATGCCGGTAAGTTGGCAGAAAGTAAGTTGCCAAAATGAGCAGATTTCGTCGCATACCCGCCCTTGAGTCGCTCAGCAGCGCGATGTCATCGGCGAAAGCCATTGTAACCAAGGAGCATTCCCCGGAGGAGGAGAAACCCCTCCCTTTGCGTTCGAGAGCGTGGATTAGTGGATCCACCGCTAGGTTGAACAGTAGAGGAGACGGGGAATCACCCTGTTTCACACCCACTTTCATTTTAACGTCAGGTGTTGTCCCTTCCCCGCACCTGACCCTCGTGACACATCCCTCGTAGCCCGCGAAGATTACATTGATCATGTGCCGGTCGAGGCCCCGCCCTTCCAGTGCCGCCCTCAGGTGTTCATGGGAGACAGTGTCAAACGCCTTAGAGAAATCTATGAAGACCACGCCCAGCGGTTTGCCTTGCCCCTTGCTAATCTTCATCGCTGTGTCGAGCAGCATCAGATTTTCAGAGCAGCCAGAAGAGGGTATGAACCCCCGCTGGCGGTGATGTATGGGGCAGGCTTCTCTCAACCTCCTGTCTAGGATACGAGAGAAAATTCCAACGACTAAACAGCCGATGGTAATGGGGTGCCAGTACCCTGGTAGGTCTAATTTGGCCGGATCATCAGATTTCGGTATAAGGGTTATACGGCACTGCTTCATGCACTGGGGTACGTGACCCGCGACCAGCCAAGACGAGTAGATGTGCGCGAGTTGCGAGCCGTCAGGGTCCCAGAGCTTCAACTCAGAAAGAGTAATGCCATCGGGACCGGCCGCTTTGCATTTTTCCATACGCCGGAGGTGGGAGACTACTTCTTCACCCGAAACCAACCGACCCAGGGCAGTGTTGTCTGCCCCGGCGAAGGAGTGAAAGCGACCCAATCCAATGAACGGCCTGGCGAGCCCCCACGCATCAGAGTAGATTTGAAAGACTCTGCACGGGAATCGGACGGAATCGGACGCTTCCAATGAGGTCGACCACCACACCTTCTGGGCCGCTTTTCATCATCCACCGCCGGGCGTCGCGACCGCCCCGGCTCAGGAGTTCCCAGGCTACTGATTAGACCCAGGGCCCTAGCCTCAATTTGCTCCGGAGAACAATCCTCCACCTTCAATGAGAGGTTGGATCCCCCTCCCAGATTAACCCCATCGGCTCCACCAGCTTCTACAATATCCCGAAGGTACTGCTTCATTAGCGACGGTGGGGATGGGACTGCGTCCAGGCTTTTTAGCTCTAGGATGAGTGTTTCATCATCCGACGCTGCCGGCAGGTTGAGACCGCCTCTCGCACGATCGATCTTATCAAGGCTCTGCGCCTTACCCTTCGCCTGTTCCACCGTTCGGCCGCGCCCCCAGGTCTTTAGAAATGGACTTCCAAGACCAGGTGTCTCTAGGACGCCGGCGCAGAACTCGCAGTTTGTTGACCTCCTCCTCAGACCAGCGACATTTCCTCATCCGCCCGACTGCCTGCTGCTGCCTCACTTCCGGGTTCTCTCTTGGCATTAACTATCTAGTTAGAATTAGTTAGATAGTGATCTATAGCCTGAATGGCGATTATATTTTTATGTGTTTTGTTTTTGTTGGGGCAGGCACCGGGATGTTCTCTCCCTGCGCTGAGGAATGTTTGACCAATATGTGGGGGGTTTTCAGAATATATTTTTATTCAATCTACTTTATATATAGAAGTTCTTGGTATTTTTTCAATAAAAAAAAAAAAAAAAAAGCAGCCTATGGCACACAGCATGTTGTATATAAATGTTGTTTTTATTGAATTGGGTTAAAGTATTCTTAAACTGAGTTTTTTTTTTACTCCATTAGAGATTTACAACTCCGGCAGAGAGATTCACAACTCCGGCACAAATTTACAACTCCGGCCTATGTATGTTTTTCTTAATTTTCAAAAGCTTTGTTAACTGAAAGTCCAAATTATAGTCTTTATCTATTAAGGTTATTAGTGATATACATCTGATTGATTGATTTATTAAAATAAACTATTTTTTATTGTCTTAATATTAAAATCAAAGGTAAGAAATTAAGGGATTTCAGAGTTGGGTTTTTCAGACTAGTGTGAAATTTGTATTGAAGTGTATATATTTAATGTTCTTACACATTAAGGCAACTGAACATTAGTATTACCTGTCTGAGAACTTATAATCCTTGCTGGAGTGGAAAAAATACTATTAACATTTTTTTTTGTATTTCGGCCGGAGTTGTAAAAAATTAAGTTATGATGTGAATAATGTGTATTTTAAGAAAATGTGTTTTTATGAATTACCTGCACCTTTACATGGATTGATAGCTTAGACCCTTCTCTACAAATATATCAATTTGAAAATAGGGTAGAACAAAGATTATAAAGTTCAACTTTCAAACCTCTTTTGCCCCATATCTCAAGAATGGGTGAGCTATGTTTCTTCTGACCAACAGAAGGCAGCAAAAGCACAAAGTTTATTGGAGACAGGTCTCTCTCCATCCCTAACTGACCTTGTCACAGTGAGCTGTCACTTAGAATCAAATAAAGCAGTGGTTCTCAAAGTGTGGTTAACTCATGAAGACCTGAGTCCAATTCTGCAAATGCCTTCTAAATCAGTAGTTCTCACACTTTTTTTTATATGTAAAAAATAAATGTAAAAAATAAAATAAGAGCCCTCTTCTCGATTATTCGAAAAATGTATTGACGTAGAATAATCACAAAGGAAATCAGTTGCGATAGTTGCAGCCCTAACTATCTGGATACAGTTTTGATGGTCCAGCAGAAGGCATGGTGGCACATAATTAAAAGGTAAAGAGATCACATGTTGGAATTCAGTTGACAATGGCTGCCCCCCCCCCCCCACACACACGCACGCACGCACGCATGCACACACACACACACACACACACACACACACACACACACACACACACACACACACACACACACACACACACACACACACACCATGTTCTCAGTTCAGCTGATTAGTGCTGATCCTGTTACCCTTTTTAATCATGGCTTTGTTTGCCTTCAGTGCAGCCTGTGTGTGCATTCCTCCTGGTGTTGGCCCAGAAACCAGCAGAGGACCAGAGGTACATGGATGTTACATTGTTGTATGCTTTATTATGGGCTGTTGTTTAGGGTAAGTGTGTTACACCTGTCCACGTCTCAAATGGAGAAACATTTTCAGTAACTGTGCAAATCCTGTCCGTCTGTCTGTTATGTATTCAGCATCTCGTGTTTTAGCAAGCTAAACTTACTTCAAACTATACACAGGACCGTGCAAGCCTCTCTCCTCTCCTCTCTCCTGTACCCGTCTAGCAGCGATATTGGAAAGAAATTGGACCGCTTCCTTACTTCCTTCACAGGTGTTGCCAATGATGCTAAGTAATAACTGTTCCATTCTGGTCAAACAGAGAGCCAGGGTGCTGATATTGTGCAGGTTGGCTCACTGGAAACACTCTGGTACACCAGTGGGTCTCAAAAAGTCCTTGAGGAGGTTCCAAATGGCCTCTTTATGGGTCTGTAACTCTGAGAGAGTACTCTCAGAGTTATGGTGGTCCTTGAAATGTAAACGTTTGAGAACCACTGTGTTACACTAAATGGAACAGAGCCTTCATTAGTATCATTGGTAACACCTGTGAAGTGTTACTTCCTTACTTCCTGTGAAGGAAGTAAGGAAGGGGCCCAATTTCTTTCCAATATAGCTGCTGTGCATAGAGCCTGTACTGTCTTTCCTATTATGCCCATAAATGGAGATCCCTGATGGCATCAGTATATGCCCGTATATGGCACGCCCAACTCTGGGACATCCTAGCTACTTTCGCTTCTCATCTCCATCACGCCACACAGTAAATGAGCAGATTATCATTAACATGCCTGAGCAGCAAGATCATCTGAAATATTATCTGCCCAAATTGGCCCACCCATCTGATGAAGTATGTAACTGCTTTCTTTTCTATTTTTGTTTAACATGTTACATGAAGTTTACCACTTGAACCCTAGAATCACCATTCTGGAGATCAAATTGAGCGAAAAAAAGCGGTTGAATTTTTGCCAATCTAGAAGCTCATAATGCATTGCAAAGCGATGCATTGTGAGCGTGTAGATTTGCTACTTCTGGCGAAGAGATTTGGTGTAGAGGGGGAAAAAAGGGGGGGGGGTCAGGTACAGACCCCTGAGGGACCCTGGTCAGCAAGTATACTGTAGGGTTTTTAAATAGACTGGTAGGTTGTGCTGTCCCTCTGTGTTCTAACAGTGACATGAAGGACAGAGCTCTGAAAGGAGGACACCTCTCTCAGATCGCATGTCAATCCTCAACAACGTAGATCTGTCACTACTCACAACTAAATATCATTTTTCCTCTCTTTCATTTTGCCTGTCTCTTACTCCCTCCTCCCGAGGGGGGCTTTGAAGTAAATAGCGAAAGGATCCCTGACTGTAGCAAATTACCCGAGGACTGAAACATCTTTGACATAAGTCCTGAGAGACGGGGCAAGCCACTTTTCCTGGCGGCCCCTTTGGCGCGTTTAATCTGCGGCTGTTGGAGACAGCGGCGATGATAGAGTGATGGGGAGGCTGGACGCGCTTCCAGGTCCAGCGGAGACGGACAGTGGTGGAAGGAAGAAGTAGTCAGATTTTCTATAACTTATGGAAAAGTAGTAATACCATAATTTAGAAATACTCTGTTGCAAGAAAGTCCTGTATTCTGAATTTTAGAACCAAATGTAAAAGTAGGCCCACTCATTATGCAGAATGTCCCATTTCACTTTTTTTCCCCAAATGTTTTCAAAAGTTTTCAAAATCTTTTGAAAATAGCAGATCTACAAGGTCACGCAAGGTCATGCGTCGCATTGTGACTGACACAATGTGAGCTCATGGATCTGCTTATTTTTTAATTTAGGGTTTTAAGTATAGTGATTAATTGGCTTATTTGGATTAATTGGTTCATGTATGTTTTGTACTAAGTATCCTTTTTATATTAAAATTCATGTCACTATGACTCAGCTCCCAATGCAGCTACGGCCAAATATGGTGTGTATTGTCTAACCTCTAATGGTTAACCCTCATGGTCTTGTCATGACATCAGGTGCAAACAAATCAGTCAGCTCCATAATATGGGCACAAAAGGGTGCATGCCCATATATGGGCATATAAAAGGACAGACAGATACAGAGACATAAATGGGCATATCGGTCGGATCGGCGGTGCAACGTTGGTGTGAGAGCCGGGTAGCGGCCCGAACCCTAAATGTGTCGCCCGAAACTCTAGTAATCTAAATCTGCAAAGTAACTTGTAACTAAAGTTTTCGAATAATTCTGGAGCACCTCAAAATTGTACTTGAGTACAGTACTTGAGTAAATGTACTTAGTTACTCTAGTCTACACCACTGATGGACGAACCTCCAGCTCCAGCAGAAACAGACAAGGCAAACAGCAGGGAAGGGCCGGTGCAGGCATCCCACCACTGAGCCAATACCAGCCCAGAGGCTGAAGCAAGGAGACATCATCTTCCTGCCTTTTGCTTCATCAGACGTGAATGTCCAATTGTTCAATAATGGTTCAAGACCCCATCTTAAATCCTCATCAGTGATGTTTAAGGGATAACAAATCACAGGAATGTGTGGTTGCATTTGTTTAATGCAGTGGTTCTCAAACGTTTTAATTCCAAGTATCCGCCATAACTCTGAGAGTGTACAAATGGAACCAAATGGACCCGGTCCATTTGCTTCCATTTGTACACTCTCAGAGTTACAGACCTGTAAGGGTCCATTTGGTTCCATTTGTACACTCTCAGAGTCCTGTAAGGGTCCATTTGGCACCCCTTCAGGAAACCCTGAGGGTCCCTGGTCTCCACTTCGAGAATCTCTGTTCTAATGCTTCAGTTAGGGTTGGGCATATTGCCGATATTATATCGACATCGTGATAGGAGACTAGGTTTTAGACATCGTAATATTGTGATGTCAGAATCAACAGAATCAACTTTATTGTCACATCACTGGTTTACAGGTGTAAAGAAGTGGGTGAAATTAGTTTTTGCGTAAGCTCCATCATTTTGTTGTTTTCCAGAAAGGGAGAAGAAGGAAAAGAAAGGGGGGGGGGGAGGGGGGCAGGGATTTTCTTTTCATCTTGATAAAATAAATCAAGATATCTACATAGGCTACACATGGCATAAGACCAGCACATAGTATGTACTATCTTTTAGCATAAAGTGCAAAGTGTCAACACATAAATATGACATAAATGTGGTCATCTCCTGGTTTGCTGGTTTGCTTCAACCCTATTTTATACCTTCAGAAATGTTCAAAAACAGCAAAACTTTTAGACTGGCTATTTTTGAAAATATTGAAAAATAAAGACAAATGATATCATCACAATGCGATGTCACAATAGCGATATCGAGGTAATTGGCAAAGAATATCAAGATGTTTTATTTTGTCAATATCGCCCAGTGCTAGCTCCAACGTTTCGTCGCTTTATTCGACATGTTAAAGCCCCATAAAACATTGATTCTTTTCAGTGAATGAAACAAGGCAGCATAGGGAGAACAGAATGTGAGGTCACTAAGTGCTTCGAGGGCTCCTGGGAGATTCATTGTCAAGGAAACATTTTTTAAAGGTAGACGGGGAAGTAATTTGAGCTGAACAGGAGGGAATCAAATCAGACATTGGTGGCCTGTTTTCCTGGGCCGGACAATTACATCTGACATGAGGCGCTTTTCACTCACGCATCAGTGCTCTCCTCTTTCAGGGCCCGCTATCACACAGCAGGGACCGCTCGTTCGCCTTTCTTTCTCCCTCTCAATTTTACAAAGTCATTTGCCGGAGATGATAAACAATGGCTACCTTTTCAGATATCCTATAACTTCTTTTTTTGGGAGGGGTTGGGGGAAACTTGCAAGCCCCCGGTGCAATCAAGTATGCGAGAGCATCTTGTCAGTCATTTTGCTGGTGCTGTCCAATTTGTAATCCTCCCTGCACTTCTAAGACAATGGTTCTCAAAGTGGGGTCCGTAGACCCCCGGGGGTCCTCTAGGGGAGTTCCAGAGGGTCCCCAGCAAAGTAGGTTAATATAGCATCAGAATCGGAATCGACTTTATTGTCACATCACAGGTTTACAGTGGGTGAACAGTAAATAATAATAGCATAAACCAGCAGGTACAGTATGTACACAAGGCACAAGCAAACACTTGTTTTTTCAGTGTGTGTTGTCTTGAGCCCTATAATGAATAGCGAAAAAAGCCGATCTACAAGCTCACAACGCATCACACCGCGTTGTGAGCTTAACATTTTGTGTTAATGATCTAAATTTATAACTAACTACTAAAAAAACACGTTTGTGTTGTAGTAAAAAGTATTGAAAAATGTAAATACTCAAGTACAGCAAATGTACCTCAAAATTGTACTTGAGTAAGGTAAGGTAAATGTATTTAGCGCCTTTCAAAACAAATGTCATAAGGTGCTGTACAATAAAACAAGAACATCACATTAAAATAGAGCAACAATAAAAGCAAGTTACAAACATGGCAGCAAAATAGTACACAGATAACAATAAACAATACATATAAACACAATACAATATTACAAATCAAAATGTTTGCGAAACAAATGAGTTTTTAGCAGCTTTTTAAAGTCATCGACTGATTCTGCATTGTTTAAGGACAGTGGTAAGCCATTCCAGAGAGTAGGGGCTACCACTGCAAAAGCTCCATCACCTTTTGTTTTCAGCCTCGTTGTAGGGACATTGAGAAGGCCTTTGTCTGAAGACCTAAGTAATCTCACATTGACCTTGGGGCACAGTAGTTCGGTTAAATAATTTGGGGCCAGCCCATGGAGAGCTTTATAAGTGATTGAAATAATTTTAAAGACAATTCTGCAGTCAATTGGTAGCCAATGTAATGCAGCAAGCACAGGTGTGATATGTGACCTATGACCTTATGTGTACTGGTTAAAGGTCTAGCAGCCGCATTCTGCACCAGCTGGAGGTGGTGTATATCGGTGGTTCTCAAACTTTTTCATGTCATGTCATGTCAACCACCATCTAAACATATTTTGTTCCAGGGACCCCCAGAAGCAAAGATTTGCGTTACAAATGTTCGCATAAAGAAATATACATTCAAAGATTTGCACACATTTTCAAGTTTTTTCAAAAATAGTAGATCTACAAGCTATGTGCCACGCTATGAGCTTGTATATCTGCTATTTTTGAATAGCCAAAGTATAACATATGGATAAAGGGGTTAAAATGATTGTGACGCTTTATTAACTAATTTTGCTGGGGACCCCCTGGTACCCCCCTAAGGACCCCTTGGGGTCCCCGGACCCCACTTTGAGAACCAATGGTGTATAGAGGAGCGACTCAGGGCGGTAAACCAGAAATAGTCCAAACGGGAAGAAATGAAAGCATGGATGAGTTTTTCCCAGGTCTTGAGGTGTTACTAAAGACCTGCATTTGGCAATGTTTCTTAATTGAAAGAAAGAGAGTAGGCCTATAGTACTTGAGTAAATGTACCTATTACTTTCCACTGCGGCTCTGCATTCTGCAGGTTGGAGCAGATGAAGGACAGAATGACGATTAGAAGAAAAGAGTAATTAGAATATATAAACTTCATGTCTCGACTTTCCTTTCCTGTGTGAGCTTCTTGTAATCCAATGATTAAAAACACACACAAAAAACAACAGAACATAATCAATGAAGCATCCAATAACTGCAGGGCATCTGGGAGGCTGACAGCACGTCACAGTTGGCCATTCATGTGTAATCCAAACACCCTTGGATGAGTAATTGGTTTATATATTTTCTTCTTTCTTTTTTTTTTTAAGAAAAAGAAAGGTAAAGTATCAATGCCAACTTCAAGATGCAACATGACAGCATGTCAGTTCCAGTACGGGCAACAGGAGAGGAGGACGCTTTCTCTCAGCAAAAGAACGTGTCAACAAATAGGGCTGTCACGTAAATGTAGTTGACGATTAAATGTCGTCTATATCGGTGGCTCCCAAAGTTTTTAGCTCGAGACCCAAAAGAGAAATTAGACGTTCTTAAACTTTCCTTTTTTTAATATAATACTTGGAATAGTTTTTCAATTCATGAAAAGTTATGATTTTTTTGTTTAAACATTTGTTAAAAAAAAATGTTATTTACTCGCGACCCATAAAAATGCGTCCCGACCCACTGTTTGGGAAACAGTTATCTATATGACCCCCGAGTCTACACAAATAAATCTCCGCAACAGAGGCCTTAGTTATGACTGCCTCGATTGACCTCAAACGTGGCATGTGTGTCCCATGCGATCAGAGGGTTGTGCAAAGTGTAGAGTGGGGCATTCGGTCGGACCCAACGGTTCCCGAAACCGAAAAACCACGGATGTCTGTAATCTGTCTGTAATCTGTCTGTCCATGTAGAGGACACGCCCCAATCTCTCAAAGAGATTGGGGTGTGTGGGTGCACGGCATCGGCTTCCCTAATTGACCACCCTGACCCATCGGCTTCACGGATTGGCCGAGCTTTGCGTGATGTTGGCGCCGCTGCAGTGATGGCGTACACAAGGCCTTGTCCACTGGTTCTCAACTGTGGGTCTGGGGACCAGCAGGGGGTCCAAATGGACCCTTACGGGTCTGTAACTCTGAGAGTGTTCAAAATGGAACCGAATGGACCTTTACAGGTCCTTTCGGTTCCATTTTTAACACTCTCAGAGGTACATTAACACTGAGGATTTATGCAGTGTAGATTTAGATAAAAGAAGTGTTTCCTTTGTACACTCTCAGTGTTCCCGGACCAGAAGTTGTGAAACAGTGGCGTAGTCAACAGCAATTCACATGGGCATGTGGGTGCTGACCCTGGGTCAGTCAGCGACCAGTGCAACGGCCACAAAGCCCCCCCCCTCAACGCCACTCCAAACAATCAGCGACGATTTGAACAACACAATGAAGGGCGCAGGTATTTGGCACACCGAAGGCATGTAATTTCCTCTTTTAACTCTAGCAGCCTCAGAGCTTGTTGCTGCATGGAGCCACTTGTGTTGCTGCGTTGGGAAACCCCAGCTCCTTCGCCAGCGGAGTGCTTCACTTATCAAAGTGAACACAACACACAGCGCTCAGTCAGTTGCATGCCAGGTGTCAGCGGCGCGTTAGGACTCCACAATAAAAAAAAAAGTGCCACATTTTTTCCGCGGTGGTAATGCTTGAGTGAGTGGTCTATAAATCGCATGAATGTGAGCTTGATTAGCGTTGCCGACTTCATTCATAGTTTTAAGCCCTGTGCAAACGCTACTCGAGCCACCCAGTTGTTCACTTCCAAACAGTGCAACAACGCTATTAATCCGTAATATCAGTTAGACAGACACATGCCGATGGCCATAGCTAAATCTATCATTTTTAACAAGATATGTCATAGATCATTTTATTATATATCATTGCTGTCGGGCAGAAACCTTTTATCTCCATATTCTAACTTTGTAACTTTTTTGTATTTTTTTGTGAATTAACGCCCTACTTGATCACTCTACAGCATCACACAAAAGCATCAAAAGTAGCAGATCCAAGCTCGAAACGCGCGGCGTGAAGCAACGCTTTTTGAGCTAGTAGATCGGCTACTTTTGAATTTGAATCCTGAAAAGTAACACTTTTGGACTTTTGGACGTTACATTTCCAGATCTACAAACTCACACGTTGCGATTGCAACTTATGAAAGTATGACATTATTAAATATGGTCTGTTTTGGCCGTAGTACATTGTTTATTTTCCTTATTGTTACCGGTCATTGTCAGTCATTTCTCTGTATATTTAAATTATTCGTCATTATCTGCCCTGTGCAGTTGTCGTTTAAAAGCCAAAACAGAATATACAAAATGTATATTCTATTATGTTCCAAATCAATCCCCAAAACACAGTTAATTCAGTAATCACAATTATCTGTATGACAATTAATCATCAACTAAAATGTCATGATCGTGACAACCCCACCCATCAAGGGGGGAATTCTAACAGAATAGAGATAAGGGGAGGTTAGGGGCCCCTGACGGGCCCAAAGAGTCTAGGGGCCCCCGAAGGGCCACACACTGACCTGTTCTCAGCAGTATGAGGTTACACATCCACATCATCAAACCTTTTTTCTCACGTTGTGGACAAACAGACTCTTGCTCCGGTTTGTGGTGACATCAGGACCAATGTCAAGAGTTCCCTGAAGGTCACATACAAAACGAAGCGCTGGCTGAATTAAAGTGGACACGGCGAGTATTTTTAGACGACCTGGGAATCGCTGGCTATTTTTAACAGCAGCTTCTGGGCAGTAAGCTGACCCCCGTGACCCGTTAACCTCTTCCCGTTTCCTAGAAAGGAGCAGAGGGTGAAAAGTTGTACCGAGGTTTGTCCCCGGGCAGTGTTGGAAGTAGCAATACCATAGTGTGGAAATAGTGTTACAAGTACAAGGCTTGTATGCAAACTTTTACTTAAAGGGGTAGTTCAACCAAAAAATTACTTATTTTCTATCAATTACACACCCCATGAAGCCTGGAATTCATGGAGATTTTTCTGTTTTTGACACATTCCTGTGCCAATAATTTGATGACCAGCAGAAAGATGCTAATGTCTCCGGTAGGAGACTCAAAGTTGACACTTTGAGTCTCCTACCGGAGCCGCCGCCGGTCATCAAATTATTGGCTTAGGAATGTGACAAAAACTAAATAATCTCCATGAATTCAAGTCTCCATGGGGTGTGTGTGGGGGGTGAACTATCCCGTTAAGTAGCCTACAAAAGTATTGCCATCAACATATTCTAGTACCAAAAGTACAAGTACTCATTATGAAGAATGTCCCATTTCAAAAGTATTTTTTTTTGTTTTCAAATGTTTTCAAAATGTGTCAAAATGGAACAGAGTATTTTTATATTGTGGTATTGCTACTTTTACTTAAGTAAAAAAAATTGAATACTTCTTCCACCACTGCGGGAGAGAGACAGGGTGACATGCAGACCTGTGCCCTCACTCATCTGCATCTGGTCCTTTTGTGTGCGATACACATCTAGTGAGGGTCAGAGGAGGAGATCACGGCTGGTTCGGGCCGGGCCACGCCAAGGGAGCGAGGCAGGCAGCATGTTGTGCCCAGGGCTGTCACCATCATATCACATTTTATAGTTGTCGAACAAATAATTGTGAATGATTAATGATTTTAATTGCGTTTTTTGGCATTGAACATTAGGAACACGTACATCGAAATGGCTTTTACAGGCTTTGTAAGCAATATTGCATGCAGGGCAGAGACATGACGGATAACTTCAATACACACAGAAATGACTGACAATGGTCGGTGCCAAGAATCAAAAATAAATCATCTACTATTGCCAAAACAGGCCACACACTTGATAGCCTAATTTGTATTTTCAAAAACATTTGAAAAATAGCTGATCTCCAAGCTCACAGCGCCTCAACAATTCTGACAATTATGCAAAAGTAACTGCAGTTACTGTATCTCAAATAATTGCGATCGGGCAATTATGTAGTCATTGTGACAGGCCAATGTGTATGTCCTGGCATGGAAGTAAGAAAAAAAAATCCCCTTGCTTGAACTGTGGTCTCAGACAGACACACACACACAACAAAACAGTTAAAGGTTGAGGTGTTGGTTTACCGCTGTCAAAATGTTTGGAACAGAAGCTGCATTATTCAGGAACGTCTCTGAAAAGACAAAGCCACTGTCTTGCAGTGTGAGCAGTGGCGTCATTTCATAAAAACTGTAAAGAGTGGCAAACAAAGTTCCACTAAAAATAGACGATCTACAAGCTCACAACGCATCGTGATGCGTTGTGAGCTTATAGATCTGCTATTTTTGCTATATATAGATTTAAAAGAAGTGTAATGACATACCTAGCCTGGTAAACCCTCCCTCCGGAAATCTCATTTCCATTGGAAATGAGATTTCCGGAGGGAGGGTTTACCAGGCTAATGACATACCCACAATAGGCCAGTTTTAAAGCAACTAATGAATGTATGGTTGCAGAAATAAAACGAGTGTCTATAAGTGTCTAAAATCAGATTAATCTGCAAAAAGTGGAGGAAATATGAATAAAAGACCTGAAAAGGTTGCATGCGAAAGCTACAAGGTAGCAATCGCCATCCCCTGGAACGCCCCTGTTGCAGTGTGAGAGGTGTTTGTTGCGTGAGACCGTCGTGTGTTTTTATCGGACGTTTGGCCCTCTCTCTTTTATCCAGGGAGTCGTGCTTAAGACACAGATATCTCCTCTTGATGAAGAGCATATAAGCAGACTTATCTGGTGTCATTCAGTCATTGTTGCTCCAAATGAGCGGACCACCGGCAGCTGGGATCTCCTCTTCTCTTGAAGGAGATACGCTGCCGTCTCACACAATGGCCCAGATGAGATGAGACTGTGCTCAAAGCTACGGGACCCGGTGGTATCCATGATGGGTTTGATAAGAAACATGAAAGGACCCTGTCATCGGCTTGTTTCTTCCCCTTCTCTTCTCTCCTGGTGCCGTGCAACGGCACTGTGCAACAGCAGCGGTGGTGGAAAAAAGTACTTGCATCTTTTACTTTAAGTAGAAGTATCAATACTGCAGTGTAGAAATACTCTGTTGTTAAGTAAAAGTAAAAAACTTTAAAAGTGCAAAAGTATTGGCATCAAAATATACTTAAAGTACCAAAAGTAAAAGTAGTCATTGTGCAGAACGTCCCATTTCACAAGTTCATAAGTTCATAATGTATACAAATCTTTTAAAATAGCAGATCTACAAGCTCACAAGCTTGTAGGTCGTCTATTTTCAAATGGCCGAAATATATATATAAATCTGCAAAGTAACTAGTAACTAAAGCTGTCAAATAATTGTAATGGAGTAAAAGTACAATATTTGAAAAAATAATACTCTACTATACAGATATACCAGTTATATTGTATTAACACTCTACCATACAGATGTAGTAGTTACATTGTCCATACTCTACCATACAGATTTGTTAAATAAAAATTTATTCATTCAAATAAGTCCTGGATTGCAGCTGTAATGCTTTTCAGAAGCAAAATGTAAAGCTGCTGGCTTTAGATTGAGCAGCCAGAGGGTAGACCTGTCCAGGGGGTATTTCTGCATTTATAATGATCTACATCATTAGTCCTGGTGTTCTCTTATCAATCATAACCATGCCGTGTGAACAGTCCTGATTACATGGTCTCAATACAAGTCAAACCTCCAGGCTATCACTAATGTTTTCTATTGATCTGGCTGTCTGCTGTCAGTTCATGAGTGATTTGAGCAGTGGTGGAAAAAGTACTCAAGTAAAAGTATCAATACTGCAATGTAGAAGTATACTCTATTACAAGTAAAAGTCTGGGATTATAAAATGTACTTGAGTAATAGTACAAAAGTATTGGTATCAAAATATGCTTTAAGTACAAAAGTAAAAGTACTCATTATGCAGTGTGCAGTGTTGAAATGTATAACATTTAAAACAAATCTGATCTACAAGCTTGTGAGTTTATAGATCTATTTTCAAATGGCCTAAATGTATTAGGGCTGAAGTGGGTAATGTGTGTTTTGTAATAATAATCCAAATATATTAAGTACAGTAATGTACTTAGTTACTTTACACCACTGGATTTGAGTAGACCCTGCAGAGTTCCTGTGCCAGGCAGGCCAGACAGGACTTACCCCTCATTATGACTCTTTTTGAGTAAATCAGTGATTCTCAACCTGTATTGGCCCACTGGTGGGCCGTGAGGATATACTGCAAGTGGGCCCCCACATAATTGGCAAAACATAAAGATGTTAATGATTATGTGAAAATGAAAATGTGTGAAAGTCTTTTTTTCTTGAGTCTTCGTTATTATACAATGCTAAATCTGTGCTAGTCGGTACCAGACCTCCTGACCAGAATGACTTCTATGATGTACTTGAGGAGTGCTTGGCTAAGGTGGACCATGCAGAGAAACTTCTTATTGGTGACTGGAACATGGACATGCTTTGAAAAGAAACATCTGTGTTCAGGTCCTTCAATGGGTTTCGTGATCTGCACTCCCTCCACCAGCTAATCACTCTACCCACAAGGGTATGTGTTTCCACTCAAACTATCATAGATCTCATTCTAACAACGGACAAGGACAAAATCCTCAATAGTGGTGTTACTATCTGCGGTATAAGTGATCATTACATGATCTTCTGTACCCCGGAAAATATACATGGACCTAAGACCGGTCACCACAAAACAGTCACGATCAGAGACCTCAAAAACTATAAGAGTGAGGACTTAAACCACAGGCTAGAGGAACAGGACTGGTCCGATGTACTAAACAGCACACAGGTAGATGAATCTTGGCTTGGTTTCAAAACCAAATTCACTTCAATCTTAGCGTGGCTCCCATGAAAACCGTCGTGGTCAAAACCCGCTCGGAACCATGGATGAATTTGGATATACTTGCTGCCATGAAACTCAGAAAAAAAAAGTGTTCTGAACTTCATAAATGTAGGATCAAACTTGCCAAACGCTTCAACAAAGGTCTCGAAACCCACCTAGCTAAACTCATAAGAGAGAGAAATAAGCTAAGAAACAAAGTAACTGCCATGATCAGATCATCACAAAACAACTACCACGATGACAACATTGAAGAAAACCAAAACAAACCTTGTGAGCTTTGGAAGTTACTCAACAACTAGGCTGCAGCAAAAATTTGAAAACCAGGTTTGCAAACATCAGCATCAAGGTGAATGACGCTCTCATTACAGCAAATCGGGAAGTGGGTAAAATCTTCAACATCTTCTTTGCAACCATAGCCTCAGAACTGGTTGAAGAACTGCCCCCTCACTCTGGGAGCTACGGTAAAGAGCATGTTGACGCATTTTACGAAAAACTAGGTGTACGCAATGATGATTTTAAACTCACCATGGTGACAACAGATGAGGAGTTTAAAAAATTGAGCGCTACAACAACAACACTCTACAACAACACCGAGCCACAGGCCTCGACAAGATTCCCTCCAAATTTCTAAAAGACTCAGCCGCCTCCATTGCTCCAATCATCACCCACATAATAAACCTCTCCATCAAACAGGGACGGGTCCCTAGCGACTTCAAAATAGCAAGAGTGACCCCACTGTACAAAAAAGGAAGCAAATTAGACCCCGGCAACTACCGCCCTATTTCTATTCTTAGCTCCATCTCGAAAGTCATGGAAAAAATAGTTTATGAACAGGTTGATAAGTATCTTGCTGACAAAAATCTAATTTACAAATTCCAATCTGGCTTCAGGAAAAACCACTCCACTGAATCATGCCTTCTCTATTTGAACGACTACAGTATATCAAACAAGAGGTCGACAAGGGCAAATATTGCGGCATGGTCATGCTGGACCTCCAGAAGGCCTTTGACACCGTTGATCACCCAATTCTGCATGATAAGCTAAAAGCAATAGGTTTTGATGACACGTCGGCTAGCTGGATGAGATCCTATCTGGAGGGGAGGGAACAGGTGGTCGAAGTAAACGGAACCCCCCCCCTCCCAGTGAGTTGTGGCGTTCCGCAAGGAAGTATACTAGGACCTTTACTGTTCCTCATATATGTCAACGATATGTCATCAGCTTGCGACTGCAACCTCTTCCTGTTCGCAGATGCCTCGGCTCTGCTGGTCTCGGACAGGGACAGGCTGCAGGTTGAGAAAAGCCTCAGTACAGCTCTGAACTCGTCACGATCCGCATCTGGCTCACTGACAACAAACTATCATTACACCTGGGTAAAACCGAATCCATTCTCTTTGGGTCTAGTGTTAACCTTAACAAGGCTGAGAGCTTCACAATCAAAGCGGGTGACGATGTTATCACAAGAAAGGAGGAAATCACCTACCTGGGTTCCATCTTGGAGGCAAACCTCTCCCGTGATAAGATGGCAGAAAGAGTCATCAAAAAGGTCAATCAAAGAACACGTTTTCTGTATAGGATCAACTCTCTAGTCAGTAAGAATACCCTGAAGATTCTCGCAGGGGCCCTCATCCAAGGTCATTTCGACTATGCATGCTTCTCATGGTATCACAACACCACTAAGGCCTTAAAAACAAGGCTCCAGACATCCCAAAACAAACTGGTAAGGCTACTTCTTGGCCTCAATCATACAACCCATCTAACCCCTACTCATTTTTGCTAGGGTTGGATGGCTCAGGGTTGAGGACAGAGTATAGCAACTTGCTATCGGCCTGGTCTACAAGATTCGACACAACATTGGGATCCTGTATTTGTCAAAATACTTCCAAAACGTAAATTAAGTCCACGATCATAACACCAGAGGCAGCTCCACTGATCATGTTCAACCCAGATTTGGCACAAACAAGGGAATGAACTCCTTCTCATGCTATACAACAAAAATGTGGAATGCCTACCCAAAGGAGTAAAGGAGTGTAAAACCCTACTCACTTTCAAAACTGCCGTAAAGAATCACCTTCAGGAGGCTGCAATTCCAAACTGGCCCCTGTCAAAGTCTTAACCTACCCCCCCCCCCCCCCTCCCCTCCTAAAACTGTCTATTGTACATAATTTCTTGTGTTTCATACCAGTAACCTGTAAGCTGATTGTATGACGTTCTGCATAGTAGTGTATATTTGTATGTCTTCTTAAATGTCATCATGATTTGAGTGCACAGGGATCTCATTTTAAATAAGCCAAGTGCTTTCTGAGCGATCCAGTTTAGAGGACCTTGTTTTGTAAATTGTACTTCCATGTACTGTTTCCATGTCTTTCTAAATAAAGTATTCAATCAATCAATCAATACCAATAAATAGGAGCTTATACAGTATATAGTATGATAGTTCCATTGATCCAAGCCGGACGCCTGCTCTGAAAATGCACGCGGCCCACCCATCTGACCACTTCCGGCTGCCATGTTACTGTTAAGTGATCAGATGGGGGGGTCGCGAACACTTGAGGCCCTGATCCAGAAAAAGTTGAGAACCCCTGAACTGAATAGACGGCGTTTGGAACCAGGGGAGGTGCAAACAAAGCACTGAGGAAAGCCTAGAACTACACAGCAGAGGACAACGTGACCCCCCCCCCCCCCCCCAGTGTTGATTTTGTCGACTAAAACTATGACGATTTTTTTTTTCAACTACCTTTTTTCACTGACAAAAAGGAAATAAAGACTAAGCTATGATGACTAAAACTAAGAAAGTATATTGAAAATTTCGTCAACAAATAAAATATTAGTGAGGGACTAGTGGAGAAGAGATCCAGTAGAACTAAAAGACAAGTCATTTTATGTTTGGTTGCACTCGGGTGTTGCGCTCTGAAAATAGCAGATCTACAAGCTCACAACGCGCCACGCTGCGACGAGTTGTGAGCTTGTAGATCAGCTATTTTCAGCATGCAACCAAGTGTAAAATCAGCCTTTACGACGCCATCAAGGCCTGCTGAAATACATTTTAGTCGACTAAATCAACTGTAGATTTAGTCGACTATAATCTTATGATATTTAGTCGACTAAAGCTAGACTAAAAATAAAACATTTCCGAAGACTAAAATATGACTAAAACTAAATGGAATTTTCTAAATACTATGAGTAGAAAAATTGCTGTCAAAATCAACACTGCCCCCCCACCCCCCCCCTCTCCGGTGCAGCCCAGAACATCTGGCAGAACCAGTCCCATCAGCTGTGGCCTGTGCTCGATGTCGGCAGAACAACACCTGACGTTGCTACGGCCTCGAACAAGAAGCGAACCATGTAACTTACATCACGGGTTCTGGGTTTGTTTCCATACACGCTACGGCTCTGCTTCAGATAAGGTTCTCAGAACCTAATTCGGGCCCTGTTCACGAGTTGGGACTAACCCTGAGTTCTGGGAACCCATGGGAGGAGCATGTGGTGCCGTTGCTCCGGATTGGTGAAGCTGAGGTGACGTCACTGGAACCACTGACCAGACACCTAGTCTAGAGCAATACAACACCGCCATTTTAATCGATATTCCATCTACAAAGCTACAACGTCTTAGCTTTTTTAAATCTTTGACTTTTTTTTTTTTTATCTTAGTTTTTTATGACGTACCGCCCCTTCAGGGGTGTTTCAAACCTACCCCCGTAACAACCTGTTCACCCTGTTGCCATCATGGAAGAGGTATCGGATACTCAAAGCTGGCACAAGCAAGCAGACTGAGGAACAGCTTCTTGCCCCAGGCTATAAGTCTGCTTTATAAGAAAAAATGATGCACACCTCTGGTGCATTAATGTCTTGTATGCTGCTCTGGCTTTTTAACTAGTTTTTTAACTTCGTATTCGTTGATTAGGGCTGTTCTTATTGTTATTTATGTCATGTTTTTTATTATGTTATGGAGCACCCCCAACCTCCCAAGTCCCAAGTCTCTCACAATTAATGCATGTATTCGTACATCTATGTGACAATACATCTCTTGAATGTTGAATCTTCTGGTTACCATTGAAATGTGGGGGGAAAAAACAAACAGAACTTCACAGGTTCTGTAAACTTTCAGGTTATGGGAGGTTCTGGGTTAACCCTTCGTACCATTACAATGACTCCACTCTGCACCTTAAACCCGGGCAGGCAGCATTTCTTCAAAGTCAACTAATCCCACATCAAGCGTTCATATCGGGGTATCATGTCAGAGTGGGAGCTATTTCCTGAATGCCACTATTGCACATGTCACATCCCTCAGTGGTTCCCTTCACTAAATGAATCTTTTGTTTGGGCCAATAGGTCTAACATTGTTCAGTTCAGGTGCACTAAGCATGGCGGATAATGGAACACTATATGAGCCTCTTAGTTCTGCTATCGCTCACTTCCTTCAAGAGCACAGTACCACCGTTTCCTGTTGGCTGGCTGGTAGTGGTGGAAGAAGTCCTATTCTGTATTCAACATTTTACTTAAAAGTACAAAAGTATTGACATCAAAATATGCTTAGCCCACTCTACCAAATTGAAAGTACAAAATCTTTTCAAAACTAAACAAAAAAGAAATAGCTGATCGACTATTTTCGAGGAAATGAAGTATAAAATAGGGATTCAGTGGTTAATGTGTGTTTTGTAACGTAAAGTAGTAACTAAGGCTGATTCAAACTGACAATATTTGCGTCTGAGATGTAGTGGAGAAGAAATTTAAAGTAAAAAAAAATGGAAATACTCAAAATGTAGCTTACCTCAGAATTGTGCTCAAGTACAGTACTTGAGTAAATGTACTTATTTTCCACCACTGTTGCCTGGTCTTCTAGCATTTGACAATTAACTAGGCAGTGCTGGTTGCATCTATGTAGTATATACGTTACAGTCAGATTGAAAAAGGAGTGCTCGTTTTCTTCGAGTTCACCTCCTGCACTCCCCCGGTCAAAAAAAAAAAAATGTCTCGGAGGTACCGAGACTAGTGTGGACGATTCTACGATTCTGTCCCTATTGGGACATAACTTGGACGGCGCTGAGTCGGCTGAAGGTGACTTCGCAACGCTCAGCATGGCGACTCGCTCAGCAGTCGCCATGCTCGTCTGAGCTCGCTCGGCGGTGCCTCTCATGGCATCGGTGAAAACGAGTGCACCTTTTTCAATCTGACTGGTTTTCCAATCGTACTGTGACATAAATATAGAAAGTTGATAATGTTTTTTTTTATATAGCACTTTTTTAAACCAACATTCCAAAGTGCTTTATTCTTTTCTATATACTTTTCAATTCCTGCCATATGACTCGTCACTCCTGAGACTGAGCAGATTATTCAAATTTGTCCTTGACCTTGACGGTGATGATGACCTTTACTCTTTTGATGTAATGTAATAATCTCGTCAACGAAACCAAGTTTCATGAAAATCCCACTATCGCTCTAGTTCTAAAGTTATATTGCGCGTTTGTGCGAGCAAAGGGAGAGAGATAGAAAACAGGTTGAATAAATAGATATTTACATATCACATACAGCATTATGTGAAAACATTATATTTAGAACATTAGCATCATATACCTACCATTATGGTAATATTTGGTTCCATTTGGTGTATACTGTCTGTGAGAGTTAAATACATTTGACAGTGTGTAGATGCAGTTGATAAGATGACAACATGACTGTTATTGAATGTTCTGTTATTGAATGAATGAATGAATGAATGAATGCGTTCCTCTCCATGTTGTTGTTATGGTTGTAAATTGCATCTTTATAGGTCAGCCTGTAGGAACGAGAGCGAGGTGGTCCCGACAGGGAAAAATAAACATTAAAACGTCCACCAATGACAACATAAACCCTGGCCTATATCCTCCTCCGGGGCCTGGGATCCTATCCAGCCTCCTGATTGGTCAGCACAGATGAGGCACGCTGGGATGCCTTTGTATGCGTCTGACAGGGGGAATGTGTCTCTAAGCGCCCGTGTGGCACCTTGAGCACTCACAATGACTACCTGGGTTTTACTAATGTGCACTGGGAGCCACTTTGATCTGCCCGCACAGGTGTGTGTGTGTGTGTGTGTGTGTGTGTGTGTGTGTGTGTGTGTGTGTGTGTGTGTGTGTGTGTGTGTGTGTGTGTGTGTGTGTGTGTGTGTGTGTGTGTGTGTGTGTGTGTGTGTGTGTGTGTGTGTGTGTGTGTGTGTGTGTGTGTGTGTGTGTGTCGTGTGTGTGGGCGTGCGTGCGTGCGTGCGTGCGTGCGTGCGTGCGTTATACTTGTGATAAATGTTTGAATTTGAGTTTTCCTGGTTGTTTTAGACCTACATTTAAGAAAAGATTCAGGTTTGGGATTACACACTAAGAGGTCATCATGTGTAGGGGTTGGTGGTGAAGTTACGTGTATGCCTGATTTATACTTAGTTACATGCCAGTGTCGCGCACCAAAAATAGCAGATATACAAGCTCACAACGCGTCACAGCACGACATGTTGTGAGCTTATAGATCTGCTATTTTTGGTGCACGACACTTGTGCACAACTAAGTACAAAACTCAAACATTACAATTAGGGTTGTCACTGAATTATTTTCCACCCATTTATCATTCAGTAAAGCACACAATCCTTCAAGATATATATTTCCTTTTTCGAATGGATTTAATACCGCTTCTTAACTTTGTATTGTAGGGTTAATTCAGGTTTAAAGCTAAAGCCATTGTGAAGCCAACACTACAGCTTTTGCTCCGGTTCGGCGGGACCTTTTGGTGTGATATTTGATGCTAATCTCGGCGCTGAGTCCAATTTCACAGATATGAATACATTTCTTTCTTCTTTTTCTCAATCAATCAGTGGAGCGTTCATGTGCGTTATGAGCACTGTGTGTGTGTGTCTAGTTTCATAACAGTGGGAGGATGACCCGCTGGCATGGTGTATGATCACCTCCACGATAAGCACCTTCCAATAAACACACACCTGCTTTAAGCCAAAACCAGTGGTGGAAAGTAAGTAACTAAGTGCATTTACTCAAGTACTTTACTTAGGTACAATTTTGAGGTACTTTTATTTTACTTTTAGTATGTGCATTTTTCCAATACTTTTTATACTTGTACCGTACACCACTACTATATATATATCTATACAGACAGATATGTACATAAGGTGCATAGTTTAAGGGAAAATCTATAATTTGAGGCAGTTAAATGTATATAGTGTATGCAGTGGTTGGAGGTGGTCTCCCAGTCTTCCTTTGAGACATTTAGACCCCACATACTGGTTGACAATGTCAATAAAGTGTCAGTATTTGAAGTAGATGGCCCATTGGATTGGGCACCAGATGTGCCGCCATCTTTATTGTAGTTTGGACAGCGTTGCAATTACGACAACTTACGGATTGTGGCTTTAACCACTTTCAAGTTAACCTGGCATCCCTATTTTGTCATTATAGGCGAAAATTGTGAAAATACTTGAAATTATTTCGGGAAAAAAGCCAATCTACAATAACCGATGTGATGCTTTGTGAGCTTATAAATGAGATGGCTATTTTCTTTATAGTGCTATATACTGTATAGGGCTTGAACTGGTTTCTATAGGATTAAACTTACTTACTTTATTTGTTTATTTGAATGGGAAAGTATAGCCTGTATTAATGAACAATGCAATCAGAATCAGTACAGTTAAGAAAGCAGTGTAAATACATAGGAGATAGCAAGAATGCTAATTTTCATCCTCAGTCCCTGACTGAACAAACCTAAATGAGGTCTAACAGAGTCTATGAAAGGCTTTGAAGCATAATTTCTGACTACTCAAGCAGACAACAGTGACATGTCTTCAGTGGAGATAGGAGTTGCCGCCAGAGGAATTCTAGGAGTCTCGAATATGATATTTCCTGTGAGTTCAGATACTGTGTTCTTGGACAGATCAGAGAGGTGATTAGTCACTGGGGTGTGGAGAGGTATGCCTCCATGCCTTATTAGTGGACGCCACCTCAAGGACAAAAAAACCCACAAAATAGATCCTTGGTCGACCAACAGCTAAAAACAAATTTGTCCTTTTCCATACTAGATGTTGAATTGTGATGTGCAGCGCTATAAAAGGAGGCAAAATGTATGATAAAAAGGCTATTTTATTCAGTTGTCCAGTTAACTCAAACATTTCCCTTATTGCATCATTCACTGATGCTTGCCGTCAATGTAAAGGATTTCAGTAATATTTTGTTTCCACAAGGGTAGAAATGAAGAAGAGATTCCATAAAATAACAACATATAATTTAATAAAATACAATACAATAAAACACAATAAAATAAGGGAAAAAAATAAAGAAGAAAATAAAGAAGAAAATGAACACGGGAGGACAATATCAGTCACCAGAACCAGGGATGTGTGTTTTCAATGAGTAACATGATTAAAATGGAGTTTGTAGTTATAATGGGTTTATATAGGAAAGGGACATGTCTGATAAAGTGATTATCAAATATCTAAATATTGAATCAAGCAACTTAAAAACTGTCTCGGATGCACACAAAAGCCAGAGTAGATATTAAAATGACCCCACAAGTGTTTTAAAGTCACACATCGCAGTTCCATGGACTGTCACTACGGACCCCCAGCTGCAGATCAAGAGTGTGACTGCGGACCGGGCCTCTCCATGGAGCACGACCGTGGATTTCTACTACATTACACTATACCACTACACTATACAGTATATTATCTTAACATTCTTATATTATACCATTATATACTGTACACATTATTGTTGTACTATATTATATTATCATATACTATCTTACACTATTATATTTGCTACCATTGTTATTGTTACTACTTGTATCTCTCTCTGTCTCTCCTCTGTCTCTCCTCTGTCTCTCCCTCTCTCTCTTCTTTCCCCCTGACACGGTCGAGGCAGAAGGCACCCACCCTAGAGCCTAGGGTCTGCCTGACGTTTCTTCCAGTTAAGAGGGAGTTTTTCGTTGCCACTGTCGCAAAATTGCTTGCTCAGGGTTGGGTCTCTGCTCTACATGTAAAGTGTCTTGAGACAACTTGTTGTGATTTGACACTTTAATAAAATGGAATTGAATTGAAAAAAATCCTAATGACCTATCCTATATTAAAATTGCTTAATGGGTGGACGGTGGACATCACAAACATAACATCCGGAGGGATAACATCAGGGGTCTGTCATGACAATAGTCCCACCAGGGGCCCCCCCGAGAGCCACAGTTGCTCCAATCCACATCAAACTGGCCACAAACACCGTTCAGGGGTCTCCCATGAGAATAGTCACGCCTGGGCCATGTGTGGCTGACGGTGCCCCCGGGTGCCACTGGCAAACCATTGCTACAGTCTGCACCAACCTTGGCACAGACACTGTTGAGGGGTTTGCCATGAGAATAGTCACACCAAAAAACCTACAATGACAGATACGCTACAGCAGTGTTCCGGTAAAACTTCAAATGGCCGATCAGACTAGATTTGAAGGCAGCGTAGTGGCCTGGAAATTCTAGTTCAAGAAATTCCCCTTTAATGGAACATCAATACAGTGTAAGACAGTTAATGAGCACATCAATCTTCCTCTACTCCCGTAATGTTACACAGAAGTATGTGTACAGTACATGTTTGTCAAGGATTTCTGGGATCCAGCGACACAGTGTAAATAGTAGAAAGCATCTTCTTTCACTGTAACACTCTCTCTGAACTCTGTGCCAGCTCCTATCTGATCAGCTGTCTGACGTTTGCCTTTGATTGTGGATTCATAGAGGCTTCAGAAAAGCCTCCTCTATGCAGTATCAGTGCTGTTTGCAAAGCTGGGAGAAGCTACTGTAGCATTGATATGAACTTGTTGAAGGTCAGTTATATTCTTATTCAGCTATACTGACTTCTACATGATCATTCTTGTGTCTACTTTGATGTGGTCTTGTGTCTAATGGATAGGAGCAGACCTGTGGAGTAAAGAGAGAGTACGACAGTATTTGATCTCGCTGTGACACGATCATCATCTCATTTATCGCATCAACACCTATTATGAGGATTCATTGTTTGCAACTATACAGTAGTGTTTGGAACTATGCAGTAGTGTTTGGAAATATACAGTAGTGTTTGGAACTATACAGTAGTCGTGTTTGGAACTATACGGGTTTGGAACTATACTGTAGTGTTAGGAACTATACTGTAGTGTTAGGAACTATACTGTAGTGTTAGGAACTATACAGAAGTGTTTGGAACTATACGTGTTTGGAACTATACTGTTGTGTTAGGAACTATACAATAGTGTTTGGAAATATACAGTAGTGTTTGGAACTATACAGTAGTGTTTGGAACTATACTGTAGTGTTATACAATCATGTCTGGAACTATACTATATTAGTCTTAGGAACTGCTGGTCACCCGATGCGTTACTTCCGCATTCTTCTTCTTCTTATTGTTATAACTGAGCAGTTGGTTTTGGCAATATATGATGGCATATTGAATTTTACATGAATATATGTGGTTTACAACATAAGTCTATGGGAGTGTGGTAAGTCTCTCTCTCTCAATAGCTCTGGATAGGAACTATTCAGCTGTTATGTCTCATTTGGTTAAGACAACACTATGCACAACACTATGTGGCTTAATAGAAAATAAAATCCTATTCTCATCAGACTGATATTCACAAGATATTAATGCTCAGGGTTTAACTGTCCACACTTGATCTCTTGCCATTTCAATTTGTCACAGTAAAACATGAATAATATGACACAGCATTAATTTCCTCCCCTCCCCACCCCCCTCCCCTCCCCGCGGGCCCCTGGGGAGGGGGGGGGGGGGGCTCTGATCTTAGCAGGGGATTAGCGAGGTGGGGACGAGGTATCATTTATAGGCCGGCTGTTAAACTCTAGCGCTGAGCAGCACGTCCTTGATTCATGGTGGAGTGGAAGTTTGTGCATAGATTAGCGCCTACTCCGAAACTGTAACACTGTGGTCTGTAATGTCATCCCGTTTGGATACAGGCTTTTCGGGGGGCTTGTTGTTATTTCAAGGTGGAGACTTCATGCGTGCTGCTGGCTGCTTGTGTTAAACGGCTCAGCTCTTTTTCTTGTTTGTAGTGGAATGATGTGCCGTTCTCCTTTTCGGCCAAGGGGATTTCCTCCCAAGCAGAAGCACTCTAAAGTTATTACTGTGTGCGGAGGAGGATGGCTGCTGCTCCGCCACGCTTGTTTGAAGTTCCCCCCACAACATTGTTAGTATTGGTAACGCTCCCAGAGAGATATCACTGTGAAAACAGCCATGGCAGCAGCAGCAAAGCTCAGCAGGAGGGCCTAGTTCTTCTGCACGAAAAAAACACTGTTTAAAGGTTATCAGGAATTGAAATGCAAGCACTACAATGTCTATCATTCACTCGTTTCTCACTTGACTCAATGGATATGTGCTTCATCACAATGTTTGCAACAAAACCTTCATTAGGTTTTCTAGTGAATAACTGAAGCAGGGAGTGGATGTGGTGTTATTTGTACCATGTTAACAGTATTCAATGATCTGTAAATAAAATCGTTGCCATCGGGTGGAAACATCATATGTCCAACGCTGTTACTTTTCAGGATTCAAATTCAAAAATGGTAAAAATAGCAGATCTACAAGCTCAAAACGTATCGCCATGTGCCGCGATTTGGGCTTGTAGATCTGCTATTTTTGCTTCTTTTGTGTGACACTGTAGTATGACGAAGTATGGAATTAATTTACGGGGGAAAAAACATGAAAAATTAAAAGGTTTCAGGTTATTGATCAGTAATAATTCCATGTTAACAGATGTATTGGTATTTATTCAATCTTAAGAGCTATTGATATGTAATGAGTACATGTTAACAGATGTAGCCTACTGTATTGATATGTAATGATTCCATGTAAACAAATGAATTGATTCAATGTTTACAGAGCTATTGATGTACATGTAATGAAGTGTGAAGTGGTTTGGCTGCTGGGACTCAGGCGGTACTCCTCTCCTCTCCTGCTGTTGACTCGCTGGGGCTTGTTCATGTTTAGCCCTGTGATTTATAAAAGAAACACTGTAAGAGACAGATTAATACACTGTAAGGTAAAACCCTGTTTATACTGTATCTATGCACTCATTTTGTAAACTCCCTTCCACCTAGAATGAGACACAGTTGTTTGTAATTCCAGCCTAAGTTTTATAGCTTAGTGTAATATTATATTGAAGTAGTGAAGGAATCTTAAAGCCAGTGATTGCTCTGTGTGTAGCCTCTAGCTGTTGATAGCAGGATATAAACATTTATTTAATAAAGATTCCCATGACACGTGACTCCAATTCGAACTTGGATTTTAAGTCTTAGAATAAGGCACTCATTCTCTGTCCGAAATTTGAGCTGAGGAATATTAGGACCAAAAAAACATGCCTAAACAATTTGTCTTCATTAATTATTTGTACCGTAAAAGTTTGAGTTTCTCTCGTTGCATTACGCTCAATTCAGTCAATTGCTGTTTTTACCACCAGAATAACAAACAACATCCTTTTGAGCCTTTAAGAATGTTCTGTGGTCACAGGCACGAATAATTAGTGGTATTCTGCAGGGTTGGACGCTCGCCAAAACCCCGCATTTCATCTGCCACTGTGAGCTAAACGTATACCCGGGGTCTACTGAACTGAAATGGCCAAATAGACATGGAAGGTTTCACGGTAAATTCTTCTCGCGTATCGTTTTTCTCTCTCCCTGTCTTTAAGTCTCTCACCCTCTAAGCCCTCTTTTCTCTCCGTTCTCCCCCTGTTTTGTTTTGTTATTTTACCTGGAGGAGCAGGTGTGAGGCGGTGTGTGAAGGGGAGGGGGGGGGGGGGTGAGGCCCGTGGAAAAACATTCGATTCCGTAAGCTTGTCATGAAGGAATCCAATGACTGACCTCTACATCTTGGCACACAATGACAAATAGGTTAGCAATTTTCCGCCTGACTTGGGGGCAACAAAGCAAGTTCCCACTTTCACTGGTGGGCTGAGAGAGAGAGAGAGAGAGAGAGAGAGAGAGAGAGAGAGAGAGAGAGAGAGAGAGAGAGAGAGAGAGAGAGAGATCAGTCTACTACTGATTACTGTTGTTTACCAGTTTTTTGGCATCTTTCTCCATGTATCATGTCACATGTGAGAGGACATACAGTTATTGCATATACACTTCATTTCAAGTGAAAGCTTTACATAATGACATGATGTGAAGTCATCTATTGTAACAGAATGAAACATTTGCTTTCCTTCAATCTAATTTCCAAAGAAAGGGCTCTAGTTAGATAATGTGATATTTATTTAATATCAAACATCTGTTGGCCCTTGTTTATTTTCTCTTCCATGACATCACCATATTGCCTACATGCATGATACCTTATCGTAAGCCATCTGCTCCATAGTCTACCCAGTTATATCACTGTATGAGGCATTTATCTGTGTACTTTAGCTGAGAATCCTGTCATTAATTTTGATGTGAATGATTTATATCTAATATGGCAATCACTGCAAACATTATTATTATCCTATCCATTATTCAGATTTGTGTTGCTTGTGTCTACAAGCTTAGTGCTCGTAGATCAGCTATTTTTGGCGTGCGACATCGGCGCACAACTAAGTATAATTCAGGTGTTATACTTCATTGCACATAATCTGTCACTTATCATATTGTTTGCTTAAAAATGTGTTATTTTCAGTGAGCGACAGCCTTTGTGTGACAGAGTCTAAAGGAGGGTTTAATGATGGCTGGTAATTCCATGCTAAGCAGTGTTTTCACTGCTGATTGAATTGCTTCCAAAGCCAAGAAGAATGTTTAAAGTGGGAACTATGGAAATGAACCAATTGACCCCCGTGCTGACCTTGTGGCTGTGGGAGCCAGTGGGAGAGGGAAGTGTCAGAGCTGCAGACACGCCATACATCACTGTCACACACACACACACACACACACACACACACACACACACACACACACACACACACACACACACACACACACACACACACACACACACACACACACACACACACACACACACACACACACACACACACACACACACACACACACACACTCTACTGACCCTGTCACATGCTTCAAAGGCAATGTAATTCATGTCAAGTATTTATTCACAGTATATATGTGTTTTGAGAGGAAATAGTTCAACTGTATGTCCTGTAACGGTCAAACAATCATCACAGAACTATTTAAAAATGTGTGTGTGTGCGTGTCTGTCTGTCTGTCTGTCTGTCTGTGCGTGCGTGCGTGTGTGTGTGTGTCTGTTAGTCTGTCTCATTATACAGTATATGTGTGTGCATGTGTGCTATTGTGTGCTAACTATTTTAAAATCTGTCTGTCTGTCTGTCTGTCTGTCTGTCTGTCTGTCTGTCTGTCTGTCTGTCTGTGTGTGTGTGTGTGTGTGTGTGTGTGTGTGTGTGTGTGTGTGTGTGTGTGTGTGTGTGTGTGTGTGTGTGTGTGTGTGTGTGTGTGTGTGTGTGTGTGCGCGCGTGCGTGCGTGTCTATCTGTCTGTCTGTCTGTCTGTCTGTCTGTCTTTCTGCCTCAGTGTGTGTGTGTGTGTGTGTGTGTGTGTGTGTGTGTGTGTGTGTGTGTGTGTGTGTGTGTGTGTGTGTGTGTGTGTGTGTGTGTGTGTATGCATGCACGTGCATGTGTGTGAATGTGCGCGTGCACGTGTGTGTGTGTGTGTGTGTGTGTGTCCAGACAGGTCAGTGTAGCTGTGCCGTGCGTCAGGGCGTTTATGTCCTATAGGGATGACCTGTCATGGTTCTGGGAGTCTAATTGATGCCTCATGCTTTTCAGGGGGCAATTATGGCCACCGAATGTCAAGAGCTAATTAGTGTCTTTGTAATGTGGACACATGGGCCTTTAGGGGGGGTGGGGGCTGGGGGACGCACAGACCGCTGTGGTCAGCAGATGTGAGGGGGTGGGCTAGGTTGAAGTCAGGGGCCGGGGGCGTGGGGGCGTGGGGGGGTGGTGGCGTTGAAGTTTGGGCTTTGAAAATGAAAATTAATGAGCTGTGATGGTGGAAGACCAGGGGATAGAAATAGACATGAGATTACCCACTTAAGACCTCGAGATTGAAAATAAGTGACCTACAGGCTTGTATAATAATAATAAATATATATAAATATTTTTTTATTTTTTTATTACATTTTCACCTATAATGACATGCCCAATATAAGGACGCCGGGTAGGAAGTGGTTAATGGACAACTCTTAATAGCACCAGGATATTTATGTGTAGAAAATAAGAGACAAGCAGTAATGGAACTAATTTGATGAGGTGATAGCTTGATTCTTTTTTTTTTCTTTATAACCTTGAAAAATGTGTTTTTGCATTGTGATACCAATAAATAACAACTTAGATTATACTACGTTGGTTCCATCAATCCAAAATCGATTGATAGATTATTAAAGTAAACTGGCTCTGGAAAATGCAAGTGGCCCACCCATCTGACCACTTAACACTGCAGCCAAGTGGGCGTTAATAAGTAGTCAGATAAGTGGGCACTTTCAAGATTTTCAAGTGGGCCCTGATCCAGAAAAGGTTGAGAACAGCCACAGCTACAGATTGGATAATGTTTAATGCAGTCAAAAAACAATGATGGATTTCAGCCTGAACTACTAGACTGGTGCCCCATCTGTTTTCTCTTTACACTAAATCTCTTGCCACTGAATGTTCGCATCAGAATACAGACGCTAGGGTAGGCTTGACACAATTATTACATAATCGCCTAATCGCAATTATTTGAGATCATTGCAATTATTTAGCATAATCGTTGAAAAAAAATCAATTAATGTTGATTTCTTTTTCATATACAGTATTTGCAAAACTATTCACAACGACGTGTTGTGAACAGTTTTTTTTTGTATAAAGCTATTAAATATGTATTTTCTTTGTATATTTAGGTTATTTGTTGTATCTGCCCTGTGCAACTTCAAAGCCTAAAAGCCAAACGGAAATGTAATTTCTATTCATAATGCTCCTAGTGTTCCAACGACAAAAACACAATTCAATCGTTAATCGCAATTATTTCTGTGACAATTAATAATGGTCATGTAAAATGTAATAATCGTGAGCCCTACGTAAGCCCTACGCTATTGGGGTTCAAGTAATGTAGAACAATATGTAACATAAATACGAGCACAGATTTCCCGCGACTATAATGGTGTGGCTTAATTCATCAGATGGCAGCTGACATGTTTGTTGTACCAGCGCTGTTTCCTCAGGTATGTTCTGATGCCCCGAGATTAACACAACACTGTCAGTCACTCTGGCTGCGTTCTGCAGCATGAGAGGGCCTTGTTAAAACCTGTGGCGGAAGAAGAACTCAGATTTATTTTACTTGAGTAGCAATACTGCAGTGCAGAAATACTCTGTTACAATTAGATGTCCTGTATTCAACATTTTACTTGAGTGAAAGTACAAGTATTGTCATCCAAATATATTTAAAGTGCTAAAGTAAACGCACTCAAATGGTTTCAACATTTTTTAAAGTCGAACTATAGAAATAGGGCTTAAGTGGTTAATGCATTCGTAATAATAATCTAAATCTGCAAAGTAACTAATGAGTACAAAGTACAATATTTGCCTCTGAAATGTAGAAGAGTAAAGTACTCAAGTAAAGTAAAAGTACCTCACAATTGTTCTTAAGTGCAGTACTTGAGTAAATGTACTCAGTTACCTTCCACCACTTGTTATAACTCACAGAGACTAAATGCCCTGGCTTTCTATCCCCTTCAGCAACACCTAAACTTTGTTGTTTTCTGCTCAGGTCTCCATGGAGACCCTGCAAACACTCTGGCATATTTTCCACAGTGGAGTTGACAGCTCGCGACGTGCGGTGTCAGTAAATCAGGTATGCACGCCTAATTGCCGTTTGCGGAAGGGCAGACCACAAAATCCTCTTAGCTATGACATTAAAACTGATTTAAGGAGGAGCACAATACACAACGCATGTGCAACGAACAAGTGCCAAGATGGTTTTATTTAGCCAATAAAAAGTAGGTGGGTGGATGAATTAATGAGTGGATGGATGGAGGGATGGGTGGATGGAGGGATGGGTGGGTGAGTAAATGGAAGGATGGATGGATGGGTGGGTGGGTGCATGTAGGGTGGTCTCACGTGGTCAGACCTAGCATCTTACGTCATCAGTTCAGCAACAAAGTGTCAGAATAAAGTTTGATTCATGGTACGTCATGACTTTCGACCAACAAGCTCACAACATGTCACGGATGTGACGCATTGTGAGCTAGTGTTTGGCGTGTGACAACGTCGTGTGACGAAGCATGAATTGGTTCTTTGTCTACCTGGTATCCTAGTATAGATGTACAGATTATTATTTAGATAGTAGTTGCTTTTAGACTAATGCTAATTGCTTTTAGACCAATGCTATTCGGTTGTTCAGACGTGACGTTGCGCCCCGCTAGAATAACTTCCGGGTCCCAGTGTGTATTTTCCCAATATGCGCAGTGCTGTGTCCCTCGCTGTTTTAACAGATCTGAGACTAAAATAACGACTAAAGTGTCATTCTACCGCTTTCCTGGCAACGACAAAAAGAAGAGGAAATCGTTTTTTTATATACATCTGTATATAAATATATATATATAAAAATATATAAAAATATATATATTATAATGTTAATAATAATAATAAATAAATACAAATATAAATACATATATTAGCCTACTTTTTACTGTCTATGATATTAGCATTAAGACCCTTATTAACCCTCAATGGTTCATTTCTGAAAAAGGAGGTTATTGTAAAAAGATTTACGGGTTCCAACATGTTTGTTTACAATGAAGAGTGGACGGCGCTGGTGCCTTTTGGACCCGGACGTGACGTCGGACTACAAAATGACGTCAGACTTAAGAACCGAATAGGTTCTTGGTTTACTCGTGATCCTAGTTTACTGAGGCACTTCACTGTCTCTCTGCATTTGTGTACACCTTGCTTATTGTAAGTCGCTCTGGTTAAGAGCGTCTGCTAAATGTCTAAATTGTAAATTGTAATGAATTAGGCGTAACAAGTCTGCATGTCTGGGTTTTGCTCAAGGAAGCTTGGTTTTGCTAGAGAAAATCCCAGGTAAGCCTCGGATTGGCTGAGCTGTAACTGAAGTCTGCGGTTAGTCCGTGGTTAGTTTAAGGAGTAACATGGTTGGCCAATTCATATGTCTGTCACATTTGTTTTTGTTTTAGGGGGCGGTCCTTAACCGCTTTTCAATAGTTGTGCCCCATGATGTTCGATGTATCGTCTTGTCTATGTGACACTAGAATCTGATGGAGCGATGGACAGACAACAATTGCAATATTTTTACAATATATGTATTTCTTTATATCTGAATCTCTCTCTACACATGAAACTTTCAGGGATAAAAGCGCACAAAAAAAATGATGAAGTGTAAAATGCTATACTTACACTTCTACAGTAATCCCTATAAACAGCCTCACAGCTCATAATTTGTGAGCATGGCAATTTACTTAAGAAATAAACACACAACAAAGAGCCTGAAACCAATAGTTGCAGGATTCAAATGACACAAAGGTGCAGACAGCGTCCCTTAGCAAACACACTGTTAGAACCACACACACACACGAGCGCACACACACACACACACACAGCACACACACGCGCACATGCGCGCACACACACGCACGCACACACACACACACGCTGTTAGAAGTGGCCGTGGCTTTGGAACAACAGGTGAGTGTTGGCACCGCCCCTGTCTTCCTCAAGCCAGCCTTTCTAAATATAGAAATTATGCTCCCTGATAATTGGGGCCAGACAACAAAGCGTCCTGCTGCTACTGCTGCTATGAGCTGGCCTCGCCTCGCCTCGCCTCGCCACATCCCCGGCCGACAGACATCAGAGTGAGGGAACACCTGCACCCTCTGACTGGACTGTGAAGAGAGACATGGAAGATCACTGACTTCCACACCTGCTTTGCAGGACACGCACGCACACACGCACGCACGCACGCACGCACGCACGCACGCACGCACGCACGCACGCACGCACGCACGCACGCACGCACGCACGCACGCACGCACGCACGCACGCACGCACGCACGCACGCACGCACGCACGCACATCTGTATTACTTTACTTGGGCATCAACATTTCAGAACGACACTTTTAGCACTCACACTCACAATGCGTCGCATCCCTTTTTAACCATTAAACAACCATTTCTGTCCTCACTAATGTCTATTTCTCAAATTCTGCTGTACTTGTGATATTTGGCCCTCACAAGTGTAGTAACACACACACACACACACACAGCGCATCCACGCTTGTCGGTTAGGTTTCCTCGAGAGGCCTTTGAGGCCGCTGGCTGGCTGAGGCGGTGATGAAAGTCAGGGAGGTCCATTAAGTGTGTGAGACGGCCCCCGGAGCGGGCCCCGGGCCCCTGGAGTGGGAGCGGTTGAGGGGGGTTGAAGTGTTTTCAGTGAGGAGGAGACCACAGGCACAGTGTGTGCACATGCACAGAGGGAAACAAAAGCAAAAGCTGTCTGAGACCAGCTCCACTCCAAAACATCAGTTCAAAACCGTTGCCAAAGAGCACTTCTGGGCATCAGGTGTCACACGTCACCATTTCTGACCTTCAAAATGCCATTGGGCGCGGGTGGGGGGGGTGGGGGGTGGGGTGCTTGTCTTGCATTCACACAATGTCTGTTTGTCATGAAGTTAATGGGTATTGGTGAGGAGTCTTGGCTTGAAATGTTAAGTCACTTTTGTACAGAACATAACTGACTCTCAACCTTTTCAATTTCAAGGACCCCCAGTTTGATATGCATTAGGCCACGGACCCCCAATTTGATAATCTTTTTAATCTCTAATCTACACCGTAAAATCCTCAGTGATAATTTAACTAACAAATCCATCCAATCCGAATTCCATTTGTGCACAAACTAACTTACTAACTATTTAAAACTAACTAAACCGGAGTTGATGGAACAACTAACAAGTAAATTAATGCTGGTCCCTCTCAGAAGAACCCTGCAGAAACAACGCCGATAACACTCCCTAGCCAAGGGAGGAGAGGACAGATAGAGCGAGGAACGCTCAACACGACCCTGTTTATTATTGTGCCAGTTAGTGTGTTTTGGTTATTAGCCGCAACATTGAAAGGCTAAAGACTTATGAGCAAAGATGTTTTTTTTTCTCTTTTGAATAACAGCAAAAACAGTCATTGCAAGTCTTTTGCATGTTGTAATCACAATGCGTGTGTTTACGTACGTGGTGGACGGAGGGGAGGGGGATGTACGCCACCGCGAACAACGCAGGTTATAATAGAAGCTCGATGCTGTCATTAATCGAAGCAGAAGGAAGAGGTGTTGATGTTCAAGGTGTTCAGGTGGGAAAGTCCCCACAGTATCATAAGACCAGGGAGGGAGAGAGTTGGCAGCACGGGAGACTTCCCATATCAAGACACCCGCTGGCTAACCATCACACAGATGCTGAGATCACAGGCCGGGGCTTTCATGCTTCAACACAGATCTCCTCCCAAGCGTAGAGGAAACTGTACAGAGATATATAAGATAGTGTTCTTTCAGTAATCACCCAGCTTCGGCTATTGTTTAACCCAGTAAGACCGGGAACGCATCTGTGTCATTTTAGATATCGGCTATAACCATTATTTTATACTTTGGCTATTCAAAAATAGCAGATATACAAGCTCATAGCGGCGCTATGAGCTTGTGCTTTTTTTGAAAACCTTGAACATTTGTGCAAACCTTTGAATATATATTTTTTAAAGAGAACATTTGTAACTCAAATCTTTGCTTCTGGAGGTCCCTGGAACAAAATATTTGACAAATGTTCGCTTTAAAATATATATATTGAAAGATTTGCACAACTTTTCACGATTAAAAAAAAATAGCAGATCTACAAGCTCATAGCGCGGCACCGAGTGCCGCGCTATGAGCTTGTAGATCTGCTATTTTTGAATAGCCAAAGAAATCTTAAAATGACACAGATGCGCTCCCGGTCTTAATGGGTTAAGGATCATACGGCTCCGCAACCTCAGAATCCCATGTATCGTCCTCCGTGACATTCTTTTCTTTTGGTTAGTTGAGCGTCTCCATGCAGGCACTTAACATGCTGTATCTCTGCTCCCTTTGAGAACAGGGGCCCCTATAAATATGTTGGGCCCATCAATGGAAACACAGGGGGATGTTGTAAGACAATCTCACAGTGAAACCTTTTCCACAACGAGGACCGGAGAGACGGCCTTTTACTGCATTTAAGCCAGTGCTTCTCAAAGTGGGGTCTGGGGATGCCCCAGACCCAGTATGTCCTTGAGGGGGTCCCCAGCGAAATTAGTTGATATAGCATCAAAATCAGTTCAACCACTTTTACATTGGATATTTGAAAATAGCCGACCTGCAAGCAGAAGCTTATAGATCTTCAATTTTCCGAAATATCTTGAAAAATGATTTGTAAATATTTTAACAACACAAATCTTGTAGTATGTGGGTCCGTGGCACAACATATTTTCAGATGGGGGCCCGCGGCCAAATCCATAACAATTTGGGGGTCCTTGTCATGAAAACGCTTGAGAACCACTGACTAGAAGAAGTCAAAGGATGCAAAAGGTTTTGCGTGTCCAGAGATGTCCCGGGCCACCTTGACGCTCATTGTTTAATAGCACTTTTTCAGCGAGACTATAATTCTGAAGCTGTCAACAGAGATTACTTAATCCTTATCGCCGTGACCTCCAGTTTTATACATCTGCCAAGTCGCTGGGCTGGGAGTTAAAGGTCAGTTTTTATTTGGCCCTACATGTGTCACTGTGAGGCCACTACATTCAGAGGACTCCGGGGGAAAGCTTTGAAGTTTTTATGCGTGCATGGGAACTCCGTCTTGTCTCTCAGGGTAATGGGAATCATAAAGAAGGACAACATTGGTCTCGTAACTCGGGTTTATACGTTTGAACTCACAGAATTTGAAAGACAAAGCGAACCATCAGAATGACACGTCACTTTCAAAAATATCGATCTGCTAAAACTCTTTAAAATGACATGACATGTTCAAAAAGTGTAGCTTTGCCTGGGGGTGCAGTGCCGGTGCTGAACAAAATCACAACAACATCTTGTCAAAACTAAAGAAAGCAACAACAACCTGATATGTCTTCAATTTCAAACTCAAGTTCACAGATAATCAGCGTTCTTTTGGTGTGTTTTATTGTTAGAGGACGACAAGCTTCGTCTGCCTTTAGCTTGATTCTGTTCTTAAATAACATGTAACAGCCGTCATCAATCATGACTTTTGATTATAATTACAATGTCCAAAAAATGTAATGAGTCCCTGGCCGTCCCCACAGGTTGTATAATATGCATCTGGGTTGAGCCGGGCGTCTTTTTAAAATGTTTGTGAATACATATTTGTCTGGATATAGGCATGACTTGTGGAGCCACATTATGTGTGAGAAGGCTTTTCTCAAGGATAAAATACATTTGTCTCAGTCTTTACATATCACTGATGATACATACAATTCCTAGTGGTTTCTCTATACTGTATGTGTTTAACTGAAAAAATATATTCTCAAATAAATAAATATATATATCATAAATATGTGTATCTAAAAAAACGAATAAATAAAAAACTTTACATTTCACTCTTTTCAAGCAACTCTAATCACAGGTAAGAAACAAAAAAAAGGAGAACAAAAATGTGAATTCCTTCAAAGTCCTTCGGAACAAACGGCAGTCACAGCAGTCAAATAAAAATACCATTCCAGTGATGGGACAGATTCCCATGGTTTCCATGCCAACTGGAGACTCTGTCCAACAGACGCATCTGACCCCGGCGCCTTGGCTCCGTTCGCCGTGCAGCATCTCTCTCTCTCTCTCTCTCTCTCCATGCTCTTCTCCTATTCCACACAGGTACTCTTGGGGTCGGCAGGCCTCTGAAACAAACGACCCCCTCATGCTTGGCGTGCAGGTTGACAATGTCAGACATTCTAGACTGTCTTCCTGGCCGCTGAGAGATCGGCCCTGTGCATTCCGAGGAGAGGCACCCCCCCCCCCCTGCCCCTGCCCCCCCCCCCCCCCCGGCCCCTCCGGTTTGGCTTTACGGGTACAGAGTGGGTTTCGACCGGCTCCACTGTCGTCCCCCCACAAGCCGGAAGAGCCGCCGCCGCCTTCGCATCCCGGTAGGGGTTCCACCTCTTATATCCGCTCGCCCCGTCAGGGCTGTATAAGCGTTATAGCAGCTATTCCTGTTCCGGACCCCCCAGACCCCCAGCGGTGCTCAGCTGTGGCCCAGGATGTCTCTGTACAGCTCCGGCACGCGGTCCGGGTCCACGGGCCTGGGCAGGAAGTGGGTGAACTTTTGATGTCGCCTGGATTTGGCGCCGTCGCGCGCCGTCCCGTCTTTGTTGAGCGCCACGAAGTAGCGCGTGCCCTTGTCGCCATGCTTGTACAGGTTGGACGAGTAGGTGTTGTACCAGTTCTCCTCGAACTGCTCCCGGAACACACACTCGGCCGTCAGCTTCTCCTGAAAGGCGCACGACAAAGATAATACATATACAGTCAGTCAGAGGGTGGAAAAAGTACTCACATTTCTTACTTAAGTAAAAGTATCAATGCTGCATTGTAGAAATACTCTGTTACAAGTGATAGTCTGGAATTCAAAATTTACTTGAGTAAAAGTACAAAAGTATTGGTATCAAAATGTACTTAAAGTACCAAAAGTAAAAGTACAAAAATGTTTGAAAATAGCAGATCTACAAGCTCACAAGCTTGTAAATCGGCTATGTTCAAATAGCCTATGTATAGAATAGGGCTGAAGTGGTTAATGTATGTTTTATAATATAATAATTTATTTATCTGAAAAGTAACTAGTAACTAAAGTTTTAAAATAATTGTAGCGGAGTAAAAGTACAATATTTGCCTCTGAGATGTAGTGGAGTAGAAGTAGAAGTATTGAAAATAGGAAATACTCCAGTAAAGTAAAAGTAGCCTACTTCAAAATTGTACAGTACTTGAGTAAATGTAGTTGCTTTACACCACTGCAGTCAGTGTGTATAATAGTAACCCACGGTTCACTGGGACTCGGCCATAAGCTGTGAAACATGACGTTTAAGAATGTTCATTCATTGTTTTTTCCTGTTTATACATATGTCTCCTCCATCTACGGTCAATGCCAGTGGAAAATGTTGTTTATAGCAGATCTACAAGCCTGTGAGCGTTCCTATTGTCAGCTAAGAGATTTGGTGTGGAGCGAAACACTAGCAGACTAGTATACAGCTCTGGGGGACCCCGGTCAACTAAGTACATAGGGCTTACGTGGTTAAGACTAAGTGATACTTCGCCGCATGACGGTGTCGCTCACCCCAAACTGATTCTCAAGCTAACAACGATGTTACCTTGACAGTAGGTTATTTTTTGTTGAGTGATACGGTGGTGTGTTGAAGTATAAAAGTGTAAACCTCTTATCTCCATATTCTAACTTTTTGTGTTTTTTAGTGAATAACGCCCTTGATCATACTACAGCATCACACGAAAGCATCAAAAGTAGCAGATCTACAAGCTCGAAATGCGGCGCGAAGCGGCACGTTTCTCCTGAACTGTGAAAAGTAACCCACCCGACAGAGACGATAAATGAGGCTTTAGCAGTTGTGTAAATTCTAAGTACATTTACTCAAGTACCGTACTTAAGTAACAATTTTGAGGCACCTTTACTTTATGTGAGTATTTCCATATTTCTATACCTCATACTTCTACTGCACTACATCTCAGAGGCAAATAATGTCATTTTACTCTGCTACAATAATTTCAAATTTTAGTTACTAGTTACTTTTCAGATTTTGATTATTATTACAAAACATACACCAATTAAGCCCTGTTTTATACAGCGGCTATTCGAAAATAGCCTACAAGCTCACAACGCACAGCATCACAACGCATTGTGAGCTTGTAGATCTGCTATTTTCTAAACGGTTTGACACATTTTGAAAAAACTTTACCAGTTTTACTTTGGGACTTAAAAAGTATATTTTGATGCCAATACTTTTGTACTTTTACTTGTAACGGAGCATTTCTACATTATATTGTAGGCATTGCTACTCTTACTTAAGTAAAAGTACTTTTGGTACTTACAGATCCATACAGCTCTCCTTTGTCATTCATTCCCAGGTACAATCCACTGTCCACTCCTCGAATGCTTATCATCCCCACCGCCAGGCTTATGAATTCCAAAATACCTGCAGAAGAATACAGCGGTTGTTCTGGATGTATTTTCACAAGGATGAAAGACTGCATGTCCAGGTAGACTGCAGCATTCAAAACCATTACACTGCATAGCAGGGAAGCACTTTGTTGTTGCAGGAAACTAAAGCTAATGTAAATAAATAAAGTAGCCTAAAGCTGAGGGGAAAGCGTTTTAATACGCCAAATATATTAAATAAATAAATACACATTATTATGTATTAATAATAATAATAATAATAATAATAGTTTGGCACTTGAATAGAGATTTAAACGATTTAACCACTTAAACACCAGCATAGCAGATCGACAAGCTCACAACGCCACATGTTGCGTGGCGATGGGCTTGTCGATCTGCTATTTTCAGCAAAAACCTTTCCCCACAATAACAGAAAACAGAAAACAGAAAATACACTAGCATAGAGCCCTGAGGGACTCCGGTCACCCATATGAGGTTTAAGTGGTTAATACAAATAATAATTAATAATAATAATAATAATAATAATGATGGATGGATGGATGGATTAATAACAATAATAATAATAACAACAACCATATTTTGGCACTTGAATAGAGATTTAAGCTTCTAAAAACATTTACCAAAGCGGCTGTGGTCCTTCCTCGTCCCCTGCACGGTGCCGTCCGGCAGTATCTCCAGATGGAAGCCGGTCCTGCAGTACAGCTGTCTCCTCCTCAGGATGCCCTTCAGGTGCGTGAGATCCGCCGCCGTGCTGCGGGACAGCCTCTCCCCGGGGATCAGGTGCTCAAACCCGGGTATGAGCAGTGACGACGCGCCGCCGCCGCCACCACCACCACCACCACCGCCGCCGTCCCCATGAAGTGCGCTGCTCAGCAGGAACTGGGACCCGAAGCTGACGTGTCCAACCCCGGCATGATGATGATGATCCATGCCGTGCAAGAAGCCTCCAACCTCCCCCAGAGCAGCAGCCATCAGCCTCAAACCCTCCCTGCGCGTCAAGAGTCGGAGGATACGAGCGGATAAAGTTAAAGTGTGGGTATTTTCCTTAAAAAAAAAAAAAAAAAACGATTTGTTTTGGGCTTTTCTGCCAAAAAAAAAAAAAAAGTTCAAGTGTGGATGTCCTGGATGGATGTCCTTACCTGGTCGCCACTGTCACCTCACTGCATGTTTATTCCCCACATCATCCACTTTATCGCATGTCCTCGTTGTGCAAAAGACAGACGGGCTGCTTTGTGCGGTCGATTCCCTTGGCGTAAAACTCCACGATCGGGCGTAAAGGAAAAACGCTTGTGCTCCACAAATGTCACCTCCGTCGTTGCGTCTTCATCAGTTGAAAAGGTACCAACCTGTCACACTGATGATGATCAGCCCACGTTTGATTCAACTCTGCTGCTTGCGTCGCGTGTAGTGTACCTGTTCATACAGCGAGATCAGTCAGTGTGCGTCCACACAGCCTGTGTTCTGCGGTGTAGGACAGTCACAGTGTAGGACAGTCACAGTGTAGGACAGGACAGGTAAGAGGTTTGTGTTGTAAGTGGCAGAGGACAGAGGCAGGTGCAAAACCCACAGCAAGAGTAATGGGCGGGGCTGTCTGTCTGTCACTGCTCAGACCAGACGTGCCCTGGCAGAGAGAGACTGTTCACTCCTCCTCCTCCCAGATAGAGAGGGAGAGGGAGAGAGAGAGAGAGAGAGAGAGAGAGAGAGAGAGAGAGAGAGGATCAGGATGGAATATGAAAAATCTGACGGATCCGTCTTGATCCCTTATATAGAGATAATGTGTTTCGATTTGCATGATGTTTGGACAACATTTGTAAGAGTAGGCTAATATAAAAAATATGTTTAGCAAAAATCGGCCTGGTGACGCTACAATAGGGCAATGTTAAAAGGCATTTGGTCCGCAACGTAGTGCCGTGTGTGCAAAGTTTCACTGCAATCAGTTCATGCTTTGCAGCATTTTGTTCAAAACGGGACACTCCTGAAAACTTTAGATATCAATCTTAGCCAATCAGGGTGTAATATGAAAAATCAAACAGATCCAGCTTGATCACATGACTGTAGAGATCATGTGTAGTCCTACCGATTTGCGTGAAATTTGGATACAATCTGAAGGAGTAATATCCTTTTTTTTACATAAGTTGGTCTCCTGGTGGAACTATAAAAGACAGGTGTGGAGAAAAAAAAGCCTTTCCTTGGCCTCTAGGGACTCAGTGCACATACAAAGTTGTACACAGTTCAAGTTGCATTTCTTCCTCGGCCTAGTGGCAATGTGCATGCAAAATTTCACGGAAATCGCACGCTGTGTTCATGATTTGAGGCATTTTGTTCAAAGCGGAGCGCTCCTGCAAACTTTAGAAGCCAATCTTAGCCAATTAGGATGGAATATGAAAAATCTGAAAGACACGTTTCATTTAATGACTATAGAGATACTGTGTACCGAATGTGCGTGATGTTTGGACAAAGTCTGTAGGAGTACTGTCCAAAAATGTGTTTTGCAAAAATCGTCCTCCTGGTGGCGCTATAACAGGCCCATGTGAGAAATTTGGGGCGGAGGTTCTGCTCTGGCATCCAGGGAGCGGTGCCAGAGATTAGCTGTTCACAGACAGACCCATGTATGTCTAGTACACACGGAGGGATGGACAGGGTGCAAAACATAGTCTCGGCCATACCTTTCGGCCTGGCGGAGACAATAATTTTAGAATCTTCATTCTCTCACGAATTATTACTATTATTTTGAAAACTATTTTTCAAATAATACCCACACACACACGCGCGCACACACACACACACACACACACACACACACACACACACACACACACACACACACATATACACACACACACGGCAGTTCTCGCGATGGAACAGCCACCCTCAGCTCAGCTCAGCTCAGCTCAGCTGTAACTTGAACACAACATAAACAAGCATCATGTCTGCCGCTGCTGCCGTGCGCCGGTGGCTCATGTCCACGTTGAACAACAATATTATCTCACATCCAGGAAGGTTCGCGCTTGGGAAACAGCAGCAAACGTTGAACACGACAAGAAAGAAGTGGAGACTGGTGGCTGCTGCTGGGGCGTGCGGTGCAGCCTATTATTATTATTATCATTATGATCATCACCATTCACGTGCTTCTACTAGCCGCTCCGTCGAGTCTCGGGTTCTACAACATCTGCCATTGCCATCAGTTTCTGCTGCGACCAGTAAGGTAGAGTTGCGACATTTTTGCTGACAACGTGACAATTAAAGCCAATGGAGCTGGGATAAGTGCAAACGAATGAATTAGATTATAATATATTAGAATACGATATTTCTACTATGAATTGTATAGTGATTAATTTATAGGCTCCATCGCTTCGTACACACATGGATGTGGTTGGATTATTATAGGAGCTATCCACGACCTTTGGTGCTGAAAGGGGGGAAACAACCCAAGGCATGTTGTAGCCTAACAGTGCGTATACTACCACGTGACATCAAAATTTGCATAACAGTATTGGCCTAAGCTGCGAATTTGTTTTAGTTTTTATACGCAGGCCTGTAGACAGACAGACAGACAGACAGACAGACAGACAGACAGAACAAATCACGTGTCATAGCAGAAAACTAGTTGTCAGTAATTAAGTAAAAATAAGAACATAAAAAATATGAAATAGAAGACCTGGGTAGCATAATGCATGAACTAATAGATATAAATATATGCATAAGTATCATGTACAAAAATGTCACCAGTAATATGGGCAAACTGTTTCTATCATCTATCATCCATGAATGGATATATAGAATTAATAATCATTTAGTCCCCCACTCCTTTGGGTATTTTATTTGCGTTTTATTAGGAGCAGTGGGTGATATTAATAACTTTACCCACCCTAACTATTAGGAGCATGTGGGCACTATTAATACATTTAACCATCCTCACTTTTAGATGCAGTGGGCGCTGCAGTGTCTTGCTCAGGGACACTTTGACACATAGACTGGGCGGGCCGGGGCGGTGAACCAGGGACCTTGTGATTTCCAGACACCTCTCTAGTCTCTACCCATTCAGCTGTGGGCCGCCCCTGGTTTGTACAGCTACAGACTGTAACAGTGGTTCTCAAACTTGTTCATGTCAAGGACCCCCAAATTGATATATATTTGTCCGCTGACCCCCATCTAGAAATGTTTTGTGACAGGGACCCCCAGAAGAGAAGATTTGTGTTTAAAAAATACTAAATTATTCGAAATGTTTCAAACACTCTCAAGATTTTTCAAAAATGTAAAAAAAATAGCGCATGACGCGCTGTGAGCTTGTAGATCTGCTATATTTGAATAGCCAACGTATAAAATATAAAGGCGTTCAGCCCAAACATAACTGCAGAGGGAAGCTATATTTACTGAACAGAACATTTTAGCAAGTCTATGTGTTGACATTGGGGAAAAGCCTGTGACGCGCTGTAGTTTATGTAAAGCATGTAAAAAACATTACGCTACAGCAGTGGTTCTCAAAGTACGGCCTGGGGTCCGTACTACCAAGTTTTGGAACCACTGTATTACATGGTACAAGTGAGCCAACCTTGACTGGTGACTAGAAGAGACACAGTCAGGAATCCACGGACATAAACGGGGAACTGGACGCACGGGGCCTTGGCCGAGGGACTGACATTTGAGGAGAGGCAACCGGGGGGGTGGGAGGATGGGGGTGGGGGGGTATTAGAGGGGCTTAATGGTTAAGCAAGAGGGGGGCACACATTCCCTGGGTGTTTGCTATCCATGCCCGGTTGAGCTGGCATCCTGCCACCTGACAGAGAGATGGACTCTGTCTTCACCCGTCCAGCCTTCAGATCTGCTCTGGGTCTGAACATTTGTAGGGACATTATCTGACATAACACACAGCCAGTCCCATTACTGGACCCAAAGCACTGCAGGCCTCTTTGTTGGGTCCATGTGATGTGATGTGATGTGATGTGATGTGATGGAGGCTTTTCGTGACAAGAGAAGACCTACTTTGGGTTTTATGAAAAGTGGAGTCCATCTTTCAGGGTGTATTATCGCTCCTGAAATGTTTTTGCAAGTTTCATAAAGTGTGTGCGTGTGGTGGTTCATACACGTGTGCGTCTCCGTGTGTATACGCCTGCACACACTTCTCACATCTTCTCACGGAATACTACAAAATGATGGAGCCCATTGGTGCGTGCATGAAAAAAAGTGTTTCACCCACTTCTTTACACCTGTAAAACTGTGATGTGACAAATAAAGCTAAATATTCAGATTCTGTGTGTGTGTGTGTGTGCATGTGTGTGTGCGTGCATGCGTGCGTGCGTGCGTGCCTGTGATTCCAGGTTGTGGAGGATGATGGAGAGATACACAGGTCGGCTCATGAGAGGAGGTTCTATAAGTTCAGCTCCGTAGAGTTGGAGGGTCAACTCTACATGACCCCACTCAACTTCATCGAGTCTGTCACCATGTCCCAACCCAAGAGTGAGTGTCTGTCACCATGTCACAATCCATTATTTTAATGAAATGATCCGTTATTGATTTCTTGTTTTTTAAATAACACATGAAATCAATTTATTTGATCAAGTGTTGCAATCAAAGTATGATGGTAGATGATGTTAAAAGGTTTCGTGTTCGCTCAACTCTGCTGGATGTGGACAAAGTTGCTTATGTTAGGAAGATACGCCATCCCACTCTTCGCCACTAGGTGCGAAATTGTACCTCCTAAGATCTTGCCAACGTCCTATGATTACTGTTGCTAGATGCTAGATCTCACGAGGGTCCGTTGCTGGGACAGAGAAAGGTTCGATATCAAAGTAGAATTTCTCCAGTTTTTTTCTCTCTGAAAAAAGCCAGTTTATTGTCCGAATGTTCGGAACATGTATGGCTTGTGAAGAATGGGTCCAATATTTAGTTCAGTGACCATGCATGGGGCTAAAGAATGGGTCGGAAGCAAGCCCACAGAACCCAGTGGTTTCATTGAAGCCAAATGGACATGCTGGCCATTCATGGTACTGCAGCTTAAAACGGCCTGGGGCTTCTACACGAACGAGCGAAAACGGTTTCGACCAATGGGCTCGACTCACAAGCGTGTGCACGAGCTTGCGCACGGGGCTGCGCGCTTCTGTGACGCAAAATCCCCAAATAGGCCTCGCCCACCACATTTCACAACCCGGAAGAAGGGGTGATTTCGGCCCATGCGCTGTGTGAGCAACTCAATGCAAGTGGATGGGAGGGGATATCGGGTGCCCTCTCTATTATTTTTTAACTCTATGGTCGGAAGCTGTGTTCACGTTCCTTTCTAGACTTACAACCTACTGCTGGTCTCTGAAAAAGGGGCGACCACCTACAGTATGTCACACATATACGGGAAGTAAAGCGGAGTCTTGCTTTTCTATTGTTTGTATTGGGTGTAGAGGACCTGTGACACAGAATCAGATGTTATCGGTGGTGGAAGAAGTACTCAGATATCAATACCACAATATAAAAATAATCTTACAAGTAATTTAAAGTATTAAAAATTTGACTTGAGTAAAAGTGCAAAAGTATTGGCATCAAAATATACTTACAGTACCAAAGTAAAAAATTCAAAAAAATTCAAACTTTTTAGGAAATAGCCCAAGTATAAAATAGTGGTTAATGTGTGTTTGAATCTACAAAGTAACTAGTAACTAATGCTATAATTGTAGTAGAGTAAAATGTGCAAAATTTGCCTCTGAGATGTAATAATGGAGTACTTTTAAGTATAAACAAAATTGACTTAATCAAGTAAAGTAAATGTAACCCCTCAAAACTGTACTTAGGTACAACAATACCAGAGTAAATGTACTCAGTTACTTTCCACCACTTGGCTGCTACAGTCATAACACCTGCATAAAGGTACACATCTTTACCAGCAGACTCTCCTTTATGGCTCATTTATGTGGCAACGAGCTCACAACGACCCACACCAAAACAACCACAACACGTGAAAATGTGCCGTTCACCTTTGAATGGTAGATATCAATTGTATGTTTACAGTTGGCTCGTTATAATTGATATCCTGTGACCTGTTAATAGTTTGGACGCGCGCCGGCATGTGTAGCGGGAATGTGAAGAATAGCATGCGTTGGTTGCTGGCGTGAGCGTGTGAGGAAATTGTGCACTTGGTGGTGGTGTTTTATGGTTATTACAGTGGTTGTAAAAAGAGAGATTTGTTGACGTTTAGGAAGGCCTTGAACATGGCCATGTTATGGTTTCATGTCTGGTGATACAGTGAACTAAATGTTCACGCTAGAGCTGCAGCTATCCATTATTTGATTTAAAATGATGATTTAAAAAAAATATATATATAGATTTAGGGCTGCAAATATGGATTATTTTGTGCCGACTATTCTGTCGATTGCTTTTTCAATTAATCAAATAAATCAAGAAAAAATATATATCGTTGCTGTTGGGTGGAAACCTTCTATGACCAAATCCGTTCCTTTTTTATTATTATTTTTTAAAACGATTTTAAATAGTGAAAATAGCCGATCTATAAGTTGTGTGCTTTAAATCTGCTATTTTCACAGATTTTATGCAACACCCTTAATTAATTAAGGCTTTATTTTACAAAAATAAATATTCTCTTATGCATTGTCAATGTAAATGCGTGGATTCACGCAAGAGCGGATTTTTCCGCTTGTCCCGCAGACCTTGCGTTTATCTGCTCTACGCGACTTGTCCATTGGAAGCATAAAACTGCTGGAGGCAGGAGCTGATTTTCTCCCTCTGTCCAATCGGGTGAGTCGAAGGCGGACCGTCCCAAGACTCAGGAAGCAACATGGTGCTCTCAGTGGACCAACTGGTTGTAGCTGTTGCATCTCACCCAGTACTTTATGATTTGACCATGAAAGAGTTCCTTATGACTGACATTAAAGAACTGGCCTGGTTACAAGTCAGTGCGGTCGCAAAGGCTTCAGGTTAGTGTAATAATATATTTAGTGTAATAATATTACTCTAACTATATATTTAATAGCCTTGTTAGTTAAAAATAGTCTTCACTTTTGCTCTTGGGGTTCGTACATCTACATACACATTCAGATTTAAAATATAAAGTGCTTACCCCATGGCCACGGATTATACAATCATGTACGGGCCCTCAGAAGTACCTGTATCTTCCGTATTGTTCAATAAAAAAATGTATCCAATTGGTGGCCATTTTCCCATAGAGTTGTTCCCAATAGTGCAATACACCTCTCAACCGCTAGGGTCGCGCAGTTGAAAGCATACAGAGAAAATGACCACTGATTGGATTAAAATGCTTTTTATTGAACAATACGGAAGATACGGATACTTCTGAGGGCCCGTACATAATTGTAACATCCGTGGCCATGGGGTAAGTAAGTACTTTATATGTTAAATCAGAACGTGTAGATGTACGGACCCCAAGTGTGAAAGTGCAAAGACAATTTTTTGTCTAGTGTAATACTGCATATAACAGTAACTAGCCTGTCGTTTGTAGTTGCCTTTAATACGGTAATGTTGAACTGCACACATCCTGTTATATCCTGTTATATTATATATGTTAATTTATAGTAATGGTAATATATAGTTTTAGATGTCATTTTATTAGAGAGCAGTCAACAAAAAATATTTTATCTTGTTTAGTTAAGGAATGTAAAGAGAAATGGAAATATCTGCGAGACCACTATAATAAAATAAGAAATGAGGAGAAGAACAAAAAGAGTGCCTGTCCATCCTATAATAAAGTTTAATAAACTCGATAAAGTCGCAACGTAACCGGGCCGGGCTACAGACAAAGCTAGTCTACGGGCAACGCAACGGGGAGGGAGGGGCTTGAAAGCAAGTGACAGATGCTGATGTGCGTCAGTGGTTACCTGGCAACGTCAAGGCAGAAGGCGGTGCGGGCTACAGGGACGGTCTTGAATGTGAGTGACAGGTGCATCACAGCGGTTTTTTTGAATCCGCTGGCTGCAAAAAACTGTGGCCGCGCACAACCTGCGTTTAACAGCGGCCAGCCAACTTTTGGTGAGAGCGCGCCCTTAGGAGTCTTTTTTTTAATTTATTGGCTTAGGAATGCGCTAATGGGGTGTGTAATTGATAGAAAATAATATGCTTAGTTCTATTTCTGTGGACCTGTCCACAAGCGCTTGGCTGGCGATATCCAGCCATTGGTTCTCAAAGTGGGGTCCTAGGGGTCCCAGGGGTCCTTGGGGGTGGGGGTTACCAGCAGGGGGTTCAGAGTTACTACAGGGGGGGCGCCAAATCTTTGTGTGATAGAATAATTGTTTTGCATTAACCACTTGAACCCTAGCATCCCTATTCTGAGGAGAACTTTAGCCAGAAGGCGTTGTGAGCTTGTAGATCATCTATTTTCGGCAAAGAGGTTTGGTGTATAGAGGGATAAAAGAGCAGAATAAGTACAGAATGTCAAGTTTACTAAGTAAAAGTTTGTCTGAAAATACACATTAACACAAATCAAACATGATAGTGCTGTCAAACACGTCTATGAAGCTATGTATGAAATCTATGAAAAAGTGAAAAACTTTTATACAATATATAGTGGGGGTCCCTTCATCTCTCTCTCAGCTAGGGGGTCCTTGGCCTGAAAAACATTGAAGACCCCTGGTCTACACCCAATCTCTTTGCCAAAAGCTGGGTTTCAGGTGGTGAACAAACAGCAGAACCAGAGTAAAGTTACTGTATTCATTCACGTTCATTCAGCACAGTGTCGACACCCAGAGTCATCATAAGTCATTTCCAGTGTGTCAGTAGAGAGTAATAGTCATTGTTATCAGGATGGTCGTCATGTCATTGACCCTGCCAGGTGGCTCTTATCAGCTTTTATAGATCACTGGAATGCCTCAGTGCTGCAATTACACACCTCATGTTGTTGATGCTGCGCGCGCGCGCGCGTGTGTGTGTGTGTGCGTGTGCACTCTCTTTAGTGTCGCGCACACGCACGCATGCACGCACGCACGCACGCATGCACGCACGCACGCACGCACGCACGCACCCATGCACACACACACACACACACACAAGCAGCAATAACCCCATTTAAAGAATATCTTAATAATGACTTGCCAAAACTAGGGATGCCAGATTGAAAGTGTTCAGTAAGTGCATGTTATTAAATCCTCTAGACTTAGTAAAGTGCACCTGAGTTGTCTCTGTACTTGGACCGCTTTTTTTTTCCTGTCTACCCCTAATCTCTTTGCCAAAAATAGCCGATCTACAAGCTCAGATGATCTGGGGGGAACGTAAGCTAAAAGTAGCAGGTCTGAGTCAGATCTGCTACTTTTGGCTCACGTTCCCCCCCAGAATATGAAGGCTTGGGTTGAAGTGGTTAAACAGACATTATCACCTGCTACACTAACTGTTCATCACGTCTTATTTCCAGGTAGCAGGTCAACATGGAAGAGCCTCACAAGAAAGGTGCGTTTGTTCTGTTGCACTGTACAGCTGTCTCTCCTAATATGCTCACATGAAAGCACTCAAAAAGGGTAAAGTCTTATGAGTTCATCACTGTTGAACTTGAGTAGAAGATGCTCATTATGTGTGATTACTACGCCAGAGTAAAGCCCCATAATAGGAACGCTAGTGTTTAAAGGGGTATTTCACTTTAAAACGTCACTTGATTCAACATTTAGATATTTGTTATCCATTTTAACCACGTTAGACTCATTGAAAACACACGTCCCTGGTTCTGGTGACTGATACTGTCCTTCAATGGATGCGGGCATTGCGGGGGCTGCAAAATATTTAGTTTTTGCTTCATCAGCGAGGTGAGCGGTGCTACCAATGTAGCGCTATCTCGGTTTGCAGCCCTTAACCCTTTAAGACCTGGAACTGTCATTTTTAGATTTGAGATAAAAAGCATTATTTTACACTTTGGGCTATTCAAAAATAGCAGATATACAAGCTCATATCGCGGCACCGAGTGCCGCGATATGAGCTTGTAGATCTGCTATTTATGAAAAATCGTGAAAATGTGTGCAAATCTTTGAATATATATATTTTTAAAGCAAACATTTTTAACTCAAATCTTTGCTTCTGGGGGGTCCCTGGAACAAGATATTTTGATGGGGGTCCGCGGCCAAATACATATCATTTTGGGGGTCCTTGACATGAAAAAGATTGTGCACCACTGATATAGAAACATACGTTTTTAAGAATACTGTTGAGATTTAGGAGACATGTAGAATCGGCTTCAGGTCTCAATGGGTTAAAGCCCGTGAGCCTGGGGACGTGTGTTTTCAATGAGTCTTAACATGGAGTTTGAAGTAAATGGATTTATATAGGAAGGGGGCGTGTCTGACAAAATTAATATCAAATATCTAAATATTGATCCAAGCAACTTAAAAACAGTCTGGGGTGCTCACAACAGCCTGAGTAGACGTTAAAATGACCCCAGAAGTGTTATATAGTGAAATACCCCTTTTAAACCATTTAGACCGGGAAATAATCTGTCATTTTTAGATGTCTTTGGGCAATTCAAAAATAGCAGATCTACAAGCTCATAGCGCGGCACAGAGTGCCGTGCTATGAGCTTGTAGATCTGCAATTTTTAGTAAATCTATTTTGCAAATCCACAAAGATTTGAGTTACAAATGTTCCCTTTAAAAAATATATATATATTCAAATATTTGCACTTAATTGTCAAGATTTTTCAAAAAATAGCAGATCTACAAGCTTATAGATGTTTCTTCTCTCCCCTGTTGAAGGAATTGGAGAAGATGCTGGCGGACACCCCACCTGTTTGGAAAGGATCATCCAACATGTTCAGAAACCTTCGTGAGCGAGGTAAGTTAATCTATCTATGACTTTTATCTATTGACACGCGCCGTGACGCAACGCAGCTGCACACATAAATCACATTACCTAAGAAATCATATCCTTTCAGGCTTTTATTTCACTTTCTCTCTCTTTTTTTTCTCTTATTAAACTATTGTTTTTCAAGCTTTATAGCCCTTGTTCAGATTGTGTCCATGGATCCGTGCAGTGTTGTATATGTGTTGTATATAATCCGGAACAGTGTTTTCCAAACACTGGGTCGGGACCCATTTGTGGGTCGCAGACACATTTTTACGGGTCGCGAGTAAATATCCTTTATTCTTTTTACATTTTTTACTTTTTTTTAATTAGTTCAAATGAACAAAAAAGGAAAACCTAAAATATTCAGAGATAACAAGAACATTTTTCAAAAGAACATTTTTCAAAGAACAAAAAAAAAGAAAGACACTTTTACGGAGTAGCCTAGTGAAAATAGCAGATCTATAAGCTCACAACGTGTCACGATGCGACACGTTGTGAGCTTGTAGATCGGCTATTTTCACTAGTCCCGGGGAGACGTCAAATGACCCCTTTTAGGTCTTGAACCAAAAAGTTTGGGAACCTCTGATCCAGAACATATCCAGAGTGTTAGCTTTAAATAACATCCTTCAGTCAATCTGTTTAGATCAGTGGTTCCCGAACCTTTTCAGCTCGAGACCCAAAAACGAAATTTTATGTCTCCCCGGGTCCCAAACTTACAAAAATGCATAATGAATTAACCACTTAAGCCTAGGGGTGTGCCGATACACTAATTTCACGAAACGATACGATACGATATTGGGCTCACAACTTCGATACGATTTCGATACGATATGATACGATACGCACTTTTTATTATGAAAATATATGGGAGAGAAAAAAAGCAAATGCAAACAAATAATTCTGTTTTTGCATTATTCAGACATGCAAACTTGTAGCTTTTCAGCTACAATAGCCGTTTTGAATCCAAATAGGGCAATAGTGTGACACCTGACCCCAAAAAAACAAAACATGTTGTCACCCTTTTCACCTCTGGGCTGTTTGCATGCCTGATTATTATTATAAACGATTTTTTTCCTTCTCCAAAACGATACATATCGTCACGGAAACGTATCGCGATATATCGCGGGACGATATATCGCGGGACGATATATCGGCACACCCCTACTTAAGCCCTATTTCAAAGTGAGAATAGCCGATCTACAATCTCACAATCTCTGTCATATGAGAGTGTCTGTGTGTGTGTCTGTTTATCCGGAGGTAATCTCACGAACCGCTGGACCGATCACCTCCAAACTTTGTTTGCACACTGTCAATTAGGCCACATAAGAGCGTGTAGCTCGTCTATATTATCTATTAAAAACATTGTTTGACCATTATAGTGACCCAAAAATACAAGTTGTGATTATGCAACATGTGCAATTTTGAACTACTGTACCGCCAAACTGACAAGACCTACTTTTCTGATATTAATGTTTTATTATCATAACAATTTCGGGACCCACTTGCAACATCCTTACGCCCCATTCACAGGTTGTGAATCGTTGCCGTAGAAGATAGTAGCAGATAGTGTGTGTGTGTTTCAGATGAGACAGGTAGTGCTGGTGCATCGTCTCGTTCTCTCTCTCTCTCTCTCTCTCTCTCTCTCTCTCTCTCTCTCTCTCTCTCTCTCTGTTGCTTTAACTAAGTGCCAACGTTGGGATGTGGGGGCTTTTAATCCTTTGCTGCTAAACGTCGCGGCTTTGTTGAGGAAAAAAGGAGGACTGGATTGATCTGTGAACAAAGCTTGGCTTTAAGAGAATGAAGGAGCTGTTTGAACCTTGTTGTGTCGAGGCATGTCCCACCGGCCAGCCCCCAGCCCCCACACCCCCCACCCCCCCCCCGAACGCCACGGACATTATGAAGCTTTAAGAACGGCGTTGGATTACATCTCCGGGTCCGACAGCCACTCTGTATGAAGTGTTTCTGTGGAATCCATTGTATTGTCTAAATAACATCTACTTGGGCTGGTGGTGGCGGTGGTGGTGATGGTGGTGGAAGGGGCTTTTCTCTCCCACAGTGAAGGTGTGTGGTATATAGAAGATGAGACATGGTTGGAATCTTAAAAGTTATTTTTTCTCTCCCCCCCTCTCCTCCTCAACTCCATTTGAGCTTTAGGAGAAGGTCTTTGAAGCCTCAGAGACGTGTTGTCACTGTCAGGCTCGTTCGTGTCAAACAGAGATGAGCGGATTGTTGCGTCTCGTCACGGCTGATTTCTAGATTAACTTTTCCACTTATGAGGCCGCACCGCTGTACATCTCTGATGTGGATTTATTTCACGTTTCGGTGCCAGCTGGTGCATCACTGTGTACAGCAGATGCCCCAACGATGGCAGGTTTTTCGGTCCGACGCTGATCCTGATTTTGGAGAGTCCTAGACCACTGATTATCTATATTTTGTACAAAAAAGAAAAGGGAAAAAAAGAAAAGGTACTACAAAATCTTGAAATCAATTTGAAAAACATTTTGCTTTAATGATACAATGAACAAGCAAACCAGTACATATTAAATACATGATACTAAAAACCCTATTCAAAAATGTTCATAATTGTCCTAAAATAGCCAATCTATATTATATTTCTGAACTTGTTTCTTTTTAAGTGGGCAACATTGGCTGCATAATTGCTGATACCGATGTCGTCAGAAAAGTCAAATAATGGGCGATATATTATTGTCTAAACCGATATATCGGCCGGGCTCTAACGTATAGCATGAGTAATACACAGGCATCGCGCTGTGGCTTTACTTTACTGTGGCCTCCCTGCAGTGCTCTGTGCCTCTGCCACACATCTACAAACATGTGTTTGTTGTCTGATGCGTTCTTCAGTAGACTTCACAAACAAATTATGGAAACAGAGCATGCAAAAGATCAGTCTATCTTTGTTTATTCAGGGGGGGTATTCCTTTCAGGATCCTCTTTTTAAAAAAAAAAGATCTCCCTGAAGCAAACCCCATACCTGAATCTTTTTCCCATAACACCTGGAGCAGTCACCCAGAACTATCTGTGCTTCAATTCTCTATCTTCTGCAGCAAAACAAAGGCTTGGGAATGCTTTCAGAGAGAGAGGCAGGCAGCTAGGCGGCCGGCCCCTCCTCAGTCTGCTGAGATGAGCCTCTGACAGTTACTCTTTCCTTCTCGTGTGTGTGTCACATCACATACAACAAAGGGGGCGGCGTGTCTAGGACACAAAGCCCGACACAAAAGCTAAATCAGGCGGTCTCGATCGGTGACAGATCACTTGAGAATGTTTTACACAGTGTTATCCAAACAAGAAGGTGATCAGAAGGCAGCAGGCTTTACATTTGTTTGGGTTTTGTGTGCAAGATGGATCAGGCTGAGTTGTTAAAGCCTCTGTTTCTTGTGAGAGAGGAGGGGAAGAGCACAGGCCGGGAATAAAAAAGCACCTTTTAAGATGTTATCATGGGGAGAGAGAGGTGGTGATTTATTCATTTGAGGCTCAAACTTTGTCATGTCAAGGACCCCCAAAAATGAACATGTGACCCTAATTTTGAATAGCCGAAGTATAAAATAGGTGGTTATTAATCAACAATTAGAGTCCAATAACATAATATATATGACTCTGAAATGGAAAGTATTTTTTCCCACTGTGGTATTATACTTTTACTTAAGGCTACCCTTTCCTGTTGTACCCAGGATTTGAACCCGGGTCTTTTAACCACTGAGCTAATAGAGCATGCCTGCTTGCTCAGGAAAGAAATTAAAATTTCGACCTTCAGGCTGTCATGTCAAACCTTAACCAGACACAGGATCTAAATGTCTCAATAGAATAGCTAGGGAGACCAATTAAACCTCAATTGTATACGTTTTATTGTATTAACATACTCTACCATACAGATTTAATTATAATCGCACACAAAAAAAGTTATAGATTTTTGGGTGGTCCTTGACATGAAAAAAGTTTGAGCACCAGTGATATTATAGCAACATACAGTAGGTTTTTCAGAAACCAGTTAGGATTTAGAAGACATGTAGATGCGTTCCCAGATTGAATGGGTTAAGTCCAAGGTCTGAGTGCTTGTTCCTCCACTGCTCTGTCAGGCTGCATGGTTGTAAAACCACGCCTCCATGACCTCATATCCATCTTGTCTTCAGGCATCATCAGCTACACGGAGTACCTCTTCCTGCTGTGCATTCTAACAAGTCAGTAAGCATATATGAATTCATTTAGGAAGACTTGTTTTCCATTCATTTTTTACACCTATATTACGTTTTTGTTTCTTTATGAAAAAAGTTGAATGAATAGTTGTTGTTTTTCTTCTCAGAGCCCCTGGCAGGTTTTAAGATCGCCTTTAACATGCTCGATAACGACGGGAACCAGATGGTGGACAAACGAGAGTTCTTTTTGGTAAGGAAGGTGTCTTCTTTTAACCCAATTAGACCTGAGGCCGATTCTAAAAACGCCTTCTAAATCCTGACCTAAGTTTTCTGGAAAACTTCAGATATCAACCCCAAACACAAATGTTCCCGGATTGAAAGTTATAACAACGTATAGGTGTTCCAGGTCTAACAACTTGAACCCCAGCGTCCATATTCTGGGGGGGAACATTGGCCTAAAATACCAGATCTACAAGCTCACTACAAGCTCACAATCATTGTGAGCATTGTGAAATGGAAAAAGTTGTCAAAGTACAGTTTTCTAAGAGTACAGGGGTTCTTAAGGAGATTGAAAATGGCTGCTTTCAGTGGCATTTCCACAGCCTTGAACCCCCTGTTTTCCTCTCATCTCCTGCTCCTCAGCTCGAGGACATTTTTCGAAAGAAGAGCGACAGAAAGGAAGCGGCGGCAGAGGAGGTTCCGGAGACATCTGATGAGCAGGTGGGAGGAGGAGGAGGAGAGGCGGCATTCATTCATTTCTGGCAGGTTCTTTGTGGTCGTGGACCTACCGCCATGACACGCAGTATTCCTGGAGGGAGAGGAGAGGAGTGTGTGTGTGTGTGTGTGTGTGTGTGTGTGTGTGTGTGTGTGTGTGTGTGTGTGTGTGTGTGTGTGTGTGTGTGTGTGTGTGTGTGTGTGTGTGTGTGTGTGTGTGTGTGTGTGTGTGTGTGTGTGTGTGTGTGTGTGTGTGTGTGTGTGTGTGTGTCTGGACAGACCTGGAGTCTGGGGGGGGGGGGGGGGCGGGTTACAGGGTCAAACATGCTCCAAGGCTTTCATCTGGGTTGGGGTTGTTCTTTACGGTAGCATGCAGGTGGATGTAAACAACAGGAGATGTGAACGGGACGATAGGAGCGACCCCTTTGAGGTCTTATCACACACAACACAGCAGAGTCTTACTGTGTGGACCGGGGCCAAACAGCTGAGACCTGCATCAGCCATCATAACATCATTATGGGGCACTCGAGATCACCGTTGGTTCCCAAACATTGGGAAAGGTTTTTTCGTGGGTTCGTGCACCCTTTTTTATTGGTAAATAAATAAATAATAAATAAATAAAGTACATATTCTGTTAAGTAAAAAAAAAAAAAAACATTTCCCAATTCTTTTTCAAAAACATAGAAAAAGATTTTCAGAAATGAACAAAAGACAAACAAATCTAAAAGAATAAGGTTTTCAGAAATCCAAACTTGGAAGAATCAATCAGCGTCTGTCGATTGAGCGCAGATGCTGATTGGCTCTTCCACCTTTTGGTTTCTGCAAAACGGCAGCGCTTGGGACCAGACCGGTCTGCAGAAGACACATGATAATATGAATTCACGCGACCGGGATGGTTTACCAGGCTAGAGATTTTCCAGACCCCCCCCCCCTAAAATAGTGAATTGCTAAGCTTGTAGATATGCTATTTTCACTAGTATTGAAACAGGGCTTAAGTGATTAATTCATAATGTATGTTAGGGCCCCGGGGAGACACCAAAGTCATCTTTGGAGTCTTGAGCTGAAAGGTTTTTGGAACCCTTGATCTAGATGATTTGTTAGAAGAGAACAGAGCTGAGTTGATGAGCATGGAGACTCTGGGCCTATTTTTAAAGCTCAGGGGCAATCCGGGTGGGGCAGAGCAGTGATTCTCACAGTGCATGTAATGGGGGAAAACTAATTATTTCCGTCAGACAGTTCCATGTTCTTTTTAACCCCGGGCTTTATATTTTTTGGGGGGAAGATGGCATGAATCGCCATAATATAATATATTGATAAAACAAAATTGGGGGTGCGAATGAATGAATGAGTAAATGACTAAACAGACAAACAAACAAATAAAGAAACCAAAAGTATCAAAGTGGAGTCAAAGAAAAGAAAATACAAAAACAATTAGTGTATTATAATCTAAACAAAACATGATTGTGCATAATGAATTCTCTTTCACATTTCAGGGCTTGCAGCTGTATGGACCATCTGGCAGACACAGCGTACGTATTCATGTTTATTCTTCTAACACCACTGCTACTTTACTTAGGGTCAGGGTTTGTGTGTGTGTGTGTGTGTGTGTGTGTGTGTGTGTGTGTGTGTGTGTGTGTGTGTGTGTGTGTGTGTGTGTGTGTGTGTGTGTGTGTGTGTGTGTGTGTGTGTGTGTGTGTGTGTGTGTGTGTGTGGTCTTTAGCAGAGACAGTATTTTCATAGTTACATGTCAGAGGTACAATACTGTATGTCTTAGGGGATGACATGCAGCTCTTACAGTTTATGTGTCCAGGTTAACACCAGATAGCCTCATACGCGTCCATTATATGACGTATTATCTTTGTGTTTGTTTGTGTGTGTGTGTGTGTGTGTGTGTGAACAAAAAATAGTTTAGTACTTGGGTGGTGCAGTAGTAAAGTAGCTGTGTCTGGATTTGTCGAGTGTCTATACGAACACAATTGGCCCGTGTTTGGGGAAGGGAGGCCGGGCGAGGAGGGTGATATTTGTCACTGCGCGTACTCCTACAGGCTTGGGCGGAGCCTGTTAGCGGGGAGTGTAGTGTAGCGGGAGGAGTAGAACGGAGGCGCTACGTCCTCCCGGTGGGGGCTCCTCACTGGCAGGTGAGCCAGTAGTATACAACAGCAGTAGACTGCCCTTGCGTGTCTGATATCATCATGTCTAGACGGGCGGGTTCAAAATCTGCGGAGAAAAATTCCGCCGGATTCTATTGGTTCACCGATCTGTCCGTCAGCCCCCGCCCCGCCCTGCACCCCTCCTCCTCCTCAATGTGTAGCAAAACTAAAACTAAAAAAGAAAAGCCTGGAGATCGAGGCTACAACAACAGTGACAACACACAGAAATGTGTGTGGGGAGGAATAACAACTAAACTGGGGAGGAAAAGAAAGAGGTAAATGTACACAAAAAAGGAAAAAATATAATAAAAAGATGTTTAGATTTAGGCTTACAATTAGGAAAAGATTCAGATTGGGGTTAGAGTTAGAGAGGATTAGGCATTTAGAGGTTAGGTTTAGGGGTTGGGGTTATGAATTATGCCTGATTTATATTTAGATGCGTGCCAGTGTCGCGCACCGAAAATAGCTGATCTACAAGCCTGTACATCTTCTAGATCGGCAAGTGTGTGTAACTCAGGCTTTAGGGTTAGGCTTAACATTTTTGGATGTCACAAGCATAGTAATACAAACGTGTGTGTGTGTGTGTGTGTGTGCGTACGTGTGTGCGTGCGTGCGTGCGTGCGTGTGTGTGGAGAGTCCCAGCAGCAGTTCAGATGATTAATGTCCAGGTCTTCTGTCACAGTTGGGTTAGTCATCATGGGAGCACACACACACACACACACACACACACACACACACACACACACACACACACACACACCTCTTGAAAAGGCTCCTCACTGCAGAGTGACAGCACTGCACCCCCTCGGACCCCCATGTTTGATTTTTACAGTTTCTTCAAAAGTGGTATTTGGGCTCCGATTACCTTTTGTAATGGACCTGACCATGAAGATGAGACACACACACACACACACACACACACACACACACACACACACACACACACACACACACACACACACACAAGCTAACAGAAAGAGCGCCCACGCTTTTCCAGACACCGTGTGAAGACCTTAGGGTTTAGGTGTGTCGTTTTTGTTTTGTTTTGTTTGGATTTGCGCTGCATTACTCAGGGCATCGTTCCAGCGAAGGTCCAGAAGTCACATCTTTTCAAATCCACAGAGCAGGCAAAAGCGTCTTTTAAAACACCGCTTGTCAACGCGGGGTCCGGGGACCACCAGTGGTCCAAATCGACCCTCACTAGCGTCTGTAAATGGGCCCTCACGGGGTCTGTAAACTCAGAGAGTGTACAGATCACAGGTCCATTTGGTTCCATCTGTACGCTCTGAGTTAAATAAGCACTGAGGATTTTTACAGTGTAGAATGGGGTTCCGGTGCAGTTTAGTTCTTTGATTCTTAACCTTTTTCATTTTAAGGACCCCCCCCCCTCCCCCATTTTGATGTGCATTAGGCCACGGACCCCCGAGATCATCTCTCGGACCGCCAATCTACAATATAAAATCTTCAGTGTTCATTTTGGGTTGAGTCACAGACCCCGTAAGGGTCCCATTTGTGGACCCCTGGCGGGGCCCCAGACCAGACGTTGAAAACCTGTGCGTTAGACTTGCGGTTGAACCCCCTCCACCGCCCCCAAGTATTCTAATTACAAGCATATCAAGGATCTTTTCATGGGACAGGATGGGAATAACATTAAAGGATCGTCCGTAATTAGCAGTGGGATCAAGTCGTAAATCTCTTGTCTCTGGTGAAACGCGACGAAGCGCAAAGTTTTGAGATGTTTTATCAGCTGTCTTAAGCTTTTAAACATTCCCCCTCCAGGCGTGGAAGATGGAAGAACAAAAAAAGAAAAAAAATCCAATAGGATAAATAAATATTATGAAATGAAGCAAGGTACACTTGAGGCTACGTGTTACAGAAGACTCTGTGCTGTCCGCTACAGGGTGTCGTGTTGGGGTTGTGAAACGTCCCATCTTGCAGTGGTGGAAGAAGTACTCTTACTTAAGTGAAAGTATTAATACCACAATATAGAAGTTAAACGTCCTTTGTTCAAGATCTTTATCAGTATTGCCATCAAAATATATTTCAAAGAAGGCCAATTGTAAAACTACTAAAAGAATGTCTCCCCGTTCACGAAATGTGTCAAAATCTTTCGAACATGCCGTTGCGATGCGACTCTGTATTTTTGTAGTATAAAATAGGGCTTAATTGGTTAAAGGTACAGTACATTTAAAAATCTGCTAAATCTGCAAAGTATGACTAGTAACTACAGCTGTCAAATAAGTGTAGCACTAAAAACGTTGAAATGCTCAATACTTCTCTACTGCTGGGCGGTGTGTTGGTGCTGTGTGAAGCGCCAGTGGAATCTAGTTGACGGCATCAGAAATGACAGGCTGATAGAAATAGATCAGAATCAACATAGTTTGGTTTATAATTGTAAGTGAGAAATCACAGCGTCCCTAAACCGCATGGAAGTCGCATTCCAACGGTGGAAAGTAACTAAGTACTTTTACTCAAGTACTGTACTTGAGTGCTTCTTCTTACCATTCCAAAATGTCTATTTGAATGCACTGTGCCCTTGTAGATTTGCAATTCTTTACACATTTTTTAAACTTTAGAAAAAACTTTGGTTCTTATTTTGATGCTTCAAGTAAAAAGTTGCAATACAGGACTTTTACTTGTATTCACAGAGTATATAAACAGGGTATATTTCTACATTGTGGTATTTCTACTTTTACTTAAGTAAAAAAAGAGAGTTCTTCTTTCACCACTACATTCCGAGTGGTTTCTTTATTGTGCACGATATCAATTACATGCACGTTTTCTGCTTTTAGCATCATATTAGATTGGAGACGGAGCAGGCTAGCGTCAACTATCATAATAATGATAATAATAGCCATGGTTGAATCCTGGTTTAGAAGCAAGACCTCAGAGACATAGTTAGTTAGTTTGTTTTACTAGACAGTGGTGGACAAAGTACTCAATCAAGTTTTCAAAAGTACAAATTACAAAGTACGTAACTTGTTTTATATCAATGTATTGCTGTATTGAAATTTAGAAATGTTTAAAAAATAAAATCGGACATTTTCTGAAATGTTAATGAAAAAATAAAATGAAATAGAAAATAATAAAATAATGTACAAGCTCACAACATGTTGAACCGAAATAGAGCTTAAGTGGTTTATAATACATGTTTTGTATGTTTGAGTCCCGGGAGTGCAGTAAATGCAGTGGAGTCAAAATAAAGCAGTATTTATTTCTGAAATGTAGTAATAAATACAAATTCAAGTAAAGAACAAGTTACTCAAAAAGAGTTCAATTACACCACTCAAGTAAATGTACTTTATTACTGTCCAGCACTGCCTCAGCAGACGGTGTTACCTCACACGCTTCTGCGTTGTAAATGGTTGTTGGGAGAACAAAAAAAAAAAGTAAAAGTACAGTAACACAAAACATCCTCTGAGGTTTCTGGCAAAGAGCTGGCCTCTCGCCGCTTACAAACAATGAACAAAAGAAAGACGTAATTCCAGAAAGGGTGTTTAATCAAAGCCCTGAAACCCATGTGACCAGCGGGAATGAAAGAAAGGTGCATTATTATAAGTCATTAACCGACATCAAGCGGTTCTTGACCCAAATCGACCCTTACTAGGGTCTGTAAAGTTAAATAAGCACTGAGGATTTTTACAGTGTAGATTGGGGTTACGGTATAGTTACGTTAAGTGATTCTTAACCTTTTTTTTTCTGGCACGACATAATTTCACCTTAGGGGTCCACGGCCAAATACATATCAATTTAGGGGGTTCGTTGACATGAAAACATTTGAGAAGGAGTGACCTACATGCAGCTCCCAGCTCGGTATCGGATGATGTTTGTTTGGGTGGATCCGGTTACAGATCCAACCTGGCATGGATCCCCCGCTCCGCTCTGCTCCAGGCTTCACGCCCTGGGTTCCAGGGACACACGCATGCAGCTGTCTGTCTTGGCCTGCGTTTCTCTTCAAGAAAAGACTGCATGCACCACTGCAAGAGCAGCCCCACTCCACTTCATGGTCCATGGACCTTCTAACGTCAGAAAGCCTCCTCAGATATGTGGGTGTCAATCCTTCTAGTCAGGATAGCCCCCCCCCCCGTGTGTGTGTGTGTGTGTGTGTGTGTGTGTGACTGACTGACTGACTGACTGACTGTGAAATGATCGAGGCTTATTTCGATTTCGTCATACGAGAAAGGACTGCATTTCGTAAGCGGAAAACGTACTGCACTCGCTGAAAATCTGTGATTAATTGGAAAATGCAGCACGTTTTTAGTCCGAGGTGTGTTTTTTGTGATGTCGCCATATGACAAAGTACAAGGTGGGTAGGTTGGTAGAGAGAGAGAGAGAGACAGTCAGACAGACTGTGTGTGTGTGTGTGTGTGTGTGTGTGTGTGTGTGTGTGTGTGTGTGTGTGTGTGTGTGTGTGTGTGTGTGTGTGTGTGTGTGTGTGTGTGTGTGTGTGTGTGTGTGTGTGTGTGTGTGTGTGTGTGTGTGTGTGTGTGTGTGTGTGTGTGTGTGTGTGTGTGTGTGTGTGTGTGTGTGTGCGCGCGAGCGCATGCACGTGTGCACGCGCTCATGTTTCTGTCATTTGCTCTGTTAGGGTGTGTGCCTCTATTTATGCGATTCTGTCACTAATCCAGCCAGCATTTTTGCCAGATGTGTGTGTGTGTGAACTAACAGCTGTGTGCTCCCACTGACGCGGCTGTAGGTCCTTCCAGACGCCAGTGAGCAGCCAGGGGCGGAGCCCCATGCCACTGGGGGGCGGGGCATGTGGGGTGTGCTGAGGCGTGGCGCCAGTCAAGTCGTGTTCTCTGATCTCTCCGAGGTAGCGGCGGCGTCACCTTTGATGGCCTCATTTACACCCTGTCGTTATGACGGTGTCACTCACCGAAAATAGCCAATCTACAAGCTCACAGCGCTTTGCATCGCGTTGGAAGGCTATTTTTAGTGTTTTTATGTTTTTTTCATATCTTAATGCCCGATTTAATAGGCTAGTTTACTTCATCGTATGACAGTGTCACGTAAAATTTGCGAAAATAGCTGTTCTACAAGATCACTTCGTATTTTAAAGTCAAAGATTTTGAATGACTCTATGATCTATAATGATATGCCCATCCATTGGAACAGAGGATTTTTTTTTCGATTTCCTGAAAAGTAATTAACTGCACGATGACACAAGTTAGAATTCTGGACAAATGGGGGAAAACCTCTCCACTCCACTTGTGTTTGAGGCCCTGTAAAAAAAGATCAACCATTAACTGTGAGTCCTTGCCTAATGGCTGAACCTGGCTGTGGCTTTGAACTAACATGGCGAAATAAGCGAATGGCAACCATAATAATAGTTTTAAGCAATGGTTCTCAAAGTGGGGTCCTTGAGAGGGTTCCAGGGGGTCCCCCGTCAAATTAGTTAACTTAGCATAAAAATCAGTTGAATCACTTTAACCCTATACTGTACTTTATAAAAATGATTGTGACACTCTACCAACAAATATTGCTGGGACCTGTAACCACCAAGGACCCCTGGGGGTCCCCAGACCGCACTTTGAGGACCAATGATCTACAAAACATAGATGTAAAGTTCAGTTCAGTTCAGACTGCTATTGTTTAATGCCATTCTGCCTTGTTGTTTTAATGAGCTTGTACATTATTTGTTTTGGGAGGATGATAGATTTGATTGAACACTCTGGACCTTTATCCGTACAGCATGTGGAGGACGAGAACAAAACGGACACCACCTTACTGGTGCATTTCTTCGGGAGGAAAGGCAAGGCAGAGCTGAACTTTGAAGACTTTTACAAGTGAGTGGAAAAAATGCGATGCGCTTCAACAAACAAAGTAAAGTCGTACTGTGTAACTTTTTCAATTCAACAAAAGTTATTTTTGATGTCGTCTCCGTCGGGTGGAAACCTCTCTATGCCTATAACTGTTACTTTTCAGGATTCAAGTAAAAAAATAAAAAACACAAAAAGCCCTGGATATATGAGGTTTCTGCACGACAACGATGATGTAATCTTTCACTAGTATATTTTTCACAATCAGCATGAATGTTTTTTTTTCTTTTCTTTGGGCTATATTCCCGCATCACTTCTGATGACACTCAGATGACACGGTGGTAGCTTCTCGAGTACGTCTTGTCACGTGTGCGCGTGCAATTTAGATTATTATTTACATTCAATTAAGCCCTGTTGTGAGCTTGTCCCATTTAAAAATGTCAAATGTGGCATTCTGCATAATGAGTAGTTTTGCGTTGGTACTTCAAGTATATTTTGACACCAATACTTTTGCACCTTTACTCAAGTAAGTAACTTGTAACAGAGTATTTTCTACCTTGTGGTATTCTCCCACTCTCCTCCAGGTTCATGGACAACCTGCAGACGGAGGTTCTGGAGATCGAGTTCCTGTCCTTCTCCAAAGGCCTGCCCATCATCAGCGAGGAGGACTTCGCTCAGATCCTGCTGCGCTACACCACCGTGGACAACGTGGATGCCTACCTGGAGAACCTGAGACACACCATCCAGGATGAGAAGGTGTTCCACACTCCACGGCCCCTCCTTCACCCTGTCTTAACCCATTCGATCCGGGAACGCATCTGTGTCATCTTAAGATTTCTTTGGCTATTCAAAAATAGCAGATCTACAAGCTCATAGCATGGCACCGAGTGCCGCGCGGACCCCCATCTCGAAATATTTTATTCCAGTGACCTCCCCAGAAGCAAATATTTGAGTTACAAATTTTGCTTTAAAAAATATATATTCAAAGATTTTAACACATTTTCAAGATTAAAATAATAAATAGCAGATCTACAAGCTCGTAGTGCGGCACTCGGTGCCGCGCTATGAGCTTGTAGATCTGCTATTTTTGAATAGCCAAAGAAATCTAAAATGACACAGATGCTAGGCGTTGCACCTACTGTAGATAATCAGATTTTTCTTTTTTTGTAACTGTCGTGTTTACTGTTTGATGATACCAAGAAAGTAACTTCACATGGTATGGACTGCAGCACACTTAACGTTCACCCACACATTCACACAGCCAGCTAGGACACAGCCAGCGAGGAGCCGGGGATCGAACCAGGAACCTTCGGATTCCAAGCTCTAACCTCCTGAGCCACTGGCGCCCCGAGTACTACACCAAATGCTTCCCCAAAACCCCCTCTGGCTGTTTGACACACACACACACACACCCTTGGAGAGGTTCTGAATTAGCTGCTGAGTGAAACTTTAATTTGTTTTCTTCTGGGAGCGAAGTGCCGACCCGCTCCTCATCCGCGCTGAGGAGCCTGTTGCTAGATCTCCATTGACTATCAAGTGGGTCTCATCGTCGGGCTGAGAGATATTTTATGGCCCTCGCCTTGTTAAAACAGCAAATCGTCACACATTCACTCATTGCTTCATTTGTTAAGAAGGCGTGTGTGCGTGTGTGTGTGTGTGTGTGTGTGTGTGTGTGTGTGTGTGTGTGTGTGTGTGTGTGTGTGTGTGTGTGTGTGTGTGTGTGTGTGTGTGTGTGTGTGTGTGTGTGTGTGTGTGTGTGTGTGTGTGTGTGTGTGTGTGTGTGTGTGTGTGTGTGTGTGTGTGTGCTCGTCGCGGGGGCCCCCAGGGGCCGACAGGAGAAGCTAGTAGCGGCGGCACGGTTGACTGGAGATCAATGGCAGCAGTGTTGCTACAGGGATGTTTGAGCGTTCATCTGGTTTTGTTTTTGTTTATTTAAGTGTCAGGTTAATCTGCTTTAGAAAAGTCTGCAAACGACCTGACCTCTTCCCAAAAGATACAATACACACACACACACACACACACACACACACACACACACACACACACACACACACACACACACACACACACACACACACACACACACACACACACACAGGGTAGTACTGAGTTACATTTACTAAGTTACATTGACTTGAGTAACTTTTTGAACAAATTGTACTTGTAAGAGTAGTGTTAATGCAAGATATATGTATATTTGTGAAGGGAAACTGTTACTTTCACTTCTTTGCATTTGGGCCAAATGTTAAGAAAAAAAAAGGATGTTTTTAATCTGCACACACACAGTGAGATCACAATCAGCTGAATCACTTTAACCCTATTTTAAGCATTTTGAAAAATCTTGAAAACATTTGAAAGTTTTAGATTTGTTTTTCTTTTCTTTTTTTTTTACATACATCTTCTCTTCTGGGGGTCCCTGGTACAAAATATTTTGAGATGGGGGTCTGGCAGCCAAATATATATAAATATATCGGCCCTTGAAATGAAAATGTTTGATAACGAGTCACGACTGTTTGAAAGATTTGTCTGTCTGAAAGTCTTCACCAAGATAAATGGAAGCATATTACGCGCCGTAGCATGAATTGTACGTTTGCTTTTTTCTGCTAGCCTACTTGTGGGTAATTTCTCCCATGTTTGTGTCCTTTGCAGGGTATCACCTTTGAAGAGTTCAGGACCTTTTTCCAGTTCCTGAACAACTTGGAGGACTTCACCATCGCCATGTCGATGTACAACTTCGCCAACCGTTCCGTTGGTCAAGGTGAGTCGGATCACCTGAGTTCATCCAGTGTGCATAACTCGCACACTTGTGTGGGATTCTAACTTGTGAGCCACACAAGGGTACTCAGGGTACCATCCATCCGTCTGTCCGTCCAAGACTTTGGTCCCAAACAAGATATCTGAGCGGTTCCCAACCTTTTCTGCATCAAGGCCCGCTTGAAAATCTCGAAAGTGTATGTGGCCCACCCATCTAACCACTTAACACGGCAGCCTTTCGTACGATGAACCATAACCATTTGGGTGACCCCATGACCTTTCCTCTAGCACCCCGTACCAACATTGTCACTGGTGTTCTGTTCAAAGTCACTTTGTAGCTCTTTAACTCATGGGACTTTATTACTCACAGCTACTGTACGTCGCACCGCTTATCCGACCAACATGTCTGAGTCATAGTGTGGGGGGTTTTAGTTCTAAAAATTTTTATCCCACGATTTTGTAACCCATATTTTTTCACCCAGTGTCAATTGCCTATGTAATCCTGGGCGCTACTCTCCCTCTGCCAGCCTAGGGAGAGCCCAAGCTGAAGCTCATGCCTCCTTCAATGCATGAGGAGCAAGCAGGCCGCTTCTTATCACCCGACAGGGGGGAAGTTTCCTGGTTAGACGTAGCGCGTGGAAGGAACACGTTATTCCAACCAGTTCCTTTCCCCTCCATCAGGCGCCCTGGCTAACCAGGGGGAGGCAGTATAGTGACCAGGATTACTGCATGTTTTTGTGAGGGTATTAACTACCCTAGGAGACACGGGGAGAACATGCAAACTCCACACAGAAAGGCCCTTTCACCAACCTCACCTAGGGTATGGGCACTGATGCACCGGAGGAGAGAACACGCCCCCAGCGCCCACAGCGTCCCCGGCGGGAATTGAACCCAGGACCTTCTAGCTGTGAGGCGACAGCGCTACCGACTGCGCCACCGTGCCCCCTAGTGTGGGGGGTTTTGTCAGAGTACCCGTTGTATCCGTCTGTCTGTGTCGCTTTTGTGCCCATATATGGAGATTTCTGTATCAGCACGGGCTGTAGGGGTCACTAACAGGGCAGATTGGTCTGGTTTCCAGGCTTGTGTCCACCAAAACTCAAGGTTGAAAACATTTCAACTCTCTGCGACCAGATAAAAAACGTGAACGCACAGAGCATTTCCTAGCGGTGCTGTTTCCAGCACAGCGTAAATACACACTGCTCCCATTGAAAATGATTTTTATTGCGTGCGCAGGTTTTTGCGCGACTGTTCTTGCCAAACCTGGCCGCGGCGGGACGTCTGGTCAATGCATTTCAATGAGACTGCGCACGGACAAACTTTTTTTCTTCTCTTTTGAGCGAAAAACATACCTTCACGTGCGCGAGTCCATGCGCAGCCAGTGAGAACGGCTGCATTCATTAACATGGAGCGGAAGGAAAATCAAATCGCCGTCCGTGCGCTTTATGCTTGTGCGCCTGGTGGGTTTCAAGCGTTAGTCTCTTTTCTTCCAATTGTAGATGAGGTCACAGCTCACCAAAAAGCTTTGGGAAACGTTTTAATCTTTTCTCCTCTTCTCCTGGTCTTAGACGAGTTCATGCGGGCGGTGTTCGTGGCCACGGGCCTCCGGCTGACCCGCCACGTGGTCAACACCGTGTTCAAGATCTTCGACGAGGATCACGACGGTCAGCTGGGCTACAAGGAGTTCATCGGCATCATGAAGGACCGGCTGCACCGCGCCGAGAGGGTGAGAGGCCTCTCCCGGCCGCGCCGGGGACATTTAAATGTTGTTTCTCATGTTTACGACTGCACGCACAGGTGACGGGGCAGATATGGACACCTTAGACAGACTCAGGATTGGTTCCCAAACGTTGACATTTCAAGGTCTCCCCTTAACTCTGACAGTATCCCTAACGGGTCCATTTGGTTTCATTTGTATACTGTCAGAGTTACAGACTTCTAAGGGTCAATTCATAGTGCAGAGAGTCCCTAGAATCCACTTTGAGAATCACTGGACTAGAGCATTGGCTCCCAAACCTTTTCAGCTGAGACCCAAAAGATAAATCTGGTGACTCCCTGGGAACCAAATGTAAAAAGAAAAAAACATAATGAATGAACCACGAATTAAGCACTACTTAACAGTGAAACTAGCCGATCGACTATTTCCACAAGTTTTTATTTATTTATTTATCGATATTGTAAAATAATAATAATAATACAAATAATAACTAGTGGATTAAAAAGTACAATATTTGCCTCTGAGATGTAGTACAGTTGTAGCATAAATCATCAAGAAATGGAAATACTCAAGTAAAGTCAAAGTACCTTGAAACTTAATAATTACAGTACTTGAATAAACATACTCGGTTACCTCACCTTACCCCGCCATGTGTGCCATGTTTCTGTTTACTTACATGACTGCCATAGGGGTGATGTGTGTGAACTTATACCGCCATCTAGTGGGTCTACGGTAGGACAACAGCCTTAGTTTCATGGACTCCTCTCCCTCTGCCTCCTTACAGCGTGTGTTTCTGTCTCTCTCTGGTTCTCTTTCCCTTTTTCACACACATACACACGCACTCACGCACACACACACACACACGCACACGCACGCACGCACGCACACACACACTTTCACAGGGCCTCAAGGTGGATGAGAAGTTCACGTCTTTCAAGTCTTGTATGAAGAAGCAGCTTTCAGGCAGATAGATACGGATGGGTACGTTGCCTTGTATGGAACACACATCTAGACAGACCACCGTACAGTAATACAGACACTTACACACATACAGTACAGCGTTATTGTCAGGTATAAGCCTTAAATGTCAAAAACTGTTCGTTTTTTTTGTTTTTCAGGAAATGAATTCGTTTTTTACCTGTGTTCCATCGGATCCAATGGAGTTACTATTTAGTCACAAAGCTCTTGTTAATACTTTTCATTGGTTCCATATTTATAAAACCCAAAGACACACTTAAAGGAGAATTTTGGACTAAGGTTTTCTTACCTTTTCTATGACGTTATGATATCTTAGGATGAATGGTACAGTAGAAAAATGTCATAACTCCATCCCGGGTCCGCCACAGCTTAAAACGTGCGCCAATAGGCCTTGCGCTAGATCGCGTATTTTAATAGCTTTTTTTTTTTTTTAATTTACAGTGTTCTGTCACTATGAAAGTCAGATCTCACCAAAGAAAAAACAAAAAAAAGCTATTTAAATATGCTTAAAATATTTGCCTTTGGAGGTACACATATGCTAGTCTCTCCTCAGAGACCGGACAAAGCGTCTGTGTCATTTTAGATGTTTGCGTTGGCTATTCAAAAATAGCAGATATACAAGCTCACAGGTCTTATTTAACCAGAAGCGCAGAAAATATCTTCCTTCCCCACCGTCACTTCCGTTTCTCCTTTGCAGTTTGCATAAATACAGTTACTCCTCCTGTAAATTAAATTGGTCGATGCTTATCGAGCTTTCTGCTTAGCAGAAATTGAATTTACAAAATATATATTTTAAAGGTCTTTTCCGTGAACGGAAATGACTAAACGGATGACAGCATCCTGACGCAGCTTTGCGAGGCGCAGTTACAGACCATAGATAATATGCGTGTACAGTAGAGATAGGCTGTTCATTGGAGTGCACTAAATTGGAGCTGAAAAAAATATTTCAGTGTCAGCTTAACCCATTAAGACCTGGAACGCATCTGTGTCACTTTTTGATTTGAGCTTTGGCTTCACATGAAAAAGTTTGAGAACCACTGACATAAGAACATAATTTTTTTCAAAAAACTGTTTGTAGAAGCGGAACCTCAGCCTTGTGGTTAGAGTGTCCACCCTGAGATTGGGAGGTGGGGGTTTCAATTCCCGGGCCGGGTCACACCAAAGACTATAAAAATGGGACCCATGCCTCCCTGCTTGGCACTCGGCATCAAGGGTTCGATTGGGGGCAAGTCCCTGCGACATACCAGCATCATGTCCAGGGGGTGTACTTGTACTTCAAGCCGCCTCACGCTACAGAAACAAGAGATAGGCTCCTGCCCTGTGGGCCTCATGGCTCGGCAAGGGTTACTACTGCTACTTGTATAAGACTTGGGTGTATTTCTTGTGGATTCATGGCAAGCTGCCATTCATAATAGGGTGACGTCTTTGACAAATGGCCCAAGTGGCCAATGCAGTGTCTATGTATGTCTACTGTATTTTACAGACAGTGTAGCATTGTTAGATTGTGGAAGAGTTGTCTAGTGGTTGAGAGAGTCCACAGGCGCAGCAGTGTGACAGTAGCGCGGTTGACGGTGACACACCCTGCCCTGTTTCCTCCACAGCATTGAATTACACTGTAATATTAACGACCAATCAGGTGCTACCAGACACCAGCGTCAGTCTGCGTGCAGTTGATAAGAGCAGTGGAGCGGTGGAGCACTGTAATACTGAAACGGGCCTCTCTGCTCCAGGAGCTGAACGTGTGAATCTCTGTGGTGGATTTTAACACACAACATGCCTTGCATACTGGACTCTCCATGCACATAACAGAACACACATTAACCCATTCAATCCGGGAGCACATCTACAAATGTGTTCTAAATCCTAACTGGTTTCTGAAAAACGTATGTTGCTATATACCAGTGGTGCTCAAACTTTTTCATGTCAAGGACCACCCAAAATGATATGTTTTTGGCCGCGGACCCCCCCCCCCCCATCTCAAAATATTTAGTTCCAGGGACCCCCAGAAGAAGCAAAGATTTGAGTTACAAATGTTAGCTTTAAAAAATATATATTCAAAGCTTTGCACACATTTTCATGATTTTTCAAAAATAGCAGATCTACAAGCTCATAGTGCGGCACTCGGTGCCGCGCTATGAGCTTGTAGATCTGCTATTTTTGAATAGCCAAAATATAAAATAATGGTTAAAGTGGTTAGAATCTAAAATGACAGATGCTTTAACAGGTTAATCCAGAGTCTATAGCCTCAGTGTATCCTGTCATAACAGCCTTCAGTTAGACTTAACGTGAGGAGCCAAAGGTTCTACACGGTTGGAATCAGGCAGACACCTTGGATCTCCATATTTAAACATACGTTTTTTCGTCCTAACTTACTAACTTTGTCGCGTGACGGTGTCAAACAAAAGGAGGGAAAATATCAGGCCTACAAGCTCACGACAACGCGCCGTGTTGCGATGCGTTGTGAGCTTGTAGATCAGCCATTTACTTTTTCTATTTTAATGTTAGGAAAATGTTCGCCTGTAATGACTTGCCCAGAATAGGGAGGGCAGGTTGAAGTGTTGCTGTGGGTTTAATAAATATTGAACCAATGAAAAGTATTAACTACTAGAGCTTGTGACTAAATAATAACTACATTAGATCCATTGGAATAGGGTTTCATTTTTAAATTTCCTGAAAAGCAACTGTTTTTGGACATACAGTACAAGGTGTGTGTGTGTGTGTGTGTGTGTGTGTGTGTGTGTGTGTGTGTGTGTGTGTGTGTGTGTGTGTGTGTGTGTGTGTGTGTGTGTGTGTGTGTGTGTGTGTGTGTGTGTGTGTGTGTGTGTGCGTGCGTGTGATACACGTATATACAGTATATTCCCACATATATAATAACCCGTCCATTGCTGCAGCCTGGCTATACAGTACATCTTGTATGACTGAATTGAACCATTGCTATCGTTCTTTGTGTGTCGTCACCAGGTGGATGAAAGCATCATGGCTGCCCTTCTGTTCTCGCTATACAACTGTAAAAACGCTCCGTCACCATGAAGAAGAAGTAACAGGATTATTTTGTATAATTTTTTTTGTGGGGGGGGGTGTGTGGCAGCAGCAGCCAGGTGTCACCAGGAGGCCGGCAGCCACACGCTGGCACGGCAGACTGTTGCAGTGCACCCGCAACGCCACGTGTCTCCTTCCACTGTCTCGCAAGTCTTAAAGGAGAAATGGATAAAACGGGCTGTAGTTTAAACCAGCGATTCCCAAACTTTTCTGGATCGGGGCACACACCCATCTGACCACTAAACGGCTGCCGGCGTGTTAAGTGGTCAGATGGGTGGGCCGCGTACATTTTCAGAGCATGCTTTAATTGTAATGATCATTCGACGGATTGTGTTGGATCAGTGGAACTCACGTAGTATACTTTAAGTTCCTATTTATCGGTGTCAGAAAACAAAATTTTCAGGGTTTTAAAGAAAGAAAATACCATGATATTGTTTTTTACATACATCTTTTACTATTCATGTTATATTATCATTAAGATCTTAGTGTTTTGCCAATTATTTGGGGGCCCTCTTGCAATATCCTCATGGCCCTCTAGTGGGCCCCAGTCCACAGGTTGGGAGTCGCTGAGTTAAAATAATGAATTGTATCGGATTAACTTAATTATCAATCCAATCCGATGGAATAATCCTTGTTGAGCTTTGCACTATATTCTAGAAGTCTGATGTCTCCTTGTCCAAAGACAAACTGTTTATTGATTTGTTTGCATAGAATATATTTCAGAAGCAATTAAATGAATACGATTATATTATTATTGTAGTTTGTTTACAAACATAGCAGGGTGTTAATTACTTGTGTGTGCCAGTGACTGTCTTATACAGTAATTAACCATATGAACCCTAGCGTCCCTAGATCGGCTATTTTCAGCAAAGAGATTTGGTGTAGAGGGAAATAATTAGGGGGCCTACTATAGAGCCCTGGTGTACTCCAGTCAACTAAGTATATAGGACACGGTTTTAAGTGGTATTTTTTATGCTCTGTTGTACAACAAAGTATCAATCAGGTCTTTTATCCATTGACGTAAACAGGCTGGGTGTGTGTGTGTGTGTGTGTGTGTGTGTGTGTGTGTGTGTGTGTGTGTGTGTGTGTGTGTGTGTGTGTGTGTGTGTGTGTGTGTGTGTGTGTGTGTGTGTGTGTGTGTGTGTGTGTGTGTGTGTGTGTGTGTGAGAGTATTGTTCAGTGTGATTCTGTGTGTAATCTCTGTACAGTGTTTATTGGGTGTGTATTGTTGTCTGTACAGTGAGCACATTGCTAACATACTTTGTCCTCCTCTGCTCGGCTAGCCAGCCTCCTTCTCCTCCTCCTCGTGCAGATCAGCTTACAAGAACCCCCCCCCCTCCTTCATCTCTCTCTCTCCTTTCCCCTTCTCTCTATCTCTCTCCCTTTCTCTCTCTCTCATTCTCTGTCTCTCCTTCATCTCTCCCCCCATCTCTCTCTCCTTCCCTTCCCCTCATCTCTCTTTGTCTCAGTCTCTGATTCTGTTTCTCTCTCTTGCTTTCTGTATTCCTCCTCTCCTCTCCTCTCCTCTCCTCTCCTCTCCTCTCCTCTCCTCTCCTCTCCTCTCCTCTCCTCTCCTCTCCTCTCCTCTCCTCTTTCCCAGTGGGTTGCAGCTATACAGTATATTCTCAGAAACCCCTCAAGAGAGCCAGTGGATCTTTTGAAGGGGTTCAGTCTAGAGCTATTGTTCCACAACTACAGGCAGCTAAACAGTCTTTATCATTATATTTGGGGATGCTTTCAAGAAAATAATGCAAAAATACTCGAGCCATAAATGAAAATGCCACCCCCAAGGCATTGAGGTTAAATTATAGTGTTTTTATTTACAAGGGCAATAGATCGTCTCTGTCGGAAACCTCATATGTCCAAAACTGTTACTTTTCAGAATCCAAAAAAAAAAATAGCAAAAGTAGCAGATCTACAAGCTCGAAACATGTCGCTTCGCGCCGCATTTCGAGCTCGTAGATCTGCCACTTTTAATGCTTTTGTGTGATGAAAATATGGAGATAAGAGGTTTATGCCCGACAGCAACGATATAAACATTATGTGGGTTGTCTTTGAGGAGCAGATCACTGCACTGTAAAGCTCTCAGCAGCGTGTTCAGACTGGCTCAGTAGTCCTGGTTTGCAGCGATACAGTGAACAGGCCGCTTGAACATCCTGAGCAATTCATCGAAAATGTATCGAAACCCATATTTAGAACCAATAACCGACTTCATCTTGCTCATGTAGCTAAATTTATATATTTTTTGTATTCACATGTTTTAATTTGTTGTATATCAATGAATCAACATGAAAAAAAAAAAGTATTATACTTTGTTGTACAACGGGGGGGGGGGGGGGGGGGGGTTCAACATTTGTGAAAATAGCCGACCTACAAGCTCACAACGCGACACGTTGTGAGCTTGTAGATCTGCTTGTAGATCTGTTTGTAGATCTGCTATTTTCATTCAGCTTAATCGAGGTAAAAGTTTTAAATAATCGTGATATTGCCCAGCCCTGTCCTGATCCAACGTCCTCATGTTCTCTGCGTGTGGAGGGTATATGGGCTTACCTATGAGCATTTGACCATGCATGAACCCTGGTGTCCCTATTCCGGGGGCGAACATCTGGCAGTCTGACATCTGGCAGATTTACAAGCTCACAACGTGACTCGTGACACAATCAGCTGCTTTTGGTAAAGAGATTTGATGTAAGAGGGAAACACTGGGCGGACCTACAGTAGCACAGAGCCCTGCATGACGCCGGTCAACTACGTTTGTAGCCTACTAGGGTTCAAGTGGTTAACGTGAATGCATTTGGACAGCTGAAACTCATCAATATAACTTATTGATTTAATACCAACAGGCCTTGACTGTGTGTTGATGTGTATCTGAACGATGAATAAATGAACATGAAGTGATGAAGAATCTGGTTATTCATCTCTCTTTATTCATTTGTCTCTCGCTAACACGCTCACACACACACGCACGCACGCACGCACGCACGCACGCACGCACACACACACACACACACACACACACACACACACACACACACACACACACACACACACACACACACACACACACACACACACACACACACACACAGCAAACCACTTCCCTTAGGATTGGTAGACATCTGACTATAGAGGCTTTTAATTCCTTTATAGATTTGTTAGTACTATATTTACCCATATAGAATTTGGGTCATTATTCCTGTTGGAACAGCCTTGACCAGACTGCAATCAAGTCTTTTTGAGCAAAAAAACGAAGTGATTCTCAAACCTTTTTAATTTTAAAGGCCCCCAGTTTGATATGCATCAGGCCACGGACTCCCATAAATCTAGGGTGCATTTGGTTCCATTTGTACACTCTCTGAGTTACACAACTGCAAGGGTCCATTTGGTTCCATTTGTACACTCTGAGTTACACAACTGCAAGGGTCCATTCAGTTCCATAGGTACACTCTCTGAATTACACAACTGCAAGGGTCCATTTGGTTCCTATTGTAAATATCAACCATTTAGCTGCCCCCCCCCCCCCCCCCTAGAACACACTCAAGGACCAGTGGGGGGTCCCCGGGCCCCACTTTGAGAACCAGTGCATGAAGGTGT